>NC_046296.1:24406387-24711231 GCF_004115265.2 Rhinolophus ferrumequinum | reverse complement strand
AAAAATGTCTTCTGGCACATTCCCATCTAAAATCAAGCTACTCGTAGATCTCAAAGCTGGAGATCCTGCCAGGGATAGGAAGCGCAGGAGCTTCATAATATCTCTCAGTGCAGATTGTCCAATGAGCTTCTTCAACAGATATCAAATGCAGAGTATGTGAAGTCGCCTTTGAAGACACCAACCTGGCAGCTGTGGGCTCACTGCCAACCACCACAACCATAGCTAGGCCCTTGCTACTCAAAGTGTGGTCCATGGCGCAGCAGCACCTGCAGCACCTGGAAGTTTGTTAAAACTGCAGAATCTCAAGCTGAGTCAGAATCGTCATTTTACGAGACTCCCAGGTTATTCCCTATGCACATTCAAGTTTGATCCTCTT
Source organism: Rhinolophus ferrumequinum (assembly GCF_004115265.2). Classification (NCBI taxonomy): domain Eukaryota; kingdom Metazoa; phylum Chordata; class Mammalia; order Chiroptera; family Rhinolophidae; genus Rhinolophus; species Rhinolophus ferrumequinum. The sequence goes on along the minus strand of NC_046296.1, from coordinate 24,710,855 downwards.
CTCAAAACAGGTGAAAACACAGGTCCAGGAGAATACTGTGCTTTGTTATTTGTTAGCCTTCTGCTCACAAACGCTTTCCATCAAGGCTAAGGTGGCTCGTTCTCTTTCCAAAAGCGGTACCTGTAGAGCCATTCTTTATATCAGTACAGAACAAGCCACCTAAGTGGGCACTGGTTCCCTGTTCCACAGACCTAAACAGGACTGCAAGGAAGAAATGTCACCTCACAGTTTTGAGGCGTTTAGAGTATTAAGTGAGTTCTAATTCCACTCACTCAACAGTAATAGAAATCAAACTGTACCCGCAACCCAATTTTTTTTATATACAAGATAATTGAAGATCTATGAAGTTATGGCACATGATATTGTTCTACAGATATGGGATTTGAAGTCAAAAGACCTGGGTTAAAAATAACAAATCCTGCTCTGTGTTCTCAGACAAGATACTTAACCTCTCTGAATCTTTTCCTCACCTACAGTTTGTGGATGCTTGAGTGTTGGACATATTCCATCCATGTGTGAGTACACAAGTGCATGTCCACACTACAAACACTCACCCTAAAAACTCGTTAGGGGACTCTGGGAAGGGCACACAGCTCCTTTAATACTCTGAATGAAGAGTTTCTCTCCCACCCCAAATCTGGGAATCCCAATGTTTGCAGCTCCAGGAGGAACCCTGCAGAAAGAGGAGAAAGAAAGGAAAAACAGCTCTGGTAGCCATGCTGACAGTCAGATAGTCAATCAAGATGATGCGGCCCTCATACCCTTAAGGCATAAGAAAGTACCCAGCATGCTAGAGCATAAGATCCCTGAGGGCAGAGAGGCCCTGAGTCACAGCTGCGGTCGGTCTGGCAGATTAGGCATCCGATACATTAAGTGCAGTGAGTGAGTGACACTCAACAGCTAGTCATTCCCTCTCCTCAAGCCTCATTCGCCCCTGCCCCCCGTTATTTGTTTTATCCAATAAAATAGTGCATACAAGGCTTTGCAATTAAGGTCCAAGTATGTTCTAAAGTCAAGTTCAGTATCAAAGTCTACCACACTCCAAATGGACACCTGTAATCTAGTATCCCCTAATTTTCTTCAGTGTAAAAGACATCTAAGAACGGGTGGTACCGGATGCACAGCTGGTTTACAAACAGGACTCCTGATCTGAAACCTGTCCACACGTAGGTTAATGAGAAGGCAACCCTTAGGCCTTCAGGTCCAGAGGTAACATTGAGCCAGTGCCTGTCACCCTGGCAGCGCAGGTCTGTTTTGGAATTCTGAGCCTGAGAAAAATCACAGATTTGATTTAACCTATTTAGCAAAGGAGAGAGATTTCATTACTATATTAAAACTATATTCACATTTATGTGGCTTTCAAAGAAAGGCCTGTAAAAATGAGTGAAATTATTGGGGTGTTGACGATTAAATTAAACCTATGGTCCAGTATCCACTTTATTCCTTGGCTGGAAATGTAAGATGCAAACACCGACACAGCAGACGAAACAAGCCATAAGCCAACTTACTCCTAAGTGAAGCCTCAACCCCATCCCCACCAAGACCATTGACTCTTGTTTCAGAAACGATTTGAACACCGTTGGCAGTATGATTTCTAGACCACAAACAGGGATGGCAGGAGGCCCAAGGATGCTACTATAGGTAAGCACACTGAGAAGAAGAGGAGACAAGCTACTAAAAGACATAAAATCTCAAACAGCATAAACAACTGGGACCACTGAGGAAAGGGGCCAACAGTCAGCTGGGCACTGCTGATGTTATAGCACAAAAACTAAGCTGCTATTGTAGAGGGACCTACCAGGACAGCACTGGGAAGCCAAAGGAAAAGCAGAATGCGATTTCTAGGCTCTAATTCTCCTCCCACAAACCCTCCTTCCCCAGCAAGTCACTTCAGTTCTCTTGGGCATAAGGTGAGAATCCCTGTTTCCTGCCTCAAAAGGTTGCTGTGAAGCTAACATAGTTAATGGATATCCTCTGCCTTGTAAATTCTGAAAATAAATGATACCTCGCTACACGGTTTGAGACCTACCAGAGGTGGGTGAGTGCCACTGAATTCCCAGTTCATCAGGTGCTGTGCTAACAGCCTCTGAAGGAGGCAACAGAATTAACTTCAATCGCATTAAGTAACCTAAGTAATCACTCAGTAGAGAGCAGGGGCAGGGTGTCACCCCAAACCCCAAGTTTCTCCCACTACCATCATGGCAGCCTGCCATTCATGGTAACCAAAAAAGCAACCTCCAAGATTTTTTGGATATAAATAAGTACAACATGAATAACTGTTTACATTTTTATATAAAGTAAAATTATTTTTAAATTAGTGATTATTTAACCAATCAATAAACATTTGTAGAAAGCCTACTATGGGCCCAGCACTCTGCCAGGCTGCGGACATAAGGGTTAATAAACTATTATTCCCACATCAAGAAGGGTATTCCAGGTGGGAGGCAAATACAAAATGAACAGTGTTTATCTGAAAAAAATCAACACTGGAAGCCGGAGCCAAAGCAATACAAGCAGAGAAAGAAATAATAAAGAAAGTGAAAAGACAAAGATGTCATTAACTAGATGAACTAGGAAAGGCAATTTTAACACTTAATCTGATAATTAAGTTTTAAGCATTTATGAATGGACCAGAGGACTATATCTACGAATGAAAACAACCAGATTTGAAAAATCATTATTTCTGTACACAGAGGAGCCAAAGACATACATTTTAGAGGCTACCCATGTTGTTCTAACCTCTTCAATCACAACTACTAAATGCTAAAGTCAAAATCCACCTCTATGCTTACGTGCAGGTAAACAGAAATTGTTTTTAAATAAGTATTCAACTACCCTTTGAGAGGAACATAAATAACAATAGCACAATTTGCTATCATGTGTGCAATATGCCACATGTGAACATATTGTTGACAAACGTTACCTGAGAAATGAGTGGTGACAAACAGTTGTTCCTTAATTTAGCCAACTCTTAAGCCAGTTACTATCAAGGATTTCACTAAGATCCTGGCTGGACTTCCTTTCCCTGACATGGGACACATGTCAAGCTGTGGTAATAATCCTTCATCCCAACCCAGGGCAAGCACAAGAAAATGCATTTTGGGAGGGGGCCGGTTAGCTCAGTTGATTACAGCATGGTGCTAATAACACCAAGGTCGCAGTTCAATCCCTGCGTGGGCCACTGTGAGTTGCGTCCTCCTTAAAAAAGAAAAAGAAAAGAAAATGCATTTTGTGCCACACAGCACTGTATGCACCAGTGCAAAATACTCTTGCTACTCCAGCAACTAAAAGCCCTAGACAATGCCTTGAAAAATCATCAATGTTATAGCCTTAAATATTGATTCAAAAGACACAGTCATCAAGTTTATCAATATGGCTAGGTCTTAAAAAGAAAAAAGTCAGCCCCATTTACATAAGACAAAACATGCCAAAACAAACAACCACACACATCAAAACCTCTCTGCCTCTATTATCATCTTGTTCGGTTTCAGAGGATTTTGCTGTTAGATTGTATATTTGTGTTCAGCCCAGTAACATAGGAACTATGCCAGTATCGGAGCTCATCAGCACAGCTGTCTCCAACTTCAAGTGTTAAGACTCCATCAGAACCCTGCAGCTACTACAAATTGTTAATATTGTGATTTCTGCAAAGATTCTCCTGCAGAGACAGAAACACAGGCCCTGGCCGATTGCGCTCACCATCTTCTACTTCCCAGTTCCCACAACAGTGACTGGAATCAAAATGGTTTTGAATTGTCAATCCTAGATCACCACCACCAGCTAGTTCTGTACCCAATTTCCACAAACCATTCCAAGGACTTCATGTGAACATGGGAGTTCCTCAGAAGGAGGGATTCTACACACCCTAAATTAACCAAATACAACAAGTGTAATAATTACATTAGTCAACAGGAACGAAAAAGCATTTTTCTTTTTCTTTTTTTTTTTAATTTATTGGGGTGACAATTGTTAGTAAAATTACATAGATTTCAGGTGTACAATTCTGCATTACATCATCTATAAATCCCATTGTGTGTTCACCACCCGGAGTCAGTTCTCCTTCCATCACCATATATTTGATCCCCCTTACCCTCATCTCCCATCCTCCCCCCCGAAAAAGCATTTTTAAATAGTTAAACCCATTTTTATTCAATAGACGTTTATTAAGTAACCATTGCTATTGGGCCAACTAGAAAACTAGGCAGTGGAGAGGTAACTCTGAATCCAAAAAGCCCCTATTATGGGACAGACTCTACCCGGGATATACACCCAACTCGAAATGGTGGTAATGGCCACACAGTGTTGGGGGAAATGCTATAAAGAGTCCTCGATTTTGACTTTGAGAGTGGGTGTGGGGAAAGTCTAGGAGGACCTCTTATAAAAGAAATGGCTGGGAGCTACTTGGGGGGAATGAGCAGAATTTCACTTGTTGGAGAAGGGAAGGAACAAAGAATTCCAGATTAAAGGGCACAAATAAACAGGCTGAAGCAGTATAGTTTTGGTATTTGTACTGATTCACTTTTTATATATTTTATTGGCTAAAGAAACTGGAAAGCAGAGGGAACCAGCTATAGCTAGAAAGGAGGTAGTAGCATTTGCTAATATCCCTATGGAGGCAAACCCAGTAGATGGACATTAGTCCAGGCCTACCACCTAACAAGATGTAAGGCCGTGCAGAAGGCACTAAACTTGATACGATGACTTTATGCAAAGACAATGACTATATTACCAAGTCCTGGCTTACAAAGCCTGTTAAGGTCCTTCCAAATTTTTTTGTTTTGTCTTGTTTTTGAGATTTTCTGAAAAACGAACCAAAGCTCCCATTCTGCTAAGTCAATTCCATGTTTTTAACATTTAAGGATACTACTCATATAGAACAGAAACACATCCCCTTTTTAAGGCTAACACAAAGAAAACTGATCAATACTTGTTGTACCGGGTCTAATTTCCACAACTATCATTCCAATGAATGTAGAGTACTAACCAACTCTGAATTCACCCTTCTCCTACGATCTTCCGGTGTATCACAGAATTCTCAAGTCCACGTTTATTTAAATTCACTTTAATTCACTACGTGCCTCATTGCATTTTCAGGGAAGATAAGGGAAGTGGAGAAAATTATGGCAGTGACAGACTGTGACCAATTCAGAATTAGGAACAGCATGACTGGCAGAAAGTGTGAGGTCTGAAATCAGAATGCCCAAAGCTGGACATGCTCTCCCCTTCTGAGACAGTACCACACAGTGGTTAAAAACAATCCTTCCTGAGCCAGACTGCTGGGATGCCCAAATCCTAGCCCCGTCAGTTACTAAGGATATTTCCTTGGGCAGATTAACCTGTCTGTGCCTCAACTTCCCCATCTATAAATGGGATTAATAATACCATCTACCTCATAGGCTTGTTGAGAAGATGAAATGAAGTGCTAAAAAAAAAATGTTTGCTGTCTTGGGCAAGTAACTTTACTTAAGCTTTCTCATAAGTTAAATGGGTTAATACCTCCTCCCAGGGTTATTTGCAAATTAACAGGGTTATTTGCAAATTAACAAGCTGTACAAAAAAACCTACCTCAGTGCCCTCTAAAGAGCCACTCAAGACACTTGTTTTACATTTGGTGCTGGACTGTAAGCTTTACATAAACTATCTCATTTAATTCTCACAGTAATTCCACGAAATCGGTAACCTTTATTCCCATTGTATTCACTCAGCTAAAACCAAGGTGAAATACTGAGTAACTCGCCTTAGATCAGAACGTGAACAAATGGCTAAGCCTTGAACCTTAAGTATATTTCACAAATGCACTGAATGAACGATCTTTGGTTGGGCCCTGGCTGAAATAACCACTTATAAGAGACATTTTTCAGGCAGTGGAGACTGAGTATTCAAGACATCAGGGAATTATTAATTTTGTTAAGAGTGATGATGGTACTATGGTTTCACCAAAGAGTATCCTCATCTTTTGGGAAGGAGCTCAAGTATATACGAGTTCTGATGTCTAATGTTGAAATGGTTCTGCAAAAATATTTAAGCCGTTTTTTAAAAAATGGGAAACCTTTCAACACTGAAATATGACTGCAGGCAAGCTGCAAGTCCTTTCTCTCAGCAAGATGTGTGCCGCAGAGGAGTTCATGAGAGGAACAAAATACAAAGCTGAATGAAGGCCTGAAGCCTCCAGGGTTAGAGCTCACTTGAGAAGGATTTCTTCGTTTTGTCTTCAAATTTCCAAACCATTCATAGGCATAATCAAATGCTTGAAAGATCCTTTAAAGATAATTTTTAAAATATTGTCCACTCCTATGTACAAAAGACCATTTTCAGTAGTTTGTTGATGCTCTTTACTTTTTAAATTATAAAAAATGTGGGGAATTGTAAATCTTAACATACATTTCCATCTGGAGTGGGATCAAAGAAGGGTCAATGTATTTTCTCTATAGAAGTTATTTTTTAGGACCATCAATGAAAAGAGCAGACAAGCTTTCCTAAATTACTATGTATTTATTAGAAAGGAGTTTTAAATTGACATGGAAAGAACATTAGAAGACAAAACATTCATTATTTTTTAAAATTAAGCACAATTTTACCAGTTGTAAGATTCCGATTTACTGTATTCGGATGTAAAACGTAGCAGATATTTAATAGAAACCTTACATATGTGTGGACTCTCAAGAAAATCTATTTTACCTAAGGCACAAATATAACTCCCCTGTCTCCAGTTTGATGTCACAAATTCTCTTTGTAAGTAACACACCTTGCCTACTTCCAAAAGGTATCCAAGGGACCTCTAAGATGAAACTGTTAGAAGAAGAAATAGAAGATCAAAATTCACAGAAGAGAAGTAAACAAATCTAGCAAAAACCTAGGCTAACATGGCTACCAAAATCAAGCAATAATTTTCACTCTGAGCTTCCAGTGGTAACATTAAAAAAAAACACCAATCACAGCAAGCTCTGTTAACTCAGAGAGAAACCTTTCTGGCACTAACATTTAAAAGGAAATAGATGGGTCATTATATAATAACGTTGAACAATATAATGGACAGTGTCCACAAATGCCAGTTTACAGCCCATGCAGCCTGCTTTCTTACCAGGCATTTCACGTCTCATGCCAAGGTCATTACATTAAAAATAATCCTGAGAAGGCCATTTCTGCAGTGGGCCAAGGCGCCACAGCTTTCTGATTCTCTAACTGAAACCAGAATGTGTCCTCAAATATGCATTGTCTCAACTGGGCTACTGAGAGCAGTGGGGGCAGGCGGTTGCATGCTGAACTGCTCTGAAAGCCTGAACCAGAGATGCTTATTTCTTCCTGGTGATCCCACCCTATGCCCTTCGGCTTTGGATACCAGACGAGGTGGGAAGCAAAGCTGACATGCCATGAGAAGAGATTCCAGGCCAGTATTCATAAGGGATGGAGCCAAAGAACCCGATGTGGGGTGGTCAGAACAATCTTGGGGATTCCAAAGCTCAGCATGGCAAGTGTCCCTCCTTCTACTACTGCTATTTGCGTGTGCCGGGACAAACGAGGAACCATAGAAATACCTGTTATTAATAAAATCCTAAAGAGGGCAAGGCCCAGCAGCATATACCGCCCCCATATTTCAGCTAGAAGCACAACTTTCTATTTTCCCATTTCAAGATACTATATATGAAGGCCAAGCAAAATGTCTAAAATAGCAAGACCAACAGATGTAATGAGAGGGCCACGACATACACACCAGGCAGAATCCTCTCCAGCGACTGGTGTGCGGCAGACTAGGGGATACTGCAATCAACGCTCCCTGGGGACCTACGGGAAGGAAATTCCCTTTCCCAAAGACCAGAACTCCCAAGCCCTCACTGGCAACAGAAGACGCTAAAGGACAAAAGGGCATTAAAAAAAGGAGTAGCTTCTTAGAGTAGAGCACAGCATTCTGTCACCTGCTGTAAGAGAAGCCCTCTCAGTCGCCCAAGCCCTGAGTCACTTCCCCTCTCTGCACCGAGTCTCAATGCTCGCGTAGGCAAAAGACCGGGGACCTCGGGAGCTGGCTACCCGCAGGCCTCACGCCCCCCGCACACAATCGTGGGACCTCCCTCTAGTCTCCACCCCACGGCTGCGGAAAGGCTCTGCGTCCAAGCCAGCGCCGCCGCTACCTTGGCTAATGGCAGCTCTGAATGAAAGGAGCCGAGGCAGACTTGGGATTTATGAATGTACAGGGGAGGAGGGGAGGGCTATCATGTGACAATAAAGGAGAGCGTCTTATTCACAAAAAAAAAAAAAAAAAAAAAAAGGTGGTTGGCACAGCCGCTGAGCAGCGGCAGTGGCCGCCGTGCGGTGACCGCTCGGACCCGAGGCCGATGACCTCAGGCGCCGAGCCCAGCGGCCAGGCCTCGTTTGCACCCGCTATTGGAACCGCCTCGGGCGCGGGTGGGAAAAAAACCAAAGCTGACTCCGCGACTGCGAGGCCGGAGGGAGCTGCACTTTGGCCCGGGGCTGGAGAAAGGCACGGGTCCCGCAGGGGGCGGCGAAGCTGCCTAGGAGCCCCTCCCGCGGAGCGCCCCGAGCATTGTTTCCCCTCCGGCCCGCAGGCGGGACACGCACGCCTGTGCACGCGCGCACACGCGAGCGCGCACACACACGCCCGCAGCGCGCTGCCCCGCACGCTCCCGCCCGCCCCCGCCGCACACGCCTCGGATCCGCCCCCCGAGCTGCCCCTACCCAGTCGGGGAGCCTGTCCCGGGCCCACAAGCGCGCGCACACACACTTGCACGCGCCGCGGGACCCCAGGGGGCGGCTCCAGCACGCTGGCCCGCGCGGGGACCCGGGCACACGCAGACCCCCGCGCCCTGTCCTCCCCTCGCTCGGCCGTGTTTTTTATGAATGAAAATGTGGTATGCAAATAAGAGCGATTCAAGAAAACGAAATGGCGGAGCCTCGGCCCCAGAGGGCTCCCGAAGGGACCGCAGGGCCAGCGGTGGGGCGGGAGAGGCACAAAGTCACCAAGGAAAAACCCACCGACCACAGGAAACCGGTGTGGGGGTGTCAGGTATTCCTCCGGCCGCCGAAAATTTTGGGGGTGGGTGGGATGTTTGTAACTCCCCGGAGAAGGAGCAGGGACCGCCCCGAGGTCACCCGTGCGCCCTTGGCCCCTGCAGCGGCCACCAGCCCGCCGACCCCAAGCGCGCCCCCGCCAGCCCGCAGCAGTTTTTGCCCCCTCCTCATTTCAACAACAAGGGGGAAATATAGCATCTCAAACCCCACAGGCCATCGAGTCGCTGCACCCCACGCCAACCAAGTTCACCCTACGAGAGTCCCCGCCTGCGTCCTCAGCCCCGGACCTCACGCTGCCCCCCTGGGGCACACTCGTCCCACCCCGCCGCCAAACTTACTCGTCCGGGTGTGTTTCTTCGGTCATTTTCCTGTTCACCTAGACGCCTGTCCCGGGGCGGGCAGCTTTGCTCCCTTCATCTTCCTGTCCGCTCACCCCCGTCTTCACATCTCCGGAGATCGCCTGATTTGGTTGGGGAGGGGGGACGGCTAGAGATGAAGGGGGCGCCGCAAAAGGCAGAAGGGGAAGCAGGGCGACCGGAGCACGGGGTGGTTTGGGGGAAGGGGTGCAAAGGAAAGCTGAGGAGCGAGAGAGCGCCGCAGCGCCGAGACGCGGGGCGGGCGGGGGCTTCGGGGGCTCGGGAGCGGGTGGAGGGGGAGAGGTTTGGGCAGGGGACGGCGGTGAGGGAGAGGAGAAAAACAAGCGCGCTGTGAAGCGGCAGGGACTGCTGAGAGGAGAGGGCCGGCCGCGGGTGGGGGCTCGATTCGGGGTCGCCCCCGGGGGGCCGGGCCAATCACGGTTCCGGGGAGCGGTCGGCGGTCGGGGGAGGTGCGCCTGGGAGGCGGTGCAGGACGCCCCGTCCGAGCCCCATCTCTCGACTCCACCGATTTACTCCATATTGGATTCTCACCGCCGCCAACAGGAGGAGGAAGTGGGGCGGAAGCGATGACGTCTTCCCAGCGGCCAGAGGTGGTGGAGTGCAAAAAGCTTCCTACTTGCGATCGAAAAAAAAAGAGAGAGAGGAGGAGAGAGAGAGAGAGAAAGAGCGAGAGAGAGAGGAGAAAAAAAAACTTTGTCCCGCCTACTGAGCATGCCCGGCTTCCTCCCCCCCCCCGCCCCTCCTGGCTTTGACTCCCAGGGGAGCCGTGGAACGGAGTTGTTTGCGCTGTGTCTGTCTGGCTCCGAATCCTCTTCTGTCAGCGCTCCCGGTTTTAAGATACCCGAGAGGAGAGAGGAGGCGGGAGCCGAGGACTTGCACACATCTGGCTCCTGTTTAGTTTCCTCCCTTCTACCAAACCCCTGGATAAAAAATCCGGGAGGGGAGAAGGGAGGACGGAGACGGAGATCTCCAGGGAGAGCTGGAGGGGCTCTCGCACTGAGGACCAACTACCCCCTACGGTGGGGTGGGAGGGTGACAGCGGCACAGGTGCCTTTTGCAAGGTTCTGAATGGCAGAGGCTTTTCTGTTTCGCGTGAATCTTTTGATCTTTTTTATTGTCTTGGCGGGGGAACTGGCACTTTTAAGAAATCTTTATTTGTACATTGAAAAAAAGTAATTCCAACAACCCAGAAACATTTGCATTTCAGTAGAAATGATGGGCTGTCTTGGGTTGAAAGGTAAGCCCAAGCATTTTTAAAATTATTCAGTTAGTCTCATGTTGGTGGAGGATGGCCCTGTCCCAGCGCCTTGAAGGTCGTGGTAACTGGGCCAGAGGTTGCCAGCCCAATGGGGAATCAGTGAAATGGGGAGATGGAGAGCTCCAAGAGTCCTCCTCTCCCTTCCCTTTAAATTATTTTTCCTGCTTTGGCCTGGGTGGGCCCGTGCTCTGCAAAGCAGCACTGTCTGAGCAGTGGAAAGGGCTAGCTTCCTGGGCATGCAACTTGGGTAGTTGCACAGGGATCTTTGCTTGGTTTGATGCTCTTCTATTGCAGTCGAAATTCTTTTTAGTGTTTGAACAAGGGGCTCCACGTTTTCACTTTGCAGTGGGTCCCACAAATTACAGAGCTGTTGGGTATTTCCTTCTGGGGTCTTGCTAGGGAACAAGAGATAAAGTCCCTGCCCCTTCCGGCTTTCCAAACACAGTAGACTTTTCCATCCTTCTGAATATGCTAAGACTACACCGATTTTAACTAAATAGCAACCATTGAACAATTAAAAGTAGATTAAATATATGGTTCAAATCTAGTACACCTAAAGGGTATATATATACACCTACATATGGCATTTGGGGACCCACAGGCGCTTTAAAGATAGTAAGAGTTTCACTTTGACTCAAGGAGAAAGAAACCAGTGGTTTACCTTAGTTTTTCTGCAGAGCACAGCCATGATATTTGCGGACATGGATTGGGATTGACCTACCTTTGATGCCAAGTGCTAGTGTGAGGTGGTGAAAAGGGCACTAGATGGAAGGAACACCTGGATTCTTATTATCTCCTAGCAGCCCTGAGATATTGAGTGAAGCTTTTAGCAATTCTTCAGTTTCTTTATAAAGCAGAGATAACAAAGTCAAGGTTGTCTTTTTTGAGGCCATGGAGAGTCTATGAGAAAGCACTCAACAAAGCAAGATGTCATTGTTCTCTAAATGCCCATAAAGCTAGGGCTTCTACCCAATTCTCACCTTTGGTCATTGTTGCTTTTCTCCTGGAGGTGCTGAAAGAGATCCCACTCAGTCATTCCTGGACTTCCAGGAACACAGACATTTGTCCATATCAAAATTATCCATTTCTTGGGCATCTGTTTGGCTCCATCCTCCAGTTTCAGAGTGCCCAAATGGCAAGGTGGCAGGTAATGTAATTATTGATTTCTGCAGGTAGGCAAGCTGAATTGGTGTCATCACCACTCATTCACCCAGCTCCCTCCTCATAGCAGTGAATAACTGGCCCAACCCTGGGACCAAGCAGGCAGAGAGGAGCAAAGAAAAACATTCAAGGTCCAGGATTCACCAGCTCCCCATTTGGATGCCCTGATACCAGACTACAGCAGGTTTTTAGCTTTTCTTAGCTTGGGGTTCAGTGTCTGTAGTGTCAGGATAATACCCATAAATAGGGTTGCTGGGAAGATTAAGTCGCTATATAGTGAAGGTACTGTGTTAAGCACACTGCAAATAGAAAATTAATGGCAATCCTTTCTTTTTTCTAGCCAGCTGGATTATTCAGCGCTTCCCCCCCCCCCTCCATTCCCAGTCAGTCCTTCATGTTCCTCTAAAGAAAACCTTCCAGTTTCTCTTCTGCATTGTTCATGACCCAAAAGGGGCGTTTTGATGTAAATGTTTCTAGTAGGTCACCTCTTGGTCCTCTCAATCAATTACTAACTGTACTCCAGCCGCTCCAGGGAATGGCGGTATTGGATGAACAACTCAGATATGTTTATTGATCTGAATATCAATGTGTTATTAAAGTCCACTGGATTGTTACCATAATAGGGGGTGGCATGGGTTTAGGGGTTTAATTTAATGACATTACTGAAAGAGCTAAACACCCACAACTCTGTCTCTCCCCCACATCTAGCAAAACAGGGCAGGCAGCTCTGAATATGATCAAATCAAGGGTGTCGACTCAGAGTGAGATCGTACAGCTTCAAAAGTAATGTCGATCTGCTCACAACTTCACGTAAACCTAGCGAAGCCCCCAGCAGGACCCCCACCAACAAGCCTCTCAATCCCGAGTCCGGGGCGGGGCAGCACCCCCACCCGGATCCTTCCCGCCGGCCGCAAGGAAAACCCGGAGCTCGGAGCCGGAGCGACCCTCTGTGGCCGCGGGATGGGCATGCTCAGTAGACCCGCAGGTCTTGTTTTACTCGGAAGCTGGCCGCGGCCCCCGCCCCCTCCCATCCCGCACGGGCACCCGGACAAGCAGACATTTTAGTCTGCTGGGCAATCCGCTCTCTTTCTTGTCTTTCGTCCCCTCTTCCTCCCACTTCTCGCCCGTCGGTGTCCAGTAGGGCCGGTAGTGTAGATCTCCCCGGGGTGGGGGTGGCGGGGGACCCGACAAATCACTCCCTCTAGCCCCGCCACCCGGGGCGCGCGTGGTGGGCTGATTTCGGAAGGACTCTCCTGTACGCTCAGGTGTGTGCGGCCCGACCCGCCGAAGCCCCCCACTACCGCGGCGCCCCTCCTCTCCGCCCCGCGAGGCTCGCGCGGCTGCGCGGGGGCCTGTCCTCATCTCACCCCGATTCTGCCCCTTCCGTATTTCTCAATGACCGGCGCTCGAAGGACACTTCCGACGGGGGAGGGAGCGGGTGTCATTAGCACTCGGTTTATCAGTTCCTTCCGGTCTGCTGGGAGCCCAGCCCTGCGCGCCTCGGGCGCTGTGGTGCCTTTATTATTTTGTTTAAATAAGCAGTCGTGTGTGTGCCCGTGTGTGCCAAGTGAGTTTGTAGCCCAGCTGTCTCCCCCAAGACCCGCCGGCAGGAATGGAAACCCAAGCTCTCTCGTAATGAAGGGGATGATGCAAACTTAGAAACTGACCCGGCGCCCGGGAATGGTACCCTCCCCCCCCCGCCCGACACCCGGCGCGCGTCGTCCCAGTCTGGGTATGAATGGCTGCAGCTAGATTGCATAATCTGCGCAGTATAAATAGCCGGCGGGCGGGCCGCTGACGCGCTGGCTCGTACCGTTATCGTGCAACACTTCATCCCTGATGCAGTTCACTCCCAGGTCATTTTCCCTTTCAGCTGCAATGCTAGGATTTTAAATAGCAGAGACCAAAGTCTCTTATCCCTGCCTCCCTCCTCCTTTGAGTTCATATATTATGAATGAAACGCCAACCTCGCGGCTTCCTGAGGTGCTCCACTTCAGGTAGGCGAGAGGCTCAATGTCAAGGCAGCGGTCCATCAAAGCTTGTGTGTGTACATGCGCTGGGGAGGAAGAGAAAGCAGAAAATGATGGACAGGGCTGGGGAACCTTGTCGAGACAATGTAACCGCTTAGGGTTTGCCTCTGGAGTTTCGGTTTGCAACTCTACAAGCCTCAGTCAATTCAAGAGTGGGTTATGCAAAGGGTCTTTCGACTGTGGCTGCTCTTTCTCCCACCGTGGGCCGCCGCCTCCGTACAAGTGCTGTTTCATTCAGAAGACCTGGTTCCCTTTCCCTTCTGAGGCAGCTAACATCTCTGATTCTAAAAGCACTGGGAACCTTGAAGGTTGGGAAGAAAAGCTAGTACGACCAGTTAGCTATTCTCTCGTTCTAGAACTCTTCTTAGAAGCCTCAGCTATGTCCAAAGGTAAGGAAGTCTAAAAACTTATTCTTCCCAACTGTATTTCACAAATGTGTGGTCCTTTTAAAAATGAAAGTATGCAGAGGGATTTTCTTCCCTTCTCTCAAACACCAAGTTTCAACTTAATATCTCAAAATAAAACTTACCAGTTCTTACACCTGAAATCTATGTAATTTCACTAACAATTGTCACCCCAATAAATTTAAAAAAAAATTTTAAAAAACTTACCAGTTCTTCACAAACGGATGAAAGGTGTGTGAAAAGCAATGGTCAGACCCGTTATTTTTTAAATTGGATGCCCATTCCTTCAATTTGCATTTAAAGGGCTAGGTACTCTATGAGGCAATGGGGATACAGAAGTGAATGAACCCAGGGACCTGCATTCTAGGGGTGCCATCAGGTGGGGCAACAGCCCTGAAAAGAAAACGTTAGGGCAATGGGGTAACTGTTCTAAAACATGGGGTAAGCAGAAAAGAAAGTAGAGCTCAGGGAGAAGAAAGCTGGCTAGAGGAAGGGGTGTTTGAGCCAAATCTTCGATGGCAGGCAAGAATGCAGATAGATAACTGGAAGTTCTCGGGGAGCCTAGTGAACAGAAAGGCCCTGAGGTGTGAAACAGTATGGGGGTGGGGGGTAACAGAAAGGCTATGGAAAGGGGTAGAAGCCAGGTCAGAAGGCCACCCTAAAGGAGGTTAGAGTATCTTGAAATCTTGGAACCTTTTGTAGCGGTTCACAGCTAATCTTTGTCCACTCAGTTCTTTGCAATGGCCCCTATAGTTATGCAAATATAGGGCAAGTGGTCATCCATTGTTCTGGGATCAGAGCATAAAACCAAATTCACAAACTGACAGCCCGAGGACAGATAAGGACCCAGACAAGTTTTGTTTTGCCTGCCTTTAAAAAAAAAAAAAAATCTAGCTAACCGTTTAAAATCAGAATGTTTCACATAAAAATCAAGATCTTGGGCTCCTCCTGAAAAAACTCTAAAGATGTGGTGACTGTGAGTGCCGAGTTCCTGCTTGGTAACAATTGATTGGTGCTGAGCGGTGGCTGCCCTGTCTATCAGGCTTCTGGCTCCTATAGGCATTTGAGTTTTTGACCTCTGGCATAAAAGAATCTTTTGTGACTGGATCAAGACCCCACTCTGAGCCCCAGGTAGGTAGAGCTTGTTACTGGGTACAGCAATTTACATGAGGGGTCCAGGGCTTCTTAGGAGGAAAGACACCAACGCAACGCCCTATCTTCTGCTCCAAGATTCTGTATTATAGTTACAGGCCAGGCAGGGTGGATTAGAGTGGGCTCAGCCCCAGCCCAGTGGCAAAGAACAATAAGGTCCCTAAAATACCAGCTAACACTTATCCTCAGCTCAGGCTCTGTTTCTAGGGAACTCAACCTAAGATAACTAGGCTCTCTGCCAACAAGGCAGCTGGAAGTTCAAGTGATCAACTGGAAAAATCACCAAATAGGGTCCCGTTGTAGCCTAAATTTGTGGGGAACCTTGTATAAGTCATATAACCAAAGATTTTAAGCAGGGAATGCTAGACTCAGATTTACATTTTTAATAGATTACTCCAGGTACAGAGGATGGTTTGTAGGGAGCAAAGCAAAGACTGATTAGGAAGAAATTTTCTTCTTCCATGACAGGAATAACGGAGCATGACAAAGCACAGTGGCAATGGCCATGAAGAGGGAAAACCAATTCCAGAGACACAGATGGGGTAAAAATGGCTTGGCTTTGTGATCTATTAGATATGGGGACTAATGGAGAAGTCTGGGATGACTTCCAAATTTTTGACTTGGGAAATTGGATGGATCTTAGTGCCCTTAACATGATATGGTAACAAGTGGGGAAGAGAAGAAGGGCTTGGTCAACCAAGATGGAGAGACATAATAGACAGCTGCCACCACTCAACTCTGGGATCCACAAAATAAGTCGGGGATTGAGGGATCCAGGGAAACCAAAACACAGGGACGTAGAACCTAGAGACAGAGATGGAGAGACAGTGCCCTGAGGACATCATGTGAGCAACCGGATTCAATCTTGCCTGAAGCCTGAGGGTAATATTGGATATTTAAGGTCAAGTTGGGCTGCTGTCATTTACAGCCCAAATAATTCTAACTACCAAAATATTTTGGATAGCCATATTTTGGACAGTGAAAAAGATTGAGAGGAACTAAGGAATGGAACATAAGGGGAATTTTAGAATGTGTGTTTGCAATTTAACATGGGGACATCTGGGGTCAGTGCCAGGGAGTTTCATAGAGATTCTGATTTAATAGAATGAACTTCTCCCAGGAAGAAGAACTCAACACATTATGAGCTGTACTGCTGTCTCTTTTTCACCTCCCCGTCCCACTGTCATCACCTTAATTCACATCTCCAGCTCTCTTCTCACCCTTAACATCAGGCCTCATTTTTATTACCTTTGTTACCCAGCCCCTTTCTTCTGTAAAGACCATAACTGAGAAAGGAAACTTAATAATGTAAGAGAATCAAAGTTTTTAGAAGTGGAAGAAAATGAAAGATCATATGTTTGTGGCAACTGTGGCTCCAATAAACCAAACATTTTACCCCAGCTTTTTGGAATGGATAAAGAGAGAAGAGGAAAACCAAACTCAGTAAGATATGGTCCATGTATCAGTTAGCTTTTGCTGTGTAACAAACCACCACAAAATTTTATGGCTTACAACAATAAACATTTTATTATTTCTCATGAGTCTCTGGCCTGTCAATTTGGTGGCTCTTCTGGCCTCTGCAGCTCAGCTGGGGCTGAATGGTCTCTCACATATCTGGTGATTAGCAGACTAATTGGTCAAGCAGGGCGTGAACTGTGCTAACTCACCTGTGCCACATGATCTGTTATTCTTCAGCAGGCCAGCCCAGATTAGATCACATGGTGAGGGTGGCAGGGTTCCCAGATCAGCAAGAGAGGGCAAACCCCAAAGTGCATGCCTCTGCTTGCGTCACATTTGTTAATATCCCATTAGCCCAAGTAGTTACACAGCCAACTCAGGGTCAAGAGTCAAGGAACAGCGAAATAGATGCTCCTTCTTGATGAGTGGCAAAGTCACATGGCAAGGGTTGTGCTACACAGATGAGAGGAAGTTGTGACCACTTTTACAATCTACCTTAGTCTCTAACCCAAATTTCACAGTTAGAAAAGGATGTTTATAATAATACCATGTTTCCCCAAAAATAAGACCTAGCCGGATAATCAGCTCTCATGCGTCTTTTGGAGCAAAAATTAATATAAGACTGGGTCTTATATAGTGTCAAAATATAATATAATATGATATAATATAATATAAGACCCGGTCTTATACTAATTTTTGCTCCAAAAGATGCATAAGAGCTGACTATCCAGCTAGGTCTTATTTTCGGGGAAACACAGTAATATACATTGTTCAAATATATTTGATAAGTATTGTATATTTATGTATACAAATGAATAATAAATATTTTATGAAATACACTATAAGCATAAAAATATATGTACCATATATTTTTACACAAGTATCACATTTATATATAGGTATACTATTTATACTATTTATATGGTATATAGAATTAACTTTAATGTTTACAGTCACTGATTTATGGCCAAGTAACTAAAACTGCTTAATGCTTAGTAGTTTTGTGCATGTTACAAAACTCTTCACAATTGATTTAACGAATAAAGAAAGAGATCTTATGAGCTACTTATTATGGTCGCCCTTTTTTGTCAGCATGAAAATCCTGTCTCTGATATGCCTTACTTCTTAAAATAGGTATATTCCTAAAAAGATCTGGGTAATTAAAATGTTGGGAAACTAAAGCACATATAAAAAACACTAGGGAAACTTAACTATTTAAGGTTGCTGTATATTGAATAATTTAGAAAAGCAAATAATCATCCCTTAACTTTGTTCATTATATTAACTCAGATTTTACACGTAGTTTTGGGATTGGTTAAAGCAAGCCTCACTTGTGTACTTTTTTGTTGGTGCAGAGGTGATGCTTATGGTGGTGATGATGGAGGTGTTGAGAGGTGAGGAAGTTGGAGGTGTTGACATTGGTGGGAATGCTGCTGGGAGTAATGGTGGTGGAGGTGGTGATGGTGGTTACGGAAATGAGGTGGTGGAGGTGGTAGGACCTGAACTAGAAAACTTCATCTTGCTGCAAGAGTTTCCCTGTGGTCCTCTCACCAGGTCCCACACTATACAGACAGCTGGGCAAATACACTAAAGAAAGGAATAGAAAAACAATAAGAAAGGAAAAGTGGGTAACATGCAGGAGGTGCACTGTAGTCCCTGCAGTTTCTCATGCTGCCAGAAGGGGCAACCAAGTACTCTTCTTTCAGGCCTCAGTTGGTTATCCCTTGCTCCAAGGAGACTTCTCTCACCTCTTCCCAGCTGGGCTAGGTGCTCCCCCCATGCACACCCTCTCCTTCCTCTGTCCTAGCCCTCTCGACACCTTTTGTAATTGCGAATCTGCTTATCAATATTCCCACTAGACGGTAAGTCACTGAGAACAAAGACCATATCTTATTCTCTGTTATTCAACCTAGAGTCACTGTGGCACATAGCGTGTGCCCTGTGATACTTTCTCAGTAAATGAATGACAAGCCACCATGTCTTGTCTTCTTCCTTCCCATTTAAAAGTACATTTTGCCCCATGACATCAGAGAAAGTGCCCTTCTGAATGACCTCTCATGTGTTGCTGCCCCAGCATGCTGGTGTCAGATAAGGGCTGGGAGGGTCCCCCAGTTAAGTAGGCATATAAAATCATGGAGTATACTAGCGTTCAAAGGACATTAAAGAACCACCTGTTTTAAGACAAGGAGATTGGGGCCCAGATAAGCCAAGTGACTCAATAAAAACCACACAGATAGGGTCACATCCAGAATCGTAACTCAGGGACTCAAAGTTCAAATTCCATGACCAAGGTGCCTTTGTTGGAATACCAGATGGACCCTTGACACTTAGAAAATGCCACTTGGCACTTCTAATTATGCTGGTTGCTTAGCAATGTTGTATGTAGCTCATTCATGAAGGAGAAACTGGAGACTTCCTTTTAGCTACTCTGATATATATATATATATATATATATATATATATATATATATATATATATATATATATATATATATATATATGGCTCACATTAAATTCTACTGGATACTGCTGATCTGGAGCAATAATGGTAATTCCTTTCTCTAGTTCTTGCTTTAGAAGTGGTTATGGTTTTAAATTTCGACTGAGTGCAGTTTTCTCCTCCTGGTTTTCTTTTTCCTTACTCTGAACTGTCACAGTGGCCAATACAATGCAGGGAGATGCCTGCTAGGGAAATTCTGGGAAAGATTTCAATCCCTGAAAAAAAAGGATGGAGGAAGAAGGAATGCCCGCTCCCCGCCCCGCCATCGCCCGCCTTTAGACCTACCGTCTTGTGTGAGGCATGATGTTCAGTGCTCCCGGCCGAGAGAGTCAAAGGAAAGCTGACCCGGAATCTTGAAATTGCTGAGCTACTGAGTTAACCCGACTTGGAATCCACCTACTTCTGGACTTCATGTTATGTGAAATAGTAAATATTTATTATTTAAGCCACTTTTTACCAGAGTCCTGGTACTTGCGACCAAACTAAATGATTTATGCTATATTCATTTGTTGTGTGCACACCACTCCCTGTTTTAAGTAAATTCCATTGTTTCCACAGCAGGGACCTGGCTGGTGTGCTACCTTGCAGAAGAGGACCAAGAGAGTCAACTCCTAGACACATCGCTTTGAGATATCATCTGCTGACATTTGTAGGCTGAGAAATTTTTGTTGCTATCTATGTAACAACGAAACACTGGACAGTCTAAAAAAAAAACATAAAAATCCCTAGCCTCTGTGCTTACAAGCACACATGTATGCTTGTAACATATTGTGGTTAAAACTCAATGGTTTTATTGTTATTTGTGATTATAAAAATAAGCCCTGTTTATTGTATAAACATTTAAAGTGCAAAAAAGTATAGTGAAGAAAATCTTGCAGCAATCCCACCACCCAGATATAGCCCTTGTTAATATTTTAAATGTATATCTTTATAGACTTTTTCCGTTTATAGTATATATTTAATAAAATATTATATAGTGTATATTTTAATAAAATAGAATCAATCTAAAGGTACCCTTCTGTAGTCCCTTTAAAAACCCTCAGCAATGATATGCATATGTTCAGAATCCTAAATGTCTCACCCATGTTCTCCAGAAAGCAGCTGTGAGTTGATATTAATTAATTTCTTTAGTCTTAATGTACATGTGTACATATGTAAAAATAGCTGGCAAATAATTGAAAGATGGCAAAATAGTTTCATATAAATTATTTTATTCTTTTGTACCCCAAATGTAACTCATCTAAACTTCTACTTTAGCATTGATAACAAATATTGAACCTATTTTCTCAACTAACTTTTTTTCACTAACTAAATCATAAACTCCTGAAGGTGATGGGGAAGGCAATGACCAAATTACCTAAGTTCTATACACACATACTTATATTTACCAGAATGCATAGTGCATTCAAAGTACTCAGTAAATGTTTATGGAATGAGCAAAACATATGTTTGTACAGTTTTTGTTTGGCAAGTCCTGTAGGTAAATTACTGTCAGTAAATTTACTGTAGGTAAATTTACACTCCTATTTGTATTGAATTCGCATTTCAAACCAGCTAAGATCACACAATGATTAAGATCCCTAAAGAAACAAAGGAATATTATCATCATCTGCTTCACCATCATAAATCTTTTAATGGTTCTGAACTTGAAGTTTCTGCCTGAAGTTCTGTCTGCTAGTTCTAGACTTGAATTTTAATCATTGATGTTTTACCCAACACCAAACCGCTCAAAGATAAGTGGAAAATCCATCAAATACCTCAATATTCTAATAAACTTGATATTTTTGGTAGCAGATTTAAAAAATTCAGGTAGCAGACCAAATGTTTTCATTTTTATCTTGATACTGGTTGTCACATAGCGTATAATCTCTACTTTCCTATTTCTTCTTCATTTCCATTCTCTCCTAAACCCACCATAGACTGGATTTTGTCCTCACCACCATACACATGCTGTTCCTTGGTTAGGTCATTCCATCTGATTGCCAAATCTGATGGTCTTTCTTCAATATTGATTTGTCACTTACCATAGCTGACCACTTCCACCTTCTTGAACGTTTTCATCCAGTGGGTTCCATGACCCCAACTTCTGGTTCCTCTTTGCTTATCTGTTTATTCACTTATTCAGCAAAATTTTACTGAGTACCCATGTGAAGTGTTATCATAAGGGTATGCAGTAATGTTAAAAACCTGGCATCTATTGAGTGCTAACCAAGTACTGGGCAATGTTTTTAAATTTCAGTACTTTCCATGTATGAACTCAATCTCACCAGAGCAGGGGGTAGCAAACTTTTTCTTAAAGGTAAATGTTTTTGGCTCTGTAGGCCCTATGGTCTACTTTGCAACCCCTGTAGTATGGAAGTAGCCATAGACAATAAATAAACGAATGAGTGTGGCTATGTTCCAATAAAACTTTATTTACAAAACAGGTGGCTAAATTTGGCCCAGTGGCTGCAGTTTGCCAACTCCTGCTCTGAAAGTTCCACCAGGGCAGGAATTTTTCTCTGTTTTGATATACGGTAGTCAGTAAATATTTGGTGAATGAATACTCTCCTTCCAAAATAAGAATTATTCTATCTCCATTTTACAAATGAGGAAATTGAAGCACAGAGGTTACATAACTTGCCCAAGGTCACCAACTGGTAAGTGACAAATCCAGGATCTAAACCCACAGAGTCTGTTGTCAGATCCTGTACTCTTAATCACCACACTCTACAGCAGTGTCACAGAGGAGAAGGTCATCAGCTATTTTCAAGGGAGTCTGTCTGGAGAGGCTATTTTAACTGGGTCTTGAAGAATGAAGAATTTACCAGGAAGAAGAGGGGAGGGAGAGGCTTTGCATTCTAGGATGTGGAAACAGACACCTGACACAAAGTGGCATTATGAGCAAAGTGGCAACAAAGGAAGAAAGTTCTTTGGGGAATGCATTCACTTATCAGTAATTCACATGTCTGGACACAGGCTTTGTGGTGGAAAGCTGCGGAGATGAGGCTAAAGAAGTATGCCAGGGGCCTTGTGTGACATGTGAACGAATTTGGATTTTAACTTGATGGCAGATGGGCTACTGAAGTGTTTTGAGCATGGGAAAGAATGACCATATTTGCATTTTAGGTCAAGTTTTAAAGTTACATTTTATTTTAAAATTATGTGACAACACGCATACGGTACAACATTCAAAAGCTGAGGTCTTTCTCCTGCCCCCCACTAGCCATCTAGCTCCCTGCCGCAGAGACACCCACTGTTTCCAGTTAGAAAGACAACTTTCACTTATAGTGAGAAGAGTGGATGGGGTTGAGGTGAGCTGTATGTCTTATTAATTAATTTAATTACTAAAATTAATTAGTAAATTGATTTAATTTTTCTCCTTAAGGTGGATGGTAATGAAAAAAGGTTGAGAAAGACTGCTCTACACCTTTACAACTAGTTCCTCTGTTAAATCCTCTTCAGGCTGACTGTGCATGTGTTTCTGCCCAGGTGCCTAAATGATAGTGGATATTGAGGCTCGGATGAAGGGTAATAGTTATCCACATGGTATGTGCTCATAGAGAAAGGGCAGCATACTGTCTTGGTAACAAATAAGCATGGACTGCTGGAATTAGAATCCTGGCTCTGCCATTTGCTAGCCATGTGACCTTAACCTTTCTGTGCCTCTCTGCAAAATGGGGATAATAATAGTACCAACGTCCTAGTGGTTGTGAGGCTTTCCCTCAGTGTGTGTTAGCTATTGTTCAAAGAGTGGGATGATAAGAGCATCAAAGGAGGAGAGGGTTTTGCAAGAGGGTGGAGTGTAAAGATTTGGAAGTAGGATCAAGGAACGTGGAGAATGTCAAAAGCATTTCCCATGCCCATGAGTTGGGGGGCATGGGAAATTGAATAGTATCCTTTCTAGAATTCAGCAAAGGAAGAACGTTTGTTAGGGAATGCATTCACTTTGCAGTTAAGGCAAGGAAGGAGCTAGGAGGTTAAAGGTGGAAAGACGTTTATGTATAAATTGAATGGAGATTCCTGGGCACAGAGAAACGACCTGGGAAAGAAGAAGGCAGAACTTGGAGAGAAAACCCAGAGCAGGATGGCAGATTGGAGACGAGGGTAAGGGAGAAGAAAGAGACTTGGCTGGAGCCAGGGTAACCACAACTGACCACTCAGTCTGAGCAGGACAGGGAGGGCTTGGGAAACTATGGCCATATCCAGCCAGCATATTTTTGTTTTAATTTTTATTGGGGAATATTGGGGAACAGTGTGTCTTTCCAGGACCCACCAGCTCCATGTCAAGTCATTGTTTTCAATCTAGTTGTGGGGGGCACAGCTCAGCTCCAAGTCAAGTCGCTGTTTTCAATCTAGTTGTGGAAGGCGCAGCTCACTGGGCCCTTGTGGGAATCGAATTGGCGACCTTGGTGCTAGGAGCACTGCGCTCCAACCACCTTTTTTTTATATATATATATATATATATATATATATAGTTCACAAGCTAAGAATGGTTTTTACGTTTTCAAATGGTTTTTAAAATTGAATGTAAGAATACTATTTCACGATACATGAAAATGATATGAAATTCAATGTTAGTATCCATCAATACAGTTTTATTGGATGATAACCATGCTGATTCATTTACCTATTGTCTATGGCTGCTTTCACACTACAATGGCAGAGTTGAATAGTGGCTACAGAGACTGCATGACCCACACAGCTGGATATATTTACTATCTGGTCCTTAAAGCTTGCAGGCCCCTGCTGTAGGACATTATTCCCAGTCTACAATGGGAATGGCCCTTCCTGGAGTTGTGCGACACAGGGGACCTGGCCCTAGGAGCCCTCACTTTGGATGATGATAAAAGATCACGGCGAGTAGAGGCAGGGATGGAATTACATGGCCTCTAGGCTCTATGGGGGATGTGGGCACACAGTTGTTGTGTTAGAACAAAGCCAGGCTGTCAGCCTGGATTCAAGCGACCAGCTCTGGGCTGATGAGGAGCTGCTGTGGGAGACACTGCGGTCACCCGCACAGTCTCGTTTCCCCTCTTGTTCCTTACTACCCGAAACCTGATTTTATCAAGGTGGTTACGGGCCCTATTAAAAACAACCTCAGATAAGAAAAGTACTCTCAGAAGGATGGGAACATGTCAAAAGGACACAGAAGCCAGCTTAACGGGGCTCCTCATGTCCTATCGGTGACAATTTGAGCACTCAAATAAATTGATAGTAGTGGACTATAACCCATTGACTAGAATAGGACTCCATGAGGCCATACCGAAACAAAGAAATACACAAATGGAGGAGGAGGAGAAGGAGGAAGTGCTTCCATAGGATGAAAGGCAAACTAACAAATTATAGACTGAATGACAGAATTAGAAAAATCACTGGTTTGCAGTCACCATATTATTTCAGGCAAGAATCATCAACGGATGTGAAAACCAGTAGGTGAAAACTCTGTGGAAAACATATTTATATTGTTTCGAAGTGCCTCCCACAGATTCTTTACTAATTTAATTTCAAAGTGTCAAATAGTAACTTTGTAGTAGGGAAATCTGGCCAATACTGTCACCTTACCACTGTACCCAAGAGATCAAAGTTAATATCTCTTAAAGTTAATAGGACAAATGAAAACGAGGTGCTTCCTGATGGGTTGCACTGAGAAGGAGACCCCATCATTTCTGTAGTGTTCTAGTTGAAAATGTGCCACGGAGCGTATGAGGCAACATCAGATAAATGCAAATAAGGGATGTTCTACAAAGTAACTGGCCTGTGGTCTTCCACGATGTCGATGACACGAAAGATAAAGACAGGTAGAGGCATGTTCTAGATTAAAGTAGCAAAAGCAACACGACAACCAAATGCAGTGTGTGATCCTGGATTGGTTACCGGACCAGAAACAATTTTTTTTCTTTGCGATAAAAGATATTAGTGAGACAATTGGCCACAGCTGTAGATTAAATAATAGCACTTCATCGATGTTAATGTTCTGATTTTGATCATTGTACGATGATTACAGAAGAGAAGATCCTTATTTTTAGGAAGCACTGAAGTATGTAGGAGTAAAATGTGCAACCTGGGAGAAATTGCCTGACAAGAGTGCAACAAACCAGCCAGGGCAGTCAGCAGTCCTTCTGTCATAGAGACACGGCCCTGAAGGGCAGCCAATGTTACTCTGTGGTCATTGTCATACCATATTAGGAATTTTTTTTGGGGAAAGCTATTACCATAAGCAGTGGAAGTGACAGGACATTGTTAAGTAGGAAAGTGTGGTGCTCATACACACATTTTAGAAGGATAACGGAAAGCAGTGTGAATTAGGGGAATAGAGGACAGAGACAGGGAGATTGTTTTGAAGGTTAATGACAAACTACCAGTGAGAGATGGTGAGACATCTACCTAGATCATGAGAATGAAGAGGAGGAAATGTGTTTGTTAAGAAACTATTTAGGAAATAGAGTCATCAAGACTGGATGAGTAATTGCGTGCAGGGGGTGAGAAAAGTAGGAAGAGGAGAGGATGACTCCTGAGTTTCGGACTTGGGAAAGTAGTTGGAAGGGGTGTGGGGGGAGGGAGAGAGAGAGAGAGAGAGAGAGAGAGAGAGAGAGAGAGTGTGTGTGTGTAAAGAAAGTTCCATTTTGTAACTGTTGCTCTTTCAGCAAGTCGTGGGTCACTTTATTTTATGTCAGATGACCTGTAGTGTTCTTTCATTTGTAGCAAAAATAGATTTTATATGTTGATTGAAATGAGGTGTTGGGGCCACTGTGTGCAATAGTGAGGGTTGAGCTTTGCCTGAGTCCAATGAACACTGTTCATATAGACGATACTTCAGTCTGTATATGGTGGCCCAGGTAGGTGAGCTCTAGGGATGTTTGTAACACAACCTGACTGCACCCTGTGAGTTTCTTGTTTCATTGGCTGCTTTTGAGTTCAGCATGCCTGGGTTTCTGGGACTGAATCCTCCATTTCCTGAAACCAGGGCTTACTGCAGATGGGTGACTGACAGCAACAGAGCAGGAAGTAAGGTCACCCATCTTTGGAGGCGCCACCTTTCAGCCTTGTTCTGTACTAACCTTCCCTGTTCTCTTCCTAGCAAAATGCTTCCCTCCACCAAAACTGAGATCAAATGGACCCATTTAAGCCTTTCCCCACACAGGCAGAGTTAGACATTCCTCCTAGGAGCTCTCGTGGTACTTACCACATTATAATGCAATTAGGTATTTGCATGTTCACTTCCTTGCATTTGGTTTCCAGCATCTGAAGGCAAATCTGACTCCATTTTGTATGTCTCCCATGAGCACATTGTAGAACGTGACATAGGGAAGAATCAGTAAGTGCCTGTGGAGTGATTATGTTTGTTCAGGTTCCAGGTGGAGCGTAGTGGAGGGCTGAGACCTGGGTACCGTTCCAGTTAGTTCTTCCACTAACTAACTTTGTGTCCACAATCTCTCAACAGCTCCTCCCTCTCATCAATGAAGTGCAAATAATAACACCCACCTTAGAAGAAGAGTTTTAAAAATTAAAAGAGTTCCTGATCACATATATTCATTCAACTGTAGGGATGTATTGAATGCCTTTTATGAACCAGGCACTGTGTTAGGTACCAGGGGGATAACATTGTCTTTTCCTCATAAATCTTTTCAACTAGCCAGAAAGACAGATAATTAAACAAGAATCTACAATCAACTATAGTGAGAATTATAATTGGGGAAGAACAAGAGACCCAGGGAACGCAGAAGGGGGCATAATCTACTCTAGGGGTCAGGAACAATCTCTCCAAATAGTGTGAAAGAATTGTAAAGTACTCTCCTCATGTCACATAGGATAACATTACTAAAAGGAGACTTCCCTTGAGTGCATGGGAGGCAGACGTCACACTGTGTGAAGTAAACCTTCCTGGGAAAGTCGAACGTTGAGCTGGACCCTATTTCCTTTGATGTTGCTGACTAATCTGTATCAGGAAGGCATGCCCTTTGCATAGTGTTTCCAGGACCAGGGATGGATTTGCCTTCATCTGTCCATGCTCCAGCGTGCCTTGTGGCTCTAAGAAACGGAGCCCTCCAGTTAAAAAAGACTACGAGCATAAACCACAGAGATAGGGAATGCCAAAGGGAAATCTGAGAGGCCAGTGATGTCGTAGGCAAGGCTGCAATGTGACATCCTTGACTTCTGCCTTCAAATGCATCCAGACTCTGACTGCTTCTCACCACCTTTATGGGTCGCTGTGAGGACTGTAAAAGCTTCCCAACTGGATGGTACCCTTGCCCTCTACGATATGTCTTCACACATATTCCAACTCTAAAATTCTGTTTGTACCTTGGGCACATTACTAGGAGAAGACCAGTGGTTAGCAAAGAAAGGGGCCCTTGGATGAAAGAGTGTGGCAGGAATGTCCGCTCATTTGCAGGATGAGGAAATGCAGGTGAGTGCTGTCTGCCTACATCACAGTGGGAACCCGTGGTAGGTAAATAAACAAGACCAAATAAGCCTTCCCCTGTTGTTTTTGTATTAAACGGTTTTTAGATAACCCCTGCTCTTTCACCCTTTCCCAGACTCCCCTCCTCCACATTTCCCACACATTCCCTCAGTTGTTTCCTGGCTGCAAACATCCCATCTCTGCTCCCTCATCTTTCCCAGTCTTTTCTTGACTCACTCTTCACCGTCTCTCGCAGCAATGCACTAATATCCTCTTGTCTATTCAAAGCCAGCTCCAAACAATCATGCTTATGCCCCAGGCTGGGAGAAGGTGCAGGGGAGCCAGCACCCCATTTGGTCAGCTCCTGTGTGTGCGGAACTGAAAGGCTGGACACTCAGTGAGGGTTTGCAGTGAGGACAGTTAACCTGACTGAGCCAGGCTTCAGACAGGACTGTATCTCCCAAGGATGATTTATTTCAAATCTCGGTGTTTTTCAAACGCCAGCAAGGTAAGGAATTGAGGTTCCATTTATTCCAACACCTTTATTTTCCTTCCCCCAATTTTTATTCTGAAATATTTCTAACTTACAATAAAGTTGTAAGAAAAAGCAATGAAATCCATGGATTCTTCACTTAGATTAACAGTGGTTAGCATTTGCTTTCTGGCTACATCTCTCTTTTTTCCTCTCTCTTACACTTTCAAGATTATTTTATCTATCATCTGTCTATCATCTATCTATCTATCTATCTATCTATCTATCTATCTATCTATCTATCTATCTATCTATCTATCTATCTATCATACATTTCTTAAGGATAAGGACCTTTCCCTATACAATGCCATCTCATTACCACACCCACAAAACTTAACATTAACAAGTTATCTAAAATATAGTCCAAATTTTTCCAGTCGTTCCAAAAATGTCTTTTACAATCCTCCCCCAAATCCAATCAAACATCAAGTATGGCATTTTTGCATTTGTCATGTCTCTTTGGTTTCCTTGAATTTAGAACAGTCTTCTCACCTGTTTTTTTGTTTTTGTTTTGTCTTTCATGACATTGACATTTTGAAAGAGTCCAAGCCCGTTGTCCTGTAGAATGGTTTCAATTTAGACTTGTCAGACTGTTTCCTTGTGATCAGACTCTGAATAAACACTTTTTGGGCAAGAATACAACATAGGACATATTTTCCATTGCAATTCATCCGAAGGTATATAATGTCAATTTGTCCCATTATTGGTGAAACTAAGTTTTGCTGTTTGGTTCAGATGGTGTCCATTAGATTTCTCTATTGTAAAGGTACTTTTTACCCTTTGTAATTAATAAGAAATCAAAGGGGTAACACTTTGAGACTGGGAAGTATCTGTTCCCCAACAATCTTATACCCAATTGTTTTGTAACTATTGATGATTCTTGTTTAAAGCATTTATTACATCAGTTATTACAAAATGATTTTCTGATTATATCACTTCTACATTTATTAGCTGTCATTATTTGTTTAAAAAGAGCCCTGTTTCATCTTTTAAAAAAGTTTAACTCTAAGTTGTAGATTCCTTTTTGTTGTTTTGTTCAATGTTACAAATTTTTATTATCGTTATTATTTTTAATGCTCAAATTGTTTCAAATTTGGCCAGTAGAGCCAATATCTTTAAATTTGATTATTTATGTTGACGGCTAAGATTGTTATTCCAGGGCAAAATGTTGATTTCTGATTTCTGCTTTTTTTTTTTTTTTTTTTGGATAGCGTTTGGGATTAGATTTTGGACGAGAAATTTGAAGAGCTAACCAAAATTGTATGTTCTGGGATGTGTACCCATTTGAAGAATTTCTAGTGGGCTTAAAGCACATGTTTTCACAGAATGTAAATAAGAAAAAAAAAGAAGCTAATTTATTTAGTAGGAAAAGATGAAGTCATAGGTATCCCCAGAAATCACCATTTTTATTTTATCATGAAGTTAGCTGACATTAGAGAGTATTTTCTTTTAAGCTAGAACCTTCCAGGACAATGCCAAACTTATGCAAGGCAATATGGTTTATCAAAACAGGGCTTTGTAGCTCTACACAACTGGGTTCAAATCCCATGTCTGTCCCAGCTGTGTGACTCTGGACAAATTACTTCACCTTTCTCACTTCAGTTTCCCCGTGTATATAATGAAAATACTGTTAACCAGTCTAAAGATTTTATAATGATTAAAAATAATGTAGTTTTTGTACTTGTCAAATAGTAGGAACTCAGGGCAAGTCACTTCTTTCATAAGGGAAGTAGAGACGGGAACTAAGTTGGGTTATATGAATGGCTTAAAGCCTGAGTTGTAGTAGCTAGACACATGTAAGAGAGCTGGCTGCACCACGGTTAAGACATTCTAAAACTATTTCCTCTGCTCTGTTCCTGTAAGCCTGCAGCAAATGCCTGTCACATACTGGAATGTAAGCTCTGTGGGGCAGGGATTTCTATTTGTTTTATTTACTGTTTTGTCCCTAGTGTCCAAAATATAGTAGAGGCTCATTAGATATCTTTTGACTGAATGAATGAATGAATGAGTGAATAAATACAGCTTACCAGATGAAATACAGACACTTTCTGCTTATGTAACTCAAAAGTGTCAGCTTCTATCCTTCTCCTGTTCTGAAGTTGGCTTCCTCTAACATAAATTGGTATATCAGTCAGCTACTGCTACAGTTATGCTGTCTAAAAAATTATCCTGAAACTCAGTTGCTTGAAAGAGAAATCCTTTATTCTCATGTTAATGGGTCTACCGGTTGGCTTGACTGCTCTAGGCTGGCCCTTGGCTCTGGGCTCCACACTCCAGGTTAGATTCAGTTGTGTTTCTCATCTTTCTTGGACCGGTGGTTACCTGGGGCATGTGACCTGTTCCCGTATCGCATTCTGCAGCCCCAGGTATAGAGTATGAGTGTTGACATGGGCATGGTCTCTCTAAGCTGAGTTGGCTTTTAGGTTTTCCCATCACTGTAGCTGAAGTACGAATAGTCATTTTCCTGACAATTTCAGTGGGTGATTTTTGGATCTGCTAGATACAGACATAAACACACACCTCACATTTCCTTCTTAAAGACAGACGTGAATTTTCAGAGGCGATACAAGCTACTAAGAATAAGAAAGGAGCTATGTATCTCTTAATGAATGCTCTTACCTTCTGAACTTTCTGGAAGGGACTTGTTCTCGATTTTCATGGTGGTAAGAGTAGGAAGTGGTTTATTCCTTAAATTACACATATGTAAACAAATCATGGTAGGATGAAGAAAAAAAGAACCCTGTGATTACAACAAACCTTTACAGTTCTCCTTCAGCCTTCCATCCAAGCCCCAACTTCCTCATGCCATCTGACACCCCTCTATCTTAAAACAGATGACTTAACAGGTGAAGCCGTCAAACAGGAGATCTTGCAACCTATCTCTGCATCCCCAACCTACCGTCTTTTCCACATCCCCACCCACCTTTGCTTTCTTGTCTTTTCCTGTCCAAGGCTGATTCTGCCATCTCTGCTAAAACAAACCCATTCCAGATTTCCAATGTATCAAATAACTTCCTTTCTCTCTTCTATCTTCAATTCTTTCTCACCGAGTGCTTTTTTCCTGTGGCCATTTAAATCTCTTCCATCTTAAAACAAAACAAAACAAGGTGAATGGATTAGAAAGAGCAATTAGTAGTCACAATATAGTCATGGGGATATGAAATACAGTATGGGGAATATAATCAACAATGTTGTAAAGATTATGTAAGGTGCCAGATGGGCACTGGACTTATCAAGCGGATCACTTCATAGACTGTGTAGATGCCTGACCAGCGTGCTGTACAACTGAAGCTGAAGTAGAATAATATTGTATGTCAACTATTTTATATATATACGTATATATATATATATATATATACGTATATATATAAATTCATGGGAGGTGGAGTATAGCATAAGGAAGATAATCAATGGTATTGTCACAATTATATAAGCTGTCAGAGGGGTAGTAGCTTGGGGGAGGGGGTTATCACTTTGTGAGGGGTGTAAATGTCTAACTATTATGTTGCTTTGCGCACCTGAAAAAAAAAGTTAATTATGAAAAAAAGAAATCCTGTTCTTGACCTGGTTGTTCCCCCTAGAATCTGTCATACAGAGTTGTCTGCAGGAATCGAACTGGAGAAGGTGAGAGAACTACAGGAATTGGTAGCCCTTCAGAAATAAAGCTGGTTGAGAAGGCTATTAGATAATGAAGTAAATTTATAATTGATGGTGAAGGAAACAATCAACATACAATTAGATTTAATAAGTGAGTTCAGGAAGGTTGCTAGTTAACATATAAAAATCAATAACATTTGTCTATACTAGCAATAATCTTCTACAAATGCAATTAGAATAAGAGAGCATTCAATGTAGTCATCAAAACCATAAAGTATCTAGGAATTAGCTCAACCAAATAGTATGGAATGAATTGTGTATACCCCCCAAAATTGATATGCTGAAATCCTAAACCGTAATAGCTCAATGTGACTATGCTTGGAGCTAGGGTCTTTAAAGAGGTTATTAAGTTAAAATGAGATCATTAGGGTGGGCCCTAATCCAATGTGACCGTTATCCTTATATAAGATGAGGAGGACACAGACATGCAGAGAGGGAAGACCATCTGAAGACACAAGGAGAAGACAGCCGTCTACAAGCCAAGGAGAGACGTCAGAATGAAACCAACTCTGTGCACACCTTGATCTCCAACTTCTAGCCTCTACAATTTGTGAGAAAATAAATTTCTGTTGTTTAAGCCACCCAGTCTGTTACTTTGTTATGGGAGCCCTAGCAAACTAGTACAGCAAGAATATACAAAACTTCTGTTGATAAAACTTTAAAAACTCTAAGCAAGGTTCTTCCTCTTCCTTTTGCTCCCCTCCCTTCCTGCTCAATTTGGTTCTTAGCCATGAGGTGGGGCAGAGCAAGGGGAGCTTCTGTGGTTGGGGGATGGGAGCCAGTGGTAACTGGTGCAGGGTGAGGGATGTGTGTGTGTGTGTGTGTGTGTGTGTGTGTGTGTGTGTCTGTCTGTCTGGGGAGGAGTGGTGACCTAAAATGGAAGTCGGACTTCAGGTGAAATGGGGTGATGAAAGTATCTACCCAGAGAGATGTCCTGGCATATTTCATTGTGCCAGAAATCAAGGAAGTACTCAAAGAATGCTGGGGACATGTCAAAAATTCTCACCAAAGGGACTCCCACTGGCCATTCTGGGGATGGTTTGAACATCAAAATAATCGTGATGATGATGGATTGTATCCCTTTGAATAAAACAGAACATCTTTTCAATACAGATATAAATAAGTAAGTTAATAAATTGAACATTTAATGAGGAATGGGATATTTATGTTGTTTCAAAATACCCCTCCAAACCCTCATTAATTCCAAAGGGGGAATTAATAACTTCACAGAAGAGAAACCTAGCATGCAACACCATAGACAAGTAACCAAAGAGAACATCATCCATAATGAGGCAATTTGACATTATATACCTTCTGATACGTAGGATGCAGCAAGAGAAACACAGCATCACCTCTGTGGTAGTATGCGTAACCTGACTCATAACCTGAATCTAGTCCCAAGAAAACATGATAAAGACAGTTGAGGGATATTCTACAAAATAAGGTCATAAAAACCAAGGTCAGGAAAATCAAGGAAAGACAGAAAAAGTGTTCTAGACTGAAGGAGATGAAAGAGACATGACAACTAAATGCAATGCCTGATTCTGCATGGGATCCTTTTGCTATATAAAATGGTATTAGAACAATAAATGAAACTTGGAGTCCTAGGATTACAAGGTAAAGATGAATCAGTGTAAATTTCCTGATTTTGACGGTGTGTTGTGTTACGTGGGAGAATGTCCTTGTTTGTAAGAAATACACACTGTAGTATCAAGGCATGATGATAAAGCATCAGGTCAGAAATTTACTCTCAAATGACTCAGAAAAAAAACTTATTTATTTTGCATGTTCACATTTTATTGTAAGTTTGTAGTTATCTCAAAATTTTTTAAATGAAAAGAAAAACTCTAATACAGGACAGAAGACGGTCTGCATACTCATCCATGCTCTGTTGGATTGGATAAGTTAACACAGAAGTATCA
The DNA here is from genome assembly GCF_004115265.2 of Rhinolophus ferrumequinum. NCBI lineage: Eukaryota > Metazoa > Chordata > Mammalia > Chiroptera > Rhinolophidae > Rhinolophus > Rhinolophus ferrumequinum. Next base: position 24,676,997 of record NC_046296.1, on the reverse strand, counting down.
ATTCTCCCCAAATTAGTCTTTAATCTTATGTCACCTCATTCAAAATTCCAGTTACATCTTTTGAGAAACTCAAAACAAAAATAAAAACAAAAACAAAAAACCTACTCTAAAATTTACGTAGAGAAGTAAAGTTCTATGAATAACTGAATCAACTTTATATTGGAATCAGTATATTTTATATCGTATATGATGCAATATATCACCCTTAAAAAATAAAGTATGGGTTTTTACCCTACCAGATATTAAAGCATATTAAAAAGCCATAGTAAGAGTAGCATGGTGGTTGCCAGGGGGCTGTGGGTGGGGAAATGCGGAGATATTGGTCGAAATGTACACACTTGCAGTTATATGATGAATAAGTTCGAAGGATCTAATATACAGCCTGGTAACTATAGTTGATGCATCATGCTGTATTGTATACTTGAAATTTGCTGAGAGTAGATCTTAAGCATTCTCACCACAAGAAAAAGTTAACTCTATGAAGTGATGGGTACATTCATTAGCTTGATTGTGGTAATCATTTCACAATGTATCTGTATTGCATACACGAAGTCATCACACTGTACACTTTAAATATATAAGAATTTTTTGTGTCAATTATTCCTCAATAAAGCTAGGGGGATATTTTTTTAAAAGCCGCAGTAGTAAAAATAGTGTGGTTTTGGTGCAAAAACAGGCAAATAGGTCAATGAAACCTAGTTCAGAGACAACCCCATGTATGTGTGAGAATTTTGTTATATAATATGATTCATAAATCAATGGGCAAAGGGTGAATTATTTAACAGTTGGGGTTGGCTCACCTTGTGGAAGAAAATTAAGCGAGGTTTCTATCTAATCCCATTTACAAAACTGGATTCTGGGGAGATTAGAAACCTTAGTCTGCGTGGTAATAGTTGAAAGTTAATAAACAAAAGTGTAATTGAATGTTTTCTGAACTGCAGTTTAGGAAAGACTTGTTAAACAAATTTTAAAAAGCACAAATCCTAAGACAAAACAATCCAATAAACTATATCACCTTAACATAGAGGATTTCTGTTCAATAAAGGGTACCATGGACAATTAATAGACAGCTAACAGAAGAGAAGAAGGTACTATTTGCAATGTCTAGAACAAACCAGACATTACTATCTAGACTGTACAATGAACTCCTACAAATCATAAGGGACAGAAAGATAGTGACCCCAACAAGAAAACAGCCACGGCAGAATTATGTTTATATGTAGGGGACGTGGGGCTCTGAGAGCTTGCAGCATGAATGTTCCTGCTTTCCCTTGCTCTTCAATTTAGCAGACAGGAGCACCACGCCGGTAGCATTTCAGTAGTGGAGGACGTGGCCAGAGAAGTGTTCAGAGTCCCAGTGGATTCTGCAGGCGGTCAACAGGATTTGCTGATGCATGGACTGCCAGCTATGAGAGAAATAAAGGCATTGGGGTGACTCCCAGGTTTTCAAGCTGAGCAGCCCCGAGGATGGATTTGTATGAGACCGGGAGATGGAAGGCTGCCGCTGGAGCAGGTCTGGGTGGGAAACAATCAGGTGTTCAGTCTTGGACACGCTGAGTTTGTGCCGGCTCTGTCATTCAACACTGTTCAAGCCCTTAATTGCTCTATGTTTTAATTTTCCTTTCTGGCAACTTTTCAAGTCTTAGAGAACTTTTTGTTGTTGTTCTTAGATGGAATCTTGGAGAGTATTTAGTTCCTCTTCCGCACTTTGCAGGTGAGGAAACTGAGGCCCAGAGAGAGGGAGAGAGAGAGTATAATGCTAGGCTTAGAACCCCAGCCTCCCATTTCCTTTCCGTTCTCTTTCCCTTGCATGATATTGCTTCTCCTCTGCTCTAACCAAACAGAGGTGGAGAATATAGAAGACCACTGCTCTCTATGAAGTGGGATACAAATGCTATGTATCAATGTTGTTTGAGCTGCAGGAAACGGCTTTCTAATTCCCTGCCAAATTTACCTTAACTAAAAGATAAGGGTATCTGTAGGTCATATAATCCCCCTCCATCCCTTTTTTCTGGTGGCAATAATACAAGTGAAAACGTATTTCTTCTGGTACATACTTTTCCTTATGAAAAGGCAGAGCTTTCTAATTCAATTTGGAGCCACGCTCCTGTCACTCTAAACAAAGCAGATTCTAGTTCTCCCTCCCTGCAAGCATGAGGCCACCTGGTGAGTGGGCACTTGGCTTGGACGTGGGGAAGAAACCAACTGCCCAGGAATTCCACCTGTCTGCAGCTGGGCTTGAAATGCCATCATCAGTGAGAATAGCTAATGTTTACTGACTGCCTACTATGTGCCAAGCACTGTTCTAAGTTATTATTAGAACACATGTATTAATTCATTTAACCTGCCAAACCATCCTGAGATATGGTACTATTAATATCAAACCCTTTTTAGGGATAGGAAAACTAGGTCCAGAAAGATTGAGTAACTTGCCTAAGGTCTCTCACTGGTAATCAGGGGCAGAAGCAGGATCTGAACCCAGGAAGTCTGACCTTAGGGCCCAGGCCAGTGTTTACATTACACTGTCGCTGGTAATTAAACACTGCATTGGAAATGTACTTCTCTAAAAGCCTTCCTCCTCCTCCTCCTTCTTTTTCTTAAATGCAGGCACTTACACTGAGAGGATGATAGGAAATCCATTTTCAATCATTCAGACTGCGGTGTAACTTAGATTCTTAGATGATTTCCTGTCCACTTGAGAGCAGATCCCCAAGACACTAGATGTTTTGGCATAGAGGAGAAAGCATTATGCACACGGATTTAACATTTACTGGGCAATGACAGGGATTTGACATGTTATTTATAGAACCCTTCAAATGCCCCTGCAGGGTAAGAATTATCCTCCTTTTATGTCTGAAGGGAAATGAGGGTCTCTGAGGTTGGAGCCAAGTTTGATCCCTGGGTGTTCCGAGTGGAACACTTGTGGCTGGCTAGAAGGACAGAAAAGCTTTCTGGAAGGGAGCTGCAGAGTGCTAAAGCCAAACATCCTAGTTCTGTGTAGCTCTGAGCCTAGAAAACACAGCTGGATTTATTCAGCAATAACATTGGGACAAGCCAGCACTTCCCCACCTCTCAGGGCTTTTGTGTCAGCGTGGAAGACTAGGACATGGCAATAGGCACTGTAATCCCAAATTAGTGCCACAGGCTACCTGAACCCTCCACCTCCCCAGTAGGGACATTTTTGTGGTTGAGGACACAGAAAAGAGGACTGGAGCTAACTTATAGCTTTAAAATTTGTCGTTACTTTTGTTATTTGCCTCTGTCTTTCAAATACAAATGTCCTGAATGCATCAATTTATGTACATCTGGAATCTGAAATCTAAGGCCACCACACCCTATGCAGACCATTCTTTGTTTTGTGAATTAACTTTATCTACTGTGCATTTCAGTTTAGTCTGGAAACTTCTTTGCTCGAGATTACCAGCTTTGGCTTTTTACAGAGGCTTAAAGAAGGGGTGAGGCTTTTTACAGAGGCTTAAAGAAGGGGTGACTCTGGCAGACTCAAGCTCTCTGATGTTTCAAGCTACAAATATGTGACCTGATGTCACGGTCGGTTTGCACTTCTGGATTTAAAAACAGTTATTATTTATGAACTAACTGACTGACGGACAGAGAGGCTCCAGTGGAAGCAGGTTGAGAGCAAACCAGGCTTTGTGGGGCAGTCACTATTTGGCCTAACTCTTCTTTCAGAAAATATCTCTCTGGAAGGGAGGCCTCAAACTGTGGGTCCCCATCCAGGCATTGAAAAGGCAGCATACAACCCTCCTTTTGTAGGCACCTCCCAAAATAACTCTCAACAGGATATGGCTCATTATATTAGTTCTGTAATTTTATTTTCCAAATGATGCTTGTCTTTGAAGCTTGGCTGGGGGAGCTATAGCTAAGATAAAATGGGGTTCAATGTTTTGTGACAATACTTCCTTAGATTTACACATGACTTTAAATATATATATATGTATATCATCTCTTAAAACCTGTGACACAAAATATTATAACATCTTCCATCCTGTCATTCATTTCCCATATTTGATATAAGTACCTAGTGCCTCTTTTTTGTCAGGTTCTTCCCTGGAGCTGGGAACACACACCAGTGAGCACAAACCAACTGGCCTCTGATCTCAAGGAACTCATGGTCCAGTGGGGAGGTGCACGATAATCCAAGGATCTCAAAAACAAATGTACAATGCAGCTGTGAGATACGCTACAGAGGCCAGCATTTAGTGTCAGGAGAGTGTGCATTGGAGCAATTTGGGATAGTCTGGGGAGTCAGGGAAGGAATGCTTAAGTCAAGAGGGGGCACAGCTTGTGCAAACGCCCTGGACTGTTTCCAGCACCAACGGTCTGTGAGGCTTGGCCAGTGAGGCTCAGCAGAGCCAGGCAAGGGAGGGCAGTGAGGAGACTGGGGAGGCCAGTGCCAGACCACATGGCTTCTACAAAATTTTAACCCAGGCCCCACCCACAAAGATTCTGATTCAGTTGGAGGAGGAGAGACTAGATACAAGGATTTTTTCTTTTTAAGTCCTCCAGTAAAGCAGCCAGGGTTGAGAATCATTAGCCCAGGTTATTGGATCCTTAATCTAAGGGCTGGGGGAAACTACTCAGTTGTTAATCACAGGGTAACACATTCAGATATACATCTGGTGTCCTTAAGATGCCTGCACATACAAACACGCCGTGAAGAAAAAAGGAAGCCTTAAAAAAAAAGTATTTGAATATCTTTCAACTTTGCAAAAATGACTTTTGTTTTTAATGTCAAGATAGAGGCAACAATAGACGTGCATTTCCCTCCCCCCACCCCCATGCTAGTTAGGTATTCCTTAGAATCTCTGGTATTAGGAATTCAAATTTCAATAGGGTAGTGTCAGTTTAAATTCCAAGTCTTTAAAGCATTTTCTGTTTGTCCTCAGACATTGCTCACCTTAAATCATGGAAGCCCCTTCCTTTAAAATGAAAAGCTTATACTCACCTAGGCTCTTTATTTTTCAGAAAATGTTTTCATAAAAGGATCACAGATCACAGAAATTGTTCTGATGTGAACACTTTGGTTGCAGTAGGGAATTTGTGATGTTAGATTCATGGGATACCCTCCCAAATAAATTGCCTTCCAAATAAATCAGTTTATTGATAATGAAAGTGTTTCCATAATAAAATCTCATTTGATCCTTACAGTGATATTGTGAGGAAACTGGGGAACAATGAATCCTTCAAGATCAAACAGAAGTTAGCAGCCAAACCAGAACCAAGCTTCAGTTCTGACTTCTAGCTTCATGGCCTTTTTTTCCCCTCGTGCACAAACTGGGAAATGTGATCTCGTAAATCAGGACTTTTCAGAAGATTCTGGTCATGTGAGTGTAATAATTGTAATAGACTATTCCCTTTTGTAATTAACTCAATTAAGCCTCACAACTCTACTTCAAGGTAAGAGTTATTTCCATTTTGCCTTTGTTCACCCAGGTTCAATGTTTTCCCCATTAACAATAAGCTCTATGAGGGCAGGTTCCAGGTTCATCTTATTCACCGATATACCTCACCCCGAATGCCTAGCATAGGTAGGCAGTCCCTAAAAATGTGTTGAGTCAATAAATGAATAAATGACTGGAAAACGAACTCAGATTGCAAATTCTTTGAGGATAAGAAATAAAACTCTTTTTAAATTTGTCTTTATGTGTCTAATATCCCCTTAGGTGGCCTCTGGAATTTAGTAAATTCTTAATGAAGTAGTTAGCCTGATGAATTAGTCCAAACTTTAAAAAGATTAGGGATGTCATCATCTCTTCTACTCTTACATTCTGGTTGGCTCAGGACTGTCCTGGGTTTAGCACTGAGAAGTCCTGCATCCAAGGAAACTCTTCAATCCCAAGAAGACCAGGACAGTTGGTGTGGGGACAAAGCCAGGAGTGCAGTTTCCAGGCTCTTGGCCTCATGTGGAAAGGTGCTGCCTCAGGTAGTAAATGGCCATCAACTGTGATTGGATGGCAATCAGCTGTGGCTAGTTGGCCGTCAGCTGTAACCAGTGAGCCATTGGCCACTAATATAACTGCCATGGCTACGCTAGCAGAAAACGGGGGCTAGCAAGAAGATGATGGCTGAGCTAGCAAGAGCGGATTGCAGTTAGCTTGGCTGATTGCAGCTAGCGAGTGAGGTTGGATGCCAGAGAGAAGTGGACGGCAGGTTGCAGATACTGTGACTCCTGCTTCCTGTGTCTCCAACCCAGCCGCCAGCGTGACTATAGTGTTATGACTCCCCTATCCATGGCTCCGTTGGCATTCCTTTTTGGCCTCACCATCTCCTGCATTCTTATGTGGGGAGCGGGACTAGAGACCCCGCATGACACCCTGCATGACAGTTGGTTACCCTAATTAGGTACAGAATATATGATTTTCACCTGTACGAGTGTACCTTTCAACATACATAGTGCTTCTCAAAGTGTAATGCCCGGACCAGCAGCAGCAACGTCTCTTGGGAAACATCTGTGGGAAACAGGCAAATTTTCAGCCCCCTCCCTGGTTCTACTGAATCCAAAATTATGGAGGTGAGAGTGGGCCCAGCAATCTATATTTTAATAAGCTCTCCAGGTGACTCTGATGCCTGACAAAGTCAGAATCACTGTCAACCTGAGCATTGTTTGATCAATCAGGAAGAGAGAAAACCAAAATGCAGACCTCTGAAATAACCCTATTTGTGTCCTTCTTTGGCTTAAACTTTCTTTGATTGCTTTAAATCCTCTAATTCTGGCTAGCTCTCCTCCGATTGAAGTGGTAAAGAAGGGAGGGGTGGGTGCCTCTTAACATACCTTATGGCTTCAAGACTTGGAAGACTTGGTTTACAATACAGCAGTTTCCACGTTCAGTGGCAGCATCACTGATTCCTTACACCGAACGATGGGTAGAGAAGATGAAAGAAATTATTGTAATATATGAGTGAGCAAGAACATGGCATGAATAGGTCCAAGAAGATAGTTGTAATACTTGAAAAGAGTGTCTTTTAGAAAGGATGTGTTCAGCAGTTTCTCTTGTTTAAATCACCAGATTCCCGGAGACACGAAAGACAGGGTCAGACCGAAGGGCCATCTTTGCATCATCCAGTTATTCTAATTCCTGAAACATCAGTGACTCCAAAGAGAATGAACCAGGCATTTTGCTAGTCTCTGTAATGCTGGGCACTTTAAATAGGATTCTTAGTTACACAGATACCCTGAAGTCCTTAGGGAGATAAGTAGGTACAGAGGCACTGAAAGGTTTCTCCTTTTTGTAGATAAGGAAATTGAGTGGGGTAGTGACTTCCTGGAATGACTTTTTAGAAATGGCATCTGAACCAAGAAGGGAAGTCAGGATCAAGGGGCTTTGCACACAGCTGGGGCCATTAGGGTTGATGGGCATTGATCTTTGAAGACCTGAAGATGGTGAAACATTTTGAATGACTTAGACCAGGGGTGTCCAAACTGCGGCCCAGGTAAAACTGTGGTCCGCAATCCATGGTTAATTGGCCCGCAGCAAATTCCAAAAGTATATTTAGTTTACTTAAATAAACCAGGTGAGGCAATACGTACTTCACCTCGAGTGAGTGGCCCGGCTGTTTGTGTATTTTACCGCATATGGCCTTGGTGAAAAACGTTGAAAAAAGTTTGGACACCCCTGACTTAGATGGATGGAGTGATGGCTTCTAGCCATGGACCTCACTCACCCTGGATGGCTGTCAAGATTGAAAGTTCCACTTCCTGGTCTTCTCATCAGTTTGTTTTGTTTTAATTTTTTCCTGACATGGCTCTCAACTTGTTTGGTTGGCCTGAATAAAGGCATTCATCCACTGGTCTTTGGGGTGTTGGACCATGTCGTGGGTAAAGGTGTGGGCACCATGCCAGCACATAAACATGTAAATGGTGCCAGTCAAGACCAATTTCTTACTCACCAAGAGATAATGCCCTAGGATCCTTCAAGGTGCCGGTGTATTTTTCTCGGGCAATGAATTGACCAAATGACCTTGCATATCTACCTCCTTCCCATCTCCATTTTCTCAACATGTTGTGGCTCCATTAACTAGGGATGAATGAAATATCCTCTCAGGTTGATGTCCAAATTTAAATTAGCTAAAAATAATAATAGGAAACACAAGTAGTGCTTACTTTGTGCCAAGATCTCTTCCAAGTGCCTTACATATATTACTAACTCATTTAATCCTTACAATTGCCCTTTCAGGTAGGTACTATTACTACCTCCAATTTACAGCTAAGGAAAGTGAGGCTCAGAGAAGTTAGGTTACTTTTCCAAGATCACACAGCTAGTAAGCAATACAACTGGAATTTGGGAATTTGACCTTGTGCTCTCAATTGCATCCCCCCAATTATTCCCTTTATAAAGTGTAAATTAAACTGATCTTCTGATCTCCTCTACAACAAATATATCTACAACATGTTATCACATTGACCACAGCAAATATGGGTGATGTTACCTATTAATAACTAGAATGGGAGCTGCTTGAAGGCCTTTCTCTAAGTCTTTCTTCGAGACCTAACACCTCACACAGAGTAAAGGTCACTAAGTATTCCTTGAATGTTATGCCAAATCATTTGCAAAACCAGGAAGCAGTCTAAAATCTATCTATAAATGATCATATATGCTCTTATGTACCCATATTTCTATGCCAATGAGAACTACCTTTATCAGTATTTCTACCATTTCCTTTTTACTCTCTTTCTATATATATCATGCATGCTTTATACAGACATTCCTCGAGCCATAGAGCTTTGTCAATATTCCTCAGTTGCCCCTATGGCAGCTGTAGCATGATGTACCCAGCTGTAATGCCTCAACTTGCTCATGCGTCACTCTCTTCTGCCTTTCTTCCCTTCCATGTTCACCAAGCAGAGCACATCTCTACATTACCAGATTGGCCTAGTCAATGCTTTAAAAAATAATTAAAACCTTAAAAATGCTTTTCAGTGGTCACAAAATAGTAAAGTCACTTATAAGTAACACAATTGTCATTATTGCATTAGTTGGCAATGATTTGAAAAATGACAAACACAAAACCTTCACAGCATGAAGAAAGTGATTCTCTTATTAACACAATTTCTTTTTAAATTTACATTTTGAATGAATGGAATGCAAGTATTTATAACATCAATTTTATTGTAAAGACCCAGTTACAATAATCCAGTTTTTATTGTCTATGCAGTAATTTATAAACGGATCTACCCACTTGTGAATGGGCTAGATTTTTTTGTCTCTGGCATATTACCACATGAAAAACTAGCAGATGTATAACTAGCCTCATGTTTGTATTTCTTTTCTTTTTTAGTATTTTCAAATAATTTCTTATAGTAACTTAAGACACTAGCCTATTTTCCATACAAATATCACTTGAAGTAGAAAATTACATAGGAAAAAAACCCTGATCTATGACTTCACTAGAACTGATATCGAATGTGATTTTAGGTTGTTGTTGTTGTTCTTTTTCCTTTTAAATTTTCTAAAGGACTATTTCTCAAACTTTTTGGCCATTTTATTTATTTATTTTTTGTTTTTTCCCTTTTAAAATTTTCTTTCTTTGTAAAGACTTTTAATAAAAATATAGCTAACATACAATATTATATGAGTTTCAGGGGTACACCATAGTTATTCAACATTTATGTACCTAAAGAAGTGATCACCATGGTAAGTCCAGCAACCATCTGACACCGTACTACGCTATCACAATATTATTGGCTATGTTCCTTTTGCTGCTTTACATTGTATCCCCATGACTTATTTGTTTTATATATGGAAATTTGGACCTCTTATTTCCCTTCATCTTTTCCCCCTTTTTAAATTTTTCAATTACAGTTGACATTCAGTATTATTTTATATTGATTTCAGGTGTACAGAATAGTGGTTAGACATTTATGTAATTTAAGACGTGATCTCCCTGACTAAACTAGTACCCACCTGGCACTATACATAGTTATTACCATATCATTGACTATATTCCCTGTGCTTTACTTTACATCCCAATGACTATTTTGTAACTACCAATCTGTATTTTATAATCCCTCCACCTTTTCACCCTGACCCCCCAGCCACCTCCCATCTATCACCCCAACAAATCGAGTACCCATCTGTCACTGTACATAGCTATTACAATATTATTGATTATATCCCTTATGTTATACCCTACATCCCCATGACTACTTTGTACCAACCAATTTGGTACAATCCCTTGCCCTTTTTTCACCCATACTCCCCTCCCATATGGCAACCATCAAAATTTTTTCTGTATCTATGAGTTTGTTTCTGTTTTGTTTGTTAATTTTGTTCTTAGATTCCACATATAAGTGAAATCACATTGCATCTGTCTCTCTCTGTCTGATATACTCCACTCAGCACAACATCTTCCAGGTCCATCCATGCCACCACCGATGACAAGAACCCACAACGTTCCATGCCCAAGCAATATTGTATATATGTACCACCTCCTCTTCATCCATTCTTCCACTGATGGACACCCAGGCTGCCGCCACATCTTGGCCATTGTAAACAATGCTGCAATGAACATATGGATGCACACATCCCCTCAAAGTAGTGGTTTGGGTTTCTTCTGATAAATACCTTGAAGCGGGTTTACTGGGTCCTTCATTGTCTCTTCTTATAGCCTTTGTTTTAAAGTCTATTTTTGTCTGGTATAAGTATTGCTACCCCAGATTTTTCTCCCCCATTTTTCATGAAATACCTTTTCTATCCCTTTGCTTTCTTTCTGTGTGTGTCTTTCAATCTGAAGTGAGTCTCTTGTAGGCAACATATGTAAGAGTTTGGTTTTCTTATCCATTCTACCCTCCTATAACTTTTGATTGGAGCATTTAATCCATTTACATAGAAAGTAATTGTTGATAGTTATATAGCTATTGCCATTTTATTATTCATAATTCTGATTTTTTTTTTCCGTCTTAAAGAAGTCCCTCTAACATTCCTTGCAATACTGGTTTAGTGGTGATGAACTCCTGTAGCTTTTTGTTGTCTGGGAAGATCTTTATTTGTCCTTTCGATTTTAAATGATAGCCTTGTTGGGTAGAGTAACCTTGGTTGTAGGTCCTTGCTTTTCATCACGTTAAATATTTTGTGCCAGTCCCTTCTGGCCTGCAAAGTTTCAGTTGATTGTCAGTTCCCTGACAATCTTATGGGGGCTCCCTTATAAGTTACTAGTTGACTTTCTCTTGCTGCTTTTAAGATTCTCTCTTTGTCTTTAACCTTTGCTATTTTAATTATAACGTGTCTCGGTGTGAGCCTGTTTGGGTTCAACCTGTTTGGGATTCTCTGTGCGTTTTGGACTTGTATGTCTATTTTCTTCACCAGGTTAGGAAAGTTTTCAGTCATTATTTCTTTACTTCTTTCTTTTTTAAGGAAGGCACAGCTCACAGTGGCCCATGTGGGGATCGAACTGGCAACCTTGGTGCTACCAGCACCATGCTCTAACCAACTGAGCTAACTGGCCACCCCTTATTTCTTCAAATAGGTTCTCAATTTCTTGCTTTCTTTCTTCTCCTTCTGGTACCCTTATGATGCAAATATTGTTACACTTGATGTTGTTTCAGAGATCTTTTCAACTATTCTCATTTTTTAAGAATTCTTTTTGGTGTCACAATTGGATGTTTTATTCTATTTTATCTTCCAAATTGATGATTCAATCCTCTGCTTCATCAAGTCTGTTGGTGATTCCTTCTAGTGCATTCTTCATTTCAGTTATTGTATTCTTTACTTATGACTGGTTCTTTTTTATGGTTTCTATGTACTTTTCCTGTTCTTTCATTTGGGACCTATTTCTTTGTTTCCTCATTTTGGCTGCCTCTCTGTGTTTGTTTCCATGTATTAGGTAGATCTGATATGTCTCCCAGTCTTGGCCAGGTGGCCTTATGTAGTAGGTGTCCTATGGGATCCAGTGGCACAGTCTCTCTGAGTCAGGTGCTCCAGGAGTGTCGCTTGTGTGCATTGTGTATGCTTTCCTGTTATAGTTCAGCCTTGATTGCTATTGGCATATCAGTGGGTCAGATTAACTCTCAGGCTGATTGGCTGAAGGGTTTTGCCATGTCCACAGCTTATGGGCTACTGTGTGAGAGGCTTACCTGTCTGAGTGGGACTCACCCTAATGGGATCTGGTGCCTGTTGAGACCACCCTTTGTGTGTGCCACTTGTAAGGCTAATTGGGCTGTGCTCTGCTGTGGTCTGAAACCAACCTCCAAGTATGTTGGTTCTGGGGCCTCTTGGGAGGGGCTCCAGTACAGGCCCAGGTCAGCCACTGCCTGTGACTGGCAGGGGCTACCTGGTAGGAGCCATAAAGCAATCTGCAATTGTTCATTGCTTGTGCTAAACCTAGAGGTGTGTGGGAGAGGTCACCCTGTGAACAGAGGATGGCTGCCACCAGTGCCAGGCCTGGGGTAACTCCACAGAAAGCCAGGACACCCAGAGGCCTGCTGTCACTTGCCAGTTCCCTTAAGTTTCAGCCACTGATAAAGCCTTGAGTGGTCTTTGAGTTGGGTAAGGCAGAGTCTCAGGGAATCACTAGAGTGGGAAGCGTTAATGGAGTCTGGTTTGGTCCCAGTGCTGAGCCTGGAGCAACTCAGCAAAAGTCTCAGAGCACACCAATGCCAGTCATCACCCACCTGGGGCTTGTGGAATCTGATAGTTTTCCAAGAAAGAATGCAATGTGGGCAGGGCTGGCTGCTCATTGAGTAAGTGCCTCCAGCGGTTCACATTTTGGGTGGGGTGGGATCCCAGCTGAGTCAGCAGGGCGGAGCAGTGGAGCTCACCAGGCCAATCAGATTCAGATTTGGCCTGTGGGGGCAGGCTCAACATAGGAAAGATGGCCCCTGCCTGCCCACTGCATGGGAAAAGGATCCTTCACTGGGAAAATGCCGACTGTCCTCCAGTCCTCCCTCTGAAACCACACGCTTCAGTATGCCCCTCATATGTCTCTGAAGGCCCGCAAGTCACCTTCCCTCCGCTGGAACCCAAGGTGAGTGCCTGCGAGCGAGTGAATCTGTGCGAGGGCCATTTAAAAAGATGTCTGAGTTTCCCGCAGCCTTCCATCCCACTCAAACGGTTGGAATCCCCACTGTTTTTCACAGCTAGATGTGGGGGCTCCTCTTTCTGGCACCAGTCCTCTGGGCTGGGAAGCCTGGTGTGGGAGCCTGGGGTCCCTTGCTCCTCTGGGTGGTTGGGGGAATCCTCTGTAGCTGAGATATCCTTCCTGATTTTCAACCACCAGGGGGAAGTTTGGAGTCCATTTCACGTCTCAGCCCCTCCTACCAGTCTTGACGTGGCTTCTTGTTTATATTTTTAGTTGTAAGACTACTGTTCAGCTAGACTTCAGATGGTTCTCCAGGTTGATTGTTCTATAATTTAGTTGTAATTTTAATGTGTTTATGGAAGGATGCAGGCACAGTGTTTATCTACTCCACCATCTTGGATCTCTCCCCATGTTTGTATTTCTATTGTCCAGGATAACTGTTTAGTAAGCTGTCTCTTACATAAATATCAATGCCTGATTGAAAACTCAGTTCTTATTTCTCTGGCCCCAGACCTTAGAAGGAACTGACCTCAATGTTGTAAAGCTGTGGGAGTCAAGAAGGGAGATTTGAGAAGGATGGTGGGTGTGTTCCAAGATCAGACCTCATCTGCTCTGGGATGCCTACCCCATGGCCCCAGAGACAACACTGCCACCTCCATGAGACCATGAGTCACTTGGAGAGCTGTTGGAAATGGAACACAGGAGTAACCTGGGGAAAACAGTGCAGAACGGTTAGGTAGGTCTGGAAACTTTAAGACTTAAAAATGTCAGCTAGTGGAGACCAGAGTCTTCTCAGCTAAAAGGCTGGTGTTGTCCCCAGGCAGCCCGGAGCTTCCAAGGTATGATTTTAAGACCTCATCCCAATGAGGCCTGTCCCATCCAGACCCTGCCTCTAATTTCCCTCTGCTCGTCAACCACATGGCTAGTGCTACTTTTTGCCTTCCTGATTTCTGCCTGCCTGCTTGCTTACAGCTCCCGTTCCTGGTCAGCCCTGAGGCTTCCACTCAGAGTTCTTAGTTCTCTTTCTGTGCCCTTTGCTGCAAGGCACATGTATACCATCACAATCTTATATTAGCATATGCTAATTTATGGTGAGAGCCAAAACTTGTATGGTGTTTACTTTGTGTCAGGCACTTTTGTAAGCACAAAGGTGTGCTTCCTTAGCCCAGTGCGTCAGTCCTGGACAGCTTGTAAAACACTGATTGCAGGGCCTCATCTCCAGAGTTTCTGAGGATTTGCATTTCAAACAAGTGCGGCTGATGCTGGTGCCACATTTTGAGAAACTATTGCAGAGCATCAGGTGGGCTTGTTGGAAATACTCTTGTACACCATTGGAAGGGCATTTGATAATATTTTTTTAACAGAAGAAAGGCTGAAAGAAACTCTTCATCATAATTCTCTATCAAGGGTTGGATATCGATAGGTCGTACAGAGTTAGAGAATCAGTTGACTCTTATGGGCCTCAGTAACTGGAGGTCAAAATGGAGGTGGAGGCAAAAAAAAAAAAATATTGGTAGGTACCTGCTGTATGTCAGGCCCTGTACTGTGCACTTCTCCATAATAATTTCCTGGAGTCAAACACCCAGTGCAAGTGGAATTATTCTCCCATTTTGCAGATGAGGAAAGCATGGCTTAGAGGGCAGTGGGTCTACAGCTGAGCTTCCCAGTTGGTGTGCTGGAATGGGTTATGATCTCCTCAGTACCTGTGGTGCCAGGAGAGGGGCTGAGGGACCTGGAGCACCCTCTCCTTCAGCCCCGTCAGTTTATCCCAGGGGCCCTGGACAGACCTTCCGTGAACTCAGATCTAGGGGCAGACACTGCTTCTCGGTCCTCTGACACAGATCTGGGGTGCAGGGGCAAGACTACAGAGGCGGCCTCAGGTACCTGCTCATGGCCGAAGGCAGAGAGCACCTGGCGATTAAGGCCGAGGCTGAGGCACTAAATTGGTAAAAAGCTCTCAGCTACCTTGGGGTAAGCAGGCTCTCTCTCTGGTAAGCAACACAAAAGGTTCCCGACAATACTTATGCACCACAATCTTAGGCTACAACTAAGAAGAAGAGGAGGAGCAAACAGGACTCTTCGTAAAGTTCTCTCTCATCAAGGCTGGAAGGTTGCCAGATATTGTTCTTGGTGAACTATGGCAGAAACAGAGACTTATGACCCATATTTTAATAATCAATTGATTGAATGATTGGAGCTCCCTATATTTTTTCTGCTGGCTAAGTAGTTTGGTGTCTGCACAAGGCCCAAATGCTGTATCCAGACTCCCGGAGAAGCAATGGCTATACATGTTGGGGGAAAGCTTAAGTAACTCAATTGACTTTCAGTTGTTGAGAGCATTGATTTTTTTTTTTTTTAATTGCACTTACGGTTTATAAGACCCAAAATAGCCTTGGACAATAGAGCACAGATTGCGCTATTAGTTCTTTAGGCAACTCTTGACATTCTGACCTCTAAAAGGGCCAGTTAATACATCAGTTAATTTATTAGGAGCTTCGAGTTCAAGCCAAAGGTTTCCATTGTTATGACTACAGGACAACTGGTGCTTATATTTATTCCCATGGGTAGGGAACTTTCAGAGATTCTCATCTCTCTACAAAGGTTCTGGGAGATATCCTACCTAAATCAGGTATGTCTGAGGAGTTCTGCAGCCTCTCTTTATTCTGAATGTGACCTGTGATCTGCTGGCACCTTTTCTCTTTCCCCAGTGACAACCTCCCACCAGCTCATGTTGGGAGGTGGGGAGGAAGGAAGGTATTTTCTAGGGAGAGTAATCATTCCTCATGTTTGTACAGTGCTGTCTAGTCTTTAGTGTTACAGAGAACGTTAAAAAGTCCTAAGTCACTCCTGCTTTTATAAGTGAAGAATTGAAATCAAGGGAGGTTAAGTGATTATCCAAAATATCACAGCCAACAAGAGAGCGCCAAGGATTATCGATCCAGGGTCCTTGCCAGGATACCAGATGAATCTATTTATGGGTAGGGGAATCCAGGCTCCACGAGGTTTATGGAGAGAAGTTCTCATTAAGTTTATCCAGATATGTTACTTCTTTGCTATTGCCATGCCAGCTAGGTTAATGATCAAATTAACAGAGACAGATTAATAGGAGAAAATTGAGTTTTAATATATACTCATGGGGAAGTCACCTAGGCACGAAAATTCCAAAGACAGTGAGGCAACATTGGGTATATATGACATTTTTGGACAAAGGAGAAGGGGGATGAGGTATTAGATTTCAGAAGTGAGAATGGACGATTTACAGGAAGTACATGGCAGGCAAATTCTTGCTGGGCAACTCACACCATGGGGCACAGGGTATCTAGTTAACAGGCTTGGAATCTTCCTGACTGTCGCTAGGGTGAAGATCCTTAAGGTGGGTAAGTCCAGACTCCTTTCCTAAAGCAGGGTTTCCTGTCTGAATCTCTTGGGCAGGAAAGGGGGGAGGACCAAAGGTTCTTTCCGAGTTTTGTTTCATAATAAACAGCTTAAAATCAATATGCCCAAAGCAGCTTCAGGGTGGCAACATTTTGGTTCCCTTCAGTCATATACAGGATTGTGGTGAGCAGACAAAGACACACTCAAATGAGAGCCACAGCTCATTAGTCCTCTCCTCAGGCAGGGTAGAAGGCCATGGAATGGTGCCCTCTTCCCCATCTTTCTCCCAATTTAGAAACTAGGTCAAGAAACTAAAGCTAATGGAATCAACATAAAATAGATTAGCTCTTTCATTGGTCTAAGTAGTCCAGCTTAAGAAATGTTTGGGAAAGATGATACTTCGGAGACCAAGGTACTTATGCAATGAAATGTGAAGAACATAAAGATGGTGCCTGAATGACCTGGCTTTTTGAGGTGACACTTAGCTAAAGGGCAGCCATATGCACCAGGTCTGGAAAAATAAGATCGCAAGGGCTGGAAAGCATTTGTTTTGACCCATCTATGCAGGCCATAGGACTGGCATTGGTTACACAGGTACACCCTAGAAAGAGTGGAGATGATTTTACAGCCTCCCATGAATTCATTCTGGAAAGGTTTACAGGACATGTACTATGTGCTGGGGTGGGTGTACAGATATGAAGCCTGCAGGGCCCCATTTCTATGAGGTCTCAGTCTTGCAGAGGTAAGAATGTGGGAGCTGGAGTGGAGGTGGGGCTCAGGGTTAGAGCCTGGCCCTGTGAGCTCAGCAGAGGTTGAGGGTGATTAGGGCTGCCTCCTGGGGAAGGGCAGCTGTGATCTCATTATATCTGCAGCCCGCAAGACTCAGTGCTGACATGGTCTCAGAAGGATCACCTCTGGTAGTTAACTGGTCCCCTTATGGATTCATTCTTCCCTGCAAATGGCTTTCAGGGTCCTAAAGAAATTCAGTTGTATTGCAGGAGTCAGCAGACTTTACTTCACACCCTCTCCCTTGCTCAAAATCCAAGACATTGCTTCAGGGTTCACATTTTCACAGCCGAATGTCAGTATCCCTGGTCTGATGAATTTGATGAATTTGAAATCAATGGCACTATGTCTCCCAACCTTAGAAGTGTGGTTTTAGGCTTTGTTGCCTAAAAGGTCTTGTTTAAAGCAATCTCCATCTAAAATCTCTTTAACAAGAAAAACATTTGACATGTATCGATCACTTACTTTGTGGCAGGTGCTGTGTGTGTATTATATTAGCTCACTGAGTCCTCCCTACAGCCCAGTGCTAGGTCCTATTACAGGCACACCTCGGAGAGATTGTGGGTTCAGTTCCAACACACTGCAATAAAACGAGTTGTAATCTTATTGCTGGTGGAGGGTCTTGCCTTCAATTTGTAAAAAAACCGCACCATCTGTGAAGCACAATAGAACGAGGTATGCCTGTATTATCCCCAATTTACTGGTGAATAACTGAGGCTGTGAGGGTAAATGATTAGCCCAGTATCACACAAGGGGCAAGTGGGTTAGTGGGGATTTGTAACTCCTGAGCCCATACTTTGAGTCCAAACAGCTTAATTACCACTTATACTGGGTCTTTATCTGAAACAATGCAGCATCCAAAGCAAATAAATTCCTGGTTCAGGCATTCTCAGAAGGGTGGAGGGGCTTCTCAGTCTTAGAAAAGTGTGTAGTGTGAGGAAATTAGGTTTACCATAATATTATACATATATATATATATATATATATATACATATAAATTTTATTTTAAGGAAGGCAGAGCTCACAGTGGCCCACGTGGGGACTGAACCAGCAACCTTGGTGTTATTAGCACCATGCTCTAACCAACTGAGCCAACCAGCCATCACTGTAATTTCATATTTTAAAAAGGACTTTCATAAACCTTAATTAAGGGAGGACACACATCCATAATGCCCGGGGAGGGGGGGAGATGCCACCGGAAACATCTCCGTGGTGTCTGCGGCAGTGAAGTGAATAGTTGCCCCATCTATAAAGTGGGAGGGATAATAGCTCTACCCATCAGGGATATCGTGAGGTTTAAATAAGATAATGCCTGTAAAGCTTTTAGCACCGTGCTCAGTGCATAACTATAATTGATTACTCAAAGATTTAGGGGGAAAGATAATTTGACTAAGTAATCAAAATAATTTTTTTTATTAAAATAGATGGGCAAGCATATGACTAGAATGAAAACTTCACATATTTTAAAAGATATAGATCAAAATTCAAGGAAATATGATTCTTGTTATGGGACCTTTCAGGGTATACTGAAGAGAGATCTATCTCCTGCTTTGGGGAATATTTTGATGCAAATAGCTAAGTTGCCAGGCGCTAAAAGTCCTTTCCTGTTTAATGCCCAACACCTGGAAAAGGGGCCAGTGTGACTTCCCTTGAAATGTAAATGAAGCCTTTGAGAACCGGGCACGCAAAGTGGTCCATTGCAAGTTTGTTGTTTCCCCGGAACTCCCTGGTATCTACTAAAACCAGGGAAGGCTGGGGGAGGGTCTGTCTTCCACATACCATCAGTGTGAGGGATACTTTATAAGAGGGACAAGCCTGAGGAATGTTGATAACTTCCTCTCGTGTGTTTGCTTATCTCCTTTCTGTCTCCCTTTAGAGATTAGCTGTAAAACCCATCTGACCCCTCTTGTGAAGGAGGCTGACCTAATACCATTATTTCCTTTAGCAACTCCCAAGCCTAGAGAGTTTGGACCATTCCTCATAATCATACAGAAAGTTAGGAGGTCGCCTGAAGGTTCAGGTACACCTCTTTCAATGTCTCTTCTTGAATACTTGCCATACTACAGAGGGTGCCAGAAAAATGTATACGCATTTCAAGAAAGGAAAAAACTGTATTAAAATTGTAATACAATGAATGATGCTAGCATTCATTTGATTAATGCCATCTTTTGAGTGAATGTCATACTACACAGTGCTACTGTAATTCAATTCAACTTTGAAAGTAACACATAGATGACATCTCTTAAAATTTTTTTGGCAGCCCTGGTATATCACTTGCATCTCAACCAGGGCCCTGATGAAAATCATGGTTAGGAGTTCTGAATGAAGAGCTAGGTAGAGCATAGTTCAAATCCCAGCTCTGCCTCTTACTGGGTGTGTGGCAGTGGAGCATTTCATGACCCTGTTACAGGTTCTGTCCCCACCTCTGTAAATGTAGGGATTAAATGAGATGATCTAGAGGGGGTGCCAAGTATGCACATTTTCCTTTCTTAAAATGTGTATGCATATTTTTGGGCACCCTCTGTATTTAAAGACTGAGCATAGGGCCTGGTAGAGTGTAAGCCCTTAGAAGATGTTAGCTGCTCATATGCTTTCTTAGAAGTAATTCAAAGAAGTGCATTTGGGGATTTGTGGGGGTGGAACCTGACAGTTATGCAGGTCCACATCCAAGTAGTGATGGCCTTATCTCATGGGGAACTGTCCTTCTTCAGAACTATCCCCATGGAAAAGAAGAAGTGTTTCTGCAGCATATGAAGTCCTGGTAAATATTTAGCAATAATACCCGGGTTGAGGAAGCTGGGGTCCTTGGTATACCTTTAAAACCAGTGGGGGTAGCGTATTCTCCAAGAAAAGGGAAATAGGCTATGTGGCAACTTTGTTCCCTGCTGAGTGAGATTTCCATCCTGAAGGATGAATTACTGGTGCTGGAGCCAGTGCTGGTGAGGGGTTCCCCAAGCAGGTCATTGCACTGAAGACGAGCTAGGTTGTAGGACAAAGGTTTTACTCAGTGGCTTTAAAGGAGCAGAAACTTAGTCCTTGCTTACCACACTGGGAAAGGATGCCCAGCCCAGGGACCTGGGAGGATGGTTGTTAAAAAAAAAGGACACTTGTTAAAGATGGTAAGGCAGACTTTATTCAGGACCATCACGATAGGTGTAAGGAGCACCACCGTGGGATTTTGCAGTGGGAGCAGGAGATTGGGCTCAACGCTGAATACAGTGGGCAAGTGGGGATTCATAGCCAAGGAGCAGAGAGGGGGTCAGAGGATTGAAAATGACTAAGAGGAAACATCAGGAATAAAGGTGGGGGTGGGGGGTCTGGCTAAACTGACCTAACAGGACTCGTGCAGAAGGTAGGCCAGGGTGACCAGACATCACCTGGGGATGGTGGAGGATGAGGAACCCAATCAGATAGAGGGTGAGCGGATATCACCCTCTGGGGGTGCTGATTAAACTGACCTAGCAGGGTTCTTGCTAAAAGTGGATTTTATAAGGAAGTGCCCAGATGGGCCAGGGAGAAGTTTCAGGAGTCTGCTAAAATTTGGTCAAGGTCATAGCTCCAACATTCCCCAGTGCTAGCCAGGTAGGGGGCTTCCTGGATGACTCTAATCTCTGTCTGTGAAGGAAGTCATTTCTCTGGAAAGAAGGTTGGACAGGTTTATAAACACCCAGATTTGAGTGGGGGAAGAGAAGCACCCCATGCAGTAAGGAGTCCTTATCTTACTGAGAGAATTGGCAGGCCAGGAGTAAAGGGAACCCAGTTTAGAGAAAACTCCATCGCTGACATAGGGGGCAGCTTGTATCGACCACAAAAAGACTGGGATATCACTTGGATTTCTTCAAGGAGGCTAAAAGCACCCCCTGTTAGTTATCTTCCTTGTTGTGAAACCATCTAGGAGAAGAGGGAGGCTTCTCCATCAGCCTGGCAGCCTTTACAGAGATGGGCCTCTACCCAGAGAGGCCACCACTCAGACACAAGTCCACTGAGGGAGGAGACAGGCTTAGGGATCGGACGGGCTGCCTCGCATCCCAGGCGGCCTCGGCTTTCCTCTAAACACTGGGACAGAGGAGCAGCACCTCACCTGGTTCCAATCACATTTATTATCAAAGAGACGAGTGATGAATTCTAGTGATAAGAAGTTGAAAGCCTGGGATGGAGGCTCCCAGTTTAACTCCCTTGAGTGGCACACGCCTTCCAGTCACGACCTCGGTAAAGACTCTCCTCCTGCTCTCCTCCCCCCTCGTCTTTTCCCGCGGACTAGTGGGAGGCAGAAGTCTACAAAGCCGGATTAGTTTTAGCCTTTGAGGCCAGGCTGATTCATCAGTCCCCTCGCCCCTCGCTTTGAAATGCGGAGTCCTTTTCGCTCCCAGCTCGGCGGGCGGAGGCGCTGCGTTGTCTCTGGAGCCTTCCTGGAGCAAAGCGAGCTCAAAGCTGCTCGTCTGCAGGATGTCGGGGCCCCGGTCCCGCAGGGTTTAGAGGAACTGAAATGCCGGGGCTTTGGCCATCGTGATTTAATTCCGAGGTCCATTCGTTCAAACAGTGTAGGCACGATCCCACAGAACATTTAGGGGGGAGGGGAAAGTGGGGAAAAGGGAGAAAGAGGTTCGGCAGTAAAACGTTATTTCCAAGGAACTGGATTACTCAGGTAAACACAGCGATACCCTTTCTATGGTGAAAAATGCCCCCACCACAGCTTTCTTACTTAAAAAAGCAAGGAATGTGTCTTTTACAAAATCTAGCAAGAAATATTTCGAAAATATGAAAAAAGTGCGGTGTACTCACCGGTATGAACTAACATCCCAATTTAATATTTAGCCCTGTTGAGTTCCTTTCTTATGGATGGAAAGACATAAAACATTACAAATATCATCTGAAACCCTCTCTGCTCTATCCCCACGAGCCTACCCCATCAGAGAGGCCGCAGTAGCTTTCCAGTCCATCATCAGTCGCTTCAAAGCAGCAAGACGTTTGGAAATTTGTAAAATAGCTACTACCGTTAAAAACATTCCTTTAACTTCTTCCTCTTCTTCAGATCAGTAATACCATCTTCACCAGCACCATCATCATCATTTTGGATAAAAAAATAAGTCCCCTCTCCACCAAAGATTGCAGTACAATCTCCTCCAAGTCACAGATTGTGGGTTCTGGAGTGGGTCTGGAATGGCCGTAACAATTACAGCTGAGGAAACTAAGGCTCTAAGAGGCGAGATGTCTGTACGTTCACAGCGTGCATACTCAGGTGCAGAAGCTGAGATGCAGTGATGCCACCCCCCACCTGCCCTGGCACAAACCCTCGCTCGGAGGAGTCCTCTGTAAACGCTCATCGCCTGAGTGCCTGTGTTAACGAAGCAATGAGCAGTCAAATCCTGCCCACAGTGCACATATGGTTTGTGCCCTGAATTTCATCCTGATCAATGAAAATGTGTTAGGAGGGGGTTCATCTTTTCACTTAATATAATGAATGGAATCTTTCAGAAAACTCTCTGTAGAAAAGTCTGCTTGGGACCTTGAAAACAGTTTAGTTGGGCAGTAGGTTTTCATCAATATACAAGAGACTTAGCTACGAGACACACACACACACACACACACACACACACACACACACACACACACTGAAACAATGTGTGTGTGCATTCAAACAACATTTAGCATAGTCCAATAGAAACTCCCAGGAGCTCGTTGCCCTGGGATGGTACATCCTATTCATTTATCTAATGTTTCCTATGTGCCAGGAAATAAAGAATGGACAAATCAGAGCCGTGCAGGAGCAGGGGAGGGGGAGCAATCATGTCTTTTGCTTGGCAGGACATTTATGAGCTTACCGGCTCCACTGAGGGGCACAGCTGGCGGCTGCAGGGGACAGAGATTGAAACAAAAAATCCCAGATGGTTATTAGACTTAGCATGATCACATCATAAGGTATATAAATGTCAGATCACTATGTTGTACGCCTGAAACTAATCTAATATTGTATGCCAATTATACTTTAATAATTAAAAAAACAAAACAAAACACACGCACAAGAAACCCAACACCAGCTTATTGGTTGGGACTCAAAGCCAGGTTTCAGGGGCACCCAACTCTAACCCAGCCCAGATTGCTTCCCAGAGTTCTCAGGGCATGGCCTGAATTTCTCCCAAGGAATCCAGGCTGGGCAGAGGGCAGGTGGAGAGAGGCAGATATCAAGACTATCTGGGGGGTGGACTTCATGCTATGACTTCTGGCTGGTCAGTCATAATGAAATCGAATGCTGAGTGGGCATCAGACACTGCATTGCTCACTGAATTCTCATAACAATCCTGTGAAGTAGCAGCTATTAAACTGTCCTGTACAGACGAGGAAACCAAGGCCCTGAAAGCTTAAGTAACTTGTCCAAAGTCCCATAAAAGAAAGTGGTGGAACTGAGGTTCTTTTTCAGGCCAGTGACCCCAAAGCTCATTTATTTATTTTTTTTACATTGATTTATACACAGTAAAATTTACCCTTTTTAGTGGTGTACAATTCTATGAGCATTGACAAATGCATGCCTTTATATAACCACTACCACAATCAACATATAGAGCATTTGCATCACCCTCAAAAATCCCCTGGCACCCATGTGTGGTCAATCTCCTCCTGTCATTCACCTATAGCCATGGACATTCAGTGATCCCTTTTCTGTCTGTTTTGCCTTTTCCAGAATGTTCTATAAATGGAAGTATCATATAGCCTTTTGAGACTGGCTCCTTTCACTTAGCAAAATGCATTTGAGATTCATTCTTCTTCTGTTGTTGCCTACATCTGTTGTTTGTTCCTTTTTATTGGTGAATGTTATTACATTGTATGGATGTACCACAGTTCGTTTCCATTCACTAGTTGAAAGACATTTGGGTGGTGCCTAATTTGGGGGGATTATGAATAAAGGTGCATAAACATTTCTGTACAGGTTTTCATATAAATGTAAGTTTTCATTTCTCTTGGACACGAAGAAAAGATTTTTGTTTTTGATTCACACCCTTGCAAAAAACTCAAATAATTTTTTTGTTCTTCACATTTTTTAATATAGAAAAAATAATGCTATAATCACAACAAAGTCTTAAGCTTAAAATGTTCATTTTTGATCGGTGATGAGTGCTAAAAACTAAACACTAATCTTTCTTGTTTTACTATTTATAATCTTAATCCTCTCGCTTCAAACTCAACCTTTTCCTTCCATGACATGTATATTTCTAGATGTTCCCTATGTTACTTTGAAAGACATAATGATCAAAGCCAGGGGTTCAAACAGAAGGAGGTGTAGATGAGGTTGTCTTTCCCTCCTCTCTTTAGAATTCTGTTCTTTCCTCTCAGGTTTATTTTAACTCTAATTCCATTCTTCCCCACATCCCCAGACCCTTCCCTCATTCTTGCCCATCACCTGCTTCAGAAGAGGGAGCTAGATTCTCAAATGGAAGTCTCCTTGCTATATTTGGATAACATCTCTCTATTGAGTGGAGGGCATCAGCCAAACCACGTCTCCCCACTTTGTGTCCTGACGTGTGTATGTCAAAATTGTGTGAAACATCCCACTTATCAGGAAACTGTTCTTCCCGTTTTCACATGGCGAGTCACTGGCTTTCCCACAAGATGGGTTCTAGGGAACGGACACCATGAAATAGGACTTGGTGGAAAGAACTCATCTACTGTGCCTCCCCAAGGAGGGTAGGGGGAATCATAGTCTCCTTCTTTGGGCCGGATGTATTGAGGAACTTTCTCAGGGTTAATGCCTGGCTCGTTAAAATAGGAAGGTTCACGACCCACCCAAACACGACCAAGGATCCAGGAAACCCTCATTGCTGGCCCCTACAGAGTCATTTTCAGAAGCCAAGTGATACCTTTTGAGGTTCCTGAGTGCCTTAGTCTGGGTTCTTCCAAAAGCAGAGCCTGATAAGAATGCTTATATGTGAGTAGTCTATTTGAGAGTGAAACAGGGAAGGAGGGAGAGCCCATAAAAGTATGAATTATTGAATTGACCACCACTAAGCAAGACCTTCTGAGAGCTTTGTAAAATGCATCTATCTCAGGAACATCTGGGGGTCCGGGAGAGGAAATGGGGAAGCATTTCTCCCCCTGCTCCCAGGCCCTAGTGGGTGAGGGTTGCCCCACGGGCATCAACAACCCTGAGTCTGTGGCCTGGTCTGTGGCCGAGTGTGGGGGAAGCCAAAGGCATGACCCCCGCATAGTCCATTGGCTACACAATGTCCCTCCAACAGCTGCTGGTGTTAGTTGGGCTTCAAACTCTCTGGCTGAGTAAACGGCAAAGCTATCTGGAGCCTCCCGGAACTTGGATCCAGCCTTTGTCTTCCTACAGCCCTAACTGTAAAATTCTAGTTGCTCTGAGCGGGCAAGAATGTTGGCTGTGGAATTTCTATTTGGGAAAGGCCTGGGGGCAGCCATCTGGTTGGGACTTGGGGGTGGTCTTAAAGGTGTGTTTGCATAGTCGACCTTGTGTTTACTTAGACTGGAGGTTTATTTGAGGGTGGTTGAAGGATAGCGGGGAACTTTTCGCTCTGGACACAGCCACCAAGAGCGAGGTCCTTTTGAGCAAGTGCTGCCCATGTATCCCAGAGTCTTCAAGGCTTTCCATGCCTGATCTCTTTACAAAACTGTACAGAGTGCTTGGCTGGGCTTTTTCCCTTTCACATGCAGTGTGCTAGTCTGGCCTGCCCACTCCCTCACTGGGGAGAAGGTGAAGGCGAGCAAAGAAGCACAGGAACTGTAAGTGAGGTTTCAGTTGCCAAGTCTTCAGGGAAATATCTTCAACCCCCAAAGTTTGTGACCCCCAGGTTCCAGGCAGTGTGATCCAAGTACAACAGTGAGAACTGGCGGTTACCCAGTGTCCTCCGATGCCAAGTTTTCTCATGCGTCATTTTACTCAATCAGCCCTTCGACCTGAAGGAAAGGTGACCTCTTTAGTATGTGACTTGTATTCCTCTGTGCTTGTCTTGGCTTGAAACGCAGTTGCGAATTATGGTGTATGGATCTATAATCCTCAGTGATTGTCTCTTAAACCTTGGTTTTGCTCCTGGTAAACATCTCCTTTTCCTTCTCAATTAGCTTTGGCTTGAGGAATGGGGCAGGGCAGAATGATGAAGAGAACCATCCCCTGGAATTCCCTTGTTTTGTGGGGCTACTTGTGTCTTTTCCCTTTCATTCTCCCTCTCTGTCCCTGCTTCTAGAACCAAGTTGTCCCCATTCTATAAGCCCCATTTCCTCCAGATTGTCTGTCCACACCAGTTCCCAGAGGTCGTTTTCTCCTCTGAAAACAACTTTTCTGCTCAGCTCACTTAGTCATGCATCACGTCTGCCTGATGACAGCTCTGGTTTTATAATTTATCTTTTCAGGTACTTTTGCCTTATCTTTATTGCTTTCTCACACCCTTCTCCCCCAGTAGATTGTAAGCTCTTTGAATGTGCTATAAATCTCTTTATAACCTCCACAGGGGCTAGTTGGGTGTCTTAGACACAATAGAGATCAACAAACGCTTCTTAAATCCATAAATGAATAAAAAAAGGGACTTGTGAAAATTTGGGGAAGGACACTCTGATAACCTCTGTCTCCACTGGGTCTGGAACAAGTTTGAGAAATTAGCTGGTCTTGGGCCCTATCTCCAGCATCCAGATAACGAGCACTTGGTACTAATGCCCGTTGAGTTTGCTTGCTAGTATCATGCTCGCTAGCATCACCCTTGCTTCCACAGACATTTACTGAATACCATTCTTAATGGCAAGCAATAGTGTAGGCTTCAGAGAGAGACCACTCTTATTCAAATCCCAGATCTGCTTTGTTCAAATCCTAGCTGTGTGACCTTGGACAAGTGACTTAAGCTCTCTGAGCTTCATTTTCCTCATTTGTAAAAAGGGGATAATAATAGCAGTGGTCGGAAAGGGTTGTTATGCATGCATGATGCATACAAAACATTTTACAGAGACCAAATGTAAGTGCTCAGACGCATACAATCTGGTGCCTGTCCTTGGGGAGCTTGCTGTCCAACAGGGACACGCACTCTGGACATAACTGTATATTTTAAGTGGGGTGTCCAGGAGACATGAATTTGAGTGCAAGCAGCTTATTTGGGAAGTGATTCCAAGAAGCATGGGGAAGGGAGTGAGACAATACAGGATACTTTAATGAGCAGGTGACCGACCACTGCAGTCTACTGGGCCTCAATCCTGCTGAGACCTCTGGGAGGTGGCAGAAAGTAAACCACAGCGCTTTCCCCGCTTCCTGTAAGGGCAAGAAACTTGGGGTTGTTTCAATCATCTCCTATCCCTCATTGCTTGAGTGCTGCTTCCAAAGGCTCGCTTCCCCTGTACTTTTAGCCTGCTCCTCTCAGGCAGTGAGAGAAAACTCTCAGGCCAAGAGTGAAAGGTGCCTGCAGAAGACAGCCTGTGGTCGGGGTCATAGCCCTCACTGGGCAATATGCTGGGGGACTATGGGTGAGGAATCGACCATGAAAGCACCTGTTACGAGTTAACTCCCATCAACCGTAAGAGCTGGTGGAGAAAGCTAATAAACCTCCTTGAAGTGGTCCAAGGGGAAGGTTTAGGTCTGGGGCAAATGCCTCTGAAGAGGACCCTGCTGCCTCTGCATCGAATAGTTGTGAGGTGGCGACTCTCAAATCTCAGCATCCACCATGCCTTTCCCCACTGAAGGTCAGCTCTGGAAAGGCAGAGACTGCTGCCTGAGCTCCAGAGAAGGGTTCAGCCCTGTCTCCCCAGGAGTTACGACCTTGCTGTGTTAGCAGTGCATGGCTGGGGCAGAAAAGAGCAACCTCATGGATTCAAAAAGGATACTGCTGCTTCCGGCACCTCCTCCTGCTCTTTAAACCTGAGATAGCAGAGGAAAGGAAAAAAATGCAAAAAACACAGCAAATTGAGGGGAAGGGTGCTGCAGTTTTGCCTTTGTATGTTCTTCATTAGATCTGTCTTTTCCCTGCAATGATTTCCTCCAGAACTTATAGTTGAAAGGAAATAGGGGTGTGAGTAGACCTGGAGAGAATTCCAGAAGTCCTTATTCCACAGGGAGTTTTAGAGGGCCGACTGGGGGCTCACAGCAAGTCTAGCTGAAAGGCATAGCCAGACGAGGGGGTGTGAGACAGGGTGATTTCAGGCTGCTTGTGGGACACCCCCAGGTTTACTATTCCTGGCACCCTATATTCATTCCCACATCTTATCCTACCTGGTCCATTTCAAGTCTGTAATAGTAATTTCATGCCTGTGGTTTTGATTTTTTATCTTCATTGTTGCCCCTATCAGAGTGTGTACTGGGTTGAGTAGTGTCCCCTCACAACTCTTGTCCACCCAGCACCTCAGAATGTGACCTTATTTGGAAATGGGATTTTTGCAAATGTAATTAGTCAAGATGAGGTCATGCGGGATTAGAGTGGACCCTGAATCCAATACGACTGGTGTCCAGTAAGAAGAAGGAAATGTGGACAGAGATACAGATACGCAGGGAAGAAGGCCATGGGAAGGCAGAGGCAGAGATTGGAACGGTGAAGCTACAAACCCAGGAACGCCAAGGATTGCTGGCCACCAGGAGATGCCAGGAAGAGGCAAGGAAGGAATCTCTCTAGAGCTGTCAGAGGGAGCACGGTCCTACCAACATCGTGATGTCTGACCTGTAGAGAGAATATATGTCTGTTGTTTTAAGGCACCCAGGTTGTGGCACTGTGTTATGGCAGCCTTAGGACACTAACAGGAGGATGAGCGACCCGCGGGCAGGATAATGTCTTACTCACCTGTGCCCCCCTGCAGTGTTTAGTTCAAAGCATGTTGACTCAAGATATTAAAGGGAACTTTTTGAAAAGTATGCATTCCTGGCAGGTATGGCTCTTTGCTGCCTGGCTGCTGTCACAGCTGCAGAAATTAGGGGTTTGGGGCCCTGGGAGTTGCCCCTTGGGAGGACTGCACAGCACTACAGCAGGGAAACACTTAACATGGAGTTAGCTGAGAGTGAGCCAAGACTCCCTTCATCTGTTTCCCAACATGGCTAGAGCTGGCCTGTTTTCAGGGCCCTCACATCTAATTATGTGGGTTCAAGAAGGCGCAGACACTCCTTCTGGGAGTGGGGCAAATCCTCAAGAATCCAAGGTCCTGACCGTGGATTCCTCCAGCTGGACCCTGGAGGACTGGGTGTCACCAGGGCTGGGGAAAAGCGGGTGGTGGTTTGGTGTTGAAGTGGACTTTAGCAAATAGCCCATTGTTCTCTGTCACCCTTCTGTGAAAGAGGATCAGACGTTCACTGCATGGCTCTTAGGAAGTTCCTGGCAGCTCTGTTTATAATAGCGAGATTTTGGAAATGCCCCAAATGTCTGACAATAGATGATTGGTTAGATAAAGTATGGTTTAGCCAGACACTGGAATTCTATTCAGCCACTAAAAATGATGTCATGGATGGTTGTTTATTGACATGATAAAAGGATGTCATATGTGGAAAACATACATATTATAGATATGTAGTACTTTACATATGTGATACATATATGGCATAGGCAGAGGAAAGATCCACACAGAAATAAGACCAAGGTTTTAATAGGGATTTGCTCTGGCTGGTGAGATTATGGACAACTTTTCCCTCTATGATGGGTACAGTAGTATAAAACTAAAGTTGTTTTTAGTTAAAAAAAAAATGCTCCTGCATTATTATAGGGTGAACCCTGAGCTTCCTTCCTCCTTCTCCCCTGTGGGAACTTACTTTTCTGCATTTCTTTGCACATTTCTTTGGGCATTTTCTCTCTCAATGAAGCAGCAGAGAGCCATGACAGCAGCACAGAGAAAACCTCATTTCCAGGGCAGATAGGACATCTTGCTGGCAGCTCTGGCAGTCCCTGAGGAATCACCTCTTTGGTGTTGCAGGCAGCTGAGGTCACCTGCAACGGTCCTTCCCCATTATGCAGAGGCTTGCTTCCCTGGCCATCCAACGCTGTGTCAGCCTCTCATTCTCTCTAATAAATCTTGTCTTGCTTGAAATCCCAAACCCTACATACACCATGTCTCTAAGTACTGATTTTAAAAAGTTACAATGCCCTACTCCAGCTCAACTCAGCCAACATTTATTTTACTCTTTACTTTGTGCCTGGCACTAAGTTCAGCTGTTGGTGAGCAACGATCACCAAGACCAGGGGCTGCCCTCGAGAAGGGTCTGTGGCTGACGGAGCACCTATTAGGTGCCAGGCACTTTGCTGAGGGCTTTATCTACATTCTCACTTGGCATTTAATCGACATGGCTCTTTGGGTGAGCACTAATATTTTCATGGTACAGATGGAAAATTAAGGTTGGGAGAGTGCTCACTACTTGTTTCAACAGCAGGATGGGAATTTAAATCCTGTTCTGTCGGACTCTATTACTACTGCTATTATACTACTCTAACTTCTCTTCCTCCTCTACTCTACTAGTACTAGTACTACTCTAGGGTAACCACCAGCACCACCTGCTGCTGTTACTCCTCCTCTAAAGAATACTACTGCTATGCTCTAACTGCTACTTCCACGATCACTCTCCTCCTTCCCTAACTCCTCCTTTTTCTCCTTTACTCGACTAGCACTAGTGCTACTACTACTACTCGACTCTAACCACTACTACCCTGCTTTAATTGATGTTACCACCACTGTACCCTTCCTACTGTCCTCCTCTGCTCCACTTTAGTTATTAGTACTACTATTCTGCTCTGACTACGGCTCCTCCTCTATTCTAATTACATTGGAGTCCGAAGTGGTTTCCATTACACAGTTCTCAGGTAGCAACATATCAGAGTTTGCTTAACTATTCCTTATTGAACAACTGTATGATTTTAAGTATTTCCACTGTTAGAAGGAGACACTGCTATAATCATGTGCGTACCATAGCTTTTGCTGACCTTTAAAAAAAAATCTTACATATTCATACATATTATGTGTGTGTGAGAAAAAAGACAGGAAGAAAATGCACTAAACATTTAACAATAATTACTCGTGGGAAGTGGGATTGAGCATAGGAGGCATAGGGAAAATAACTTTAAAAAACTTAAAAACATAGACTTGATTGATGGGAGTAGTGTTAGGTTCACAGCAAAACTGAGGGGAAGGTGTAGACATTTCCCGGTATCCCCCAGCCCACACCCCCAGCCTCCCCCCTCCCCACTAGCAATCAACACCTCCCACCAAAGTGTATATTTGTTAAAATTGATGAACATAAATGGGCACATCATTGTCACCCAGAATTCGTAGTTTATATACGGGTTCACGCTTGGTGTATATCTATAGGCTTTGACAAATGTATAATGACATGTATGTACCACTACAGTATCATACAGAGTATTTCACTGCCCTGAAAATCCTCTGTGCTCTGCCTGTTCATCCCCCATCAGTAGTACAACTGCTGTTAGAAATACTCCTAGGCAAAATGAAAGATTTTGCCTAATCAGAAACCCAGTTTCTGCTCCGGGCTGAGGAAGGATCAGTATGTGGGGTGAATATCTCCCACTGGAGGTAACAGACTTTTTAATAGCTTGTGTGTGGTTATGACTGTGTCATGTATGCTAGAGTTTAATGCCTATATTTTACATTTATATGTCTGATAGGGGCGTGAATAAACAGGAGAGTCTCTGTCTCCCTGAAAAAAATCCTAATGAATTGGATTCCCTTTGGCTAAAAGAAAAAACTGGAGCCGGCTGTCTTAGCTACAGAGAGCAAAGAGAACAGTTAAAAACGAGAGCATCCTGGAGGCCAGAAAAAGCCATTTGGCAGAGGACAGAGTTCTTCCGTTGATGGACTTCTGTGGCTCTTGTAGGAGGGAGCTCCACATTTATGGTCAAAGGCCTTGGGTCTCAGACCAGCCCCACCAGAAAATGACTATATAACTTGAACAAGATGCTAAGCTTTTTTGAGCCACAGTTTCCTTATTTTGGAAAATGTAGATGGTAATAATAGTAACTATCTCAAAGGGTTGCTATGAGAATTAAATGATGCTTCACTGTCAGAGTGCTTTGTAAAGAACAAAGTGCTTGTTCTAACATGCTATCCAAGCATTCCTTGGGTATGTAGACACACTGAGTTTTCACTGCCTACTGTGTGCCAACCACTGGGTGGATAAGGAACACTAATGCTTGGTGCTTACTGATGGGCAATATGAAAAGCCAGATATGTGAAAGGATCATCCAGTTGCACTGGAACGTACACTGGATAATTTGCCACTTAAAAAGAGAGGGTCATCTGTGTTGTTCATTATTATAAGAATGTTCTTCTCACCTTCCAAAGTAGATTGCAGGCTCCTTGACAGTAGGGCGTGGCTTCTTTTACCTCCCACCACAGCTTGTATAGTGTTGAGGGAATCCTATCTATTACCATCTATGGAGGGCTCTCTCTGGACTAGGTTCTCTGGTAAGATCTTTTAGATACATATTTATATATCTTATGTGATCTTTAAAACAACCCTGTGAGGAAAGTAATACTATAATTTCAATTTTACAACGAGGGAACTGGGGCACAGAGCAGTTAAATAACGTTCGTGAGGTGTCTCAGCTTGAGTGGTGGTGTCAGTATTTGAACCTTGATTTATCCAACTTCACAGCCCATGTTCTTAATGGCTGTGCTGGGAGCTCGGGAAATTTGTTGACTGGTTGCTCAACTCATTTTAGGGTCTAAAGTAGAGAATAACTTCGTGTTAAAGAGGGGGCACGAGGTGAAGTATGAGAAGGCCAGAGAGGTGACAGGGAGCTTTGGGCTCTTGTGGTGTTCCTGTGTGTGTGGGGGGGTGTTTCTAGAGTTGGGGACCACAAACACTTTCCTGGTCCTGCACTGTGAGAACTGAGAGTATTTTCCAGCTCTCATTTAATAGCAGCCAATGAAAGATCCCTGTGGGTCCCACGCATGAGAACGGGTCAGTCAGGACGAGGACTCAGTGTGCTCATAGAGTGGCATACTGAGTAGAGAGGTCTAGGGGCCAGGGGGGTCTGGGGCTGGGGTTCATCTGGGATGCTGCTACATAAGGACCGAGCGATAGAGAGGAGATGAAAGCAGAACCTGGGAAGTGGGGATGCTGGGAGAAACAGTCAAATGGGAAGCTGGGCAAACGGAGCCTTGCATTGAAAGTTTCAGGTTTTTATTGTTCTTTCTCCTTTAAATGAATGTAATTTGCTCTATCAATCAGAATTGAGCAGGAAACAGACAGCACCGAGAGAGGAATGGTCAAAGAGGGCTTAATAAAGGGGCTATTTCCTGACTAAAAAGTCAGGAAAATCAACATGGGATGGTGACGCACTTTAGGGTTAGCAGTAGAGAGAAATGCTACCACCCCTGGGCCTAAAGCAGCAAGGGGACAGCAGCAGATCCTGGAATGCCCTGGGACCTTTAGCTGTAGGACAGGCCCCTTGATAGGAGCTGTGGTGTTTGGTAGAGGAACACAGCCACTGCCAACGTGCGGCTTGGCAGGGAGTGAATCAGGGGAATAAACATCCCAACTTCTTTTTCTTGCACCCTCTGATTTCCTGCCACTCACGTAAGTTTTACCCAATCTGACGCCAGAGAGCAAGACAGCCAGCTCATGCTATTTATAGCAGTCAGCAATCTGAATACAGAGCACAGGAAGATGGACCTGGGGGGGGGGGCACAAATGGAGAATACCCAGTGCCTTTGTCCGATGAAGTGCTTAGAAGCGGCTCCAAAAACAACCAAGAGGCTATTAATAGGGAAGTATCTAAATAAACTGTGATATGTGCATGCTCGGAACACTATGAAGCAGTTGCAAAGATAGACTAGATCAATAAGTACTGATGTGGATGGCTCAGTGAGATATATCATTGAACGGTGAAGCAAAGTGCAGAAAGATGCATACAGTAGGATGTCATGTTTATCACACACACACACTGCCATAAGTCTCTTAAATGTCCCAAGTCTAATGTCTATTATAGTGTGTTATGCATGTAAAGTCTGGAATGATAATAGCGGTTTGCCCTGGGGCTCAAGATTGGGGTGCTAGTCAAAGGGGCCTTCAGGTATGGCAGACACTGTTGCTTCCCTAATAGCATCCATTCCCCACCTGCCCTCCGTTCTGCCATGCTAACCATTCCAGTTTTGTTCAGGTGTCAATGGCAGCACTGTGCTGAGGAAAGGTAGGTCCAGGTGTTGAATCATGATTGATCTAAGCCATGTATACTAATACCACTCCTTTTTGCCTCTGATTTATCTAGAGGCATGGGGCCTAGTCCACTGGTGACTTCTAGGAAGTTTTTTATTTTTTTTTTCCTCTCTAATGACAAAATGGAGAGTATAGTGAACAAAGAGTTTTGCCTCTCCTCTTTCTTTCTGCCTTGGGGTGATGTTTGAAAATGTGATGCTTGGAGCCATGGCAACCATCTATGACCATGAGGTAAAGGCCCAGAAACTGTAGAGACATCAGTCTAACACCCTGACATCTTCTTGCTGCTCCAAAGTAGAAACCATTCTCTTTCAAGCTTCTTGTTACCTGAGACATTTAAATGCTTTATTGCTTAAACCACTGTTAGGCAGGCAGTCTGGTACAATTAAATATATCCTAACCAATACAGTAGCTTACTCTGAAACAGTTTAAGAATTTTCTCAGAATTTATTCCAGTGCTACTTGTGTAATTAAACTTTTTTGGTAAAGCCACCTCAGGCACTTGTACTTCATCTGTAGAACTGACCTGGTCCATCTTCTGCTGGCTCCCCGAGACTCTCTCTACCCTTCAGGTTTTTGTTTACCTGTCTGAGGGCCACCTGCTGCACTGCTTGATTGATAACTCAGGTGAACAAGACTTTTGGAATACACCCTTTGTCCCTCCTGGGGCAGCTCCATCCCTTCCACCTTCTCAGGCTCAGGAACAGCATTGCAGGGAAGAGCCTGCCACTTGGTAATGAAAGGTGTTTAGGGGGGCTGGAGAGCTGCATGTAGAGTGGGAGAGGCCAGAAGTCCAGGCTTAAAGCCAAGAGCAGGATTGAATCTCGGCGGGATTCCTCTGTTCTGCCCCTAGGCCTGGTGTACGGATATTATAAAGAAGCTCCCTCTAGGGTTATCCTGGGGAGTCGTGCAGCTCCTGATTTCTGAGGCTGCCTTTAAATCACTGGTACTCACTGCCTCTGCCGGAGGTCCTGTACACTGGATCTTATCCCCATAGCGATGGGGGCTTGTGAAAATATCTTCAAGAGGAGAATGAGTGGCTCGGGCAGGTTTGCATTTAAGGAAGGTCACCCTGGAGGCCCTGAGACTTGCTGGGACGCACTGGTGACAGGCTGAGGTTTTAGTTGGGGCCCAGGACAGGGGTGCAGGGGAGGGAATGGGTGTGAGGTTCCCCCCTTCCCTTCACCATGGGCGATGCTCTACATATGGTGGCAAGGCAAGTGTTCTACGTTCTTCAGAGCAAGGGCAGAGATCTTTGGGATGCTATTTTCCAGGGTGTTTCAGGGAGCTCTCTCTAGTAGTGGTTTCCTTTGTGGCACTTGTCAGTCAGATTAATAATTCCTTTGCAGCAGGGCTCAGCAGGGGGATGGGAGGAGAGGGATCTGTTGTTCCTTTGCTACTCTGAGCTCTGCACCCCCACTGTGAGTGGTAGGTGCTCCCTCCCTCAACCCCTCTCTACCTGCCCTCTTCCTGTTCCCTCTTCCTCCCCAAACCCACAGAGGGCTGCATTCAGGCTCGAAGGAAAGGGATACCTGCAGTTAAAGACCCAGGTGGGAGGGTGAGGTTAAGGTAAAGCAAAGTTTTGCCTCAGATGCCTGGCTGTTTTATTATGCATGCTTCCCTCTTTCTACTACTGTTTTTTGGAAAGGCTGAAAATAAGCACTTTTGTAATAGTGACTTGTAATTCACACTTTCCTGATGAGTCAGTCAAACTTTCAGCCACAACCACTTAAAGAGGAATTTGACACAAGCCTCTTCAGCGGTGGCTTTCTAATTCAGAATGTTCCAGTGCAGGTGATCTTGCTCCCTCTAAATTAGTCGAGGGGACTAGGAGTGAATCCGGGAACCCTGGGCCAGAACTCACCACCAGCATCTCTACCGCCAATTCAGGCCTTTTGAAACTGCTGGTCCTCAGGGCTGCTGTTCAACTCACTTTTTTCAAGTAATATAGCGGAAAACGTCACCTGGAAGGGATTATGGAAGTCCGTTAACTTAAGACCCTCGTTCTATAGGCCAGCGACGTGACTTTCCTGCTTAAAATGACCAGATTGGTTAGTGTAGGAACAGAGAATATAACCCTAAATTCTGGACTCCCAATCCTTTCCCACTAAGCCACGTCTTATTAATTTTTAGGGTTTTATTTCTTTCATTTGTACTGTAGAAAAATTCAAACATACACAAAAGTAGAGAAGTGAGTATAATGAAGACTCAAGTACCCATCCCTCTACTGCAGTAACCGGCCTTGTTCTGACGTTCTTGTTTTATCTGTTCCCCCACCCTTTCCCCTTTGCAACTAGACAGACTTCATACCATTTTACCTGTTAGTATGTCTAACAGAAAGCTTTGAAAAATAATGTAACCACAGTATCATTATCACACTCACAAAATTAACAGTGTTTTTAGTATCATAATACCTAGCCCAGACTCAATTTACTCTGATTGTGTCAAAAAGGTCTTTTTACATCTTGTTTAAATCAGGATCTGAACAAGGTCCACACACGGCATTTATTGATTTTTTTTAAAAAGAGCTTTTAAATGATAATAGTCCCTCCTCCCATCCATCCCCCTGCCATATGTTTGTTGGAAAAACTGGGTCATCTGTCCTTTAGAATTTAACATATTTTGAATTTGACTGATTATGTCCTGCTGGTGTCCTTGAATGTATTTCTCCATCCCATTTCCTATAAGCTGGTAGTTCAATGTAGAGCAGTGGTTCTCAACTGGAGGAGATTTACTCTTTATTCCGCTGCCACCCTGTTTGATTGTCACAACTGGGTGGTGCTATTATATTAGCGTCTAGCGGGTAGAAGCCAGGGACACTGCTAAACATCCTATACGCAGAAGAAAAATTGTGTCCCAGGATGTGAAGTTTTAGAAACATTGCTACTGAGGTTAATCAGTGGGTTTAGGAAGTGTAAGCCTGACATCCATGATAAAGTTAGCCAAACTGAGAGATTTGGAGAGTAAAAGAGAACACTATTAATAGTCAAAAAACTGGGAATGTTTCTGGCAAACAGGGACATGTGCTCATTCTATCCACTGACTTTTCAAGAGCTTTATTCAATTCTAATGGATTTCCTTTCATGTTTCCCCCAGTTTTTATAAAAGTTACATGGGTACATCATTTAAAGAGTCACATGATTCTAGACTTGTTGCTACAGCAATTCCCTTGTCTCTCTCCATTTGCCCTTCCTGAGGGGCAACCATTTCCAATTTTTTTTTCAGCTGGTTCATTTAATATTTATCTTTGCATATCCTAATAATGGGCTGAAATTGCTACTTCTTGGGCAATTAAGTTTTGGGCATTTTCTAATGACCTCTCCCTAAAGAATATGATAATCTATCTTTCTAATAATCCTCCCCAGCCCCCTGTTCAGCTTTTCTATCCCTTTATCATCTCAGAATAAATGCTAATTTTTGTTGTCTGTTCATGTTTAAGAGCAGAAGCTCTGATCTCATGAATAGGGCTTGTTGCCTGCAGCTTTGCTGCAGGGTTATCTGGCTATGCTGTTCTGTTAGGGAATTCTTAATGTCAGAATGTTTAAGTCTTTCTTCTTGGACCACTACGATTGCTCAGAGTTTTTCAGTCTTTTGCTTGGAGGAGATAGACCTGGTTGCCAGGGTTCCTGGAGCCAAGAGGCGCTAGAGGGCTGCGAGCCTCAGCATTCAGTACGCGCTGCGGGCTTTCCTGTTTTTGTTATAATTCTCTTGCCATCAACTGTGTCTGCTGTCCTCCAATCCAACGACCCTCTGTTAACTTCCTCCAGAGGATAAACCCGAGTCTAATGGCAGGATTATGAAAAGGCAGTTGCCCAGTTGTATAGAGCGGGGGATCAAACCGTTATATATTTTCAAACAGCTTTATTGAGTACAATTGACATAAAATAGATAGCACTTATTTACAATGTACAATTTGATGAGTTTTGACATGTATATACATCTATTCCTACTTTGTTGAAAGTTTTTATCAGGAATGGAAGTTCGATTTTGTTAAATGCTTATTTTGTACTGATGGAGATAGTCACATAGTTTTTCTTTTTTGATTTGTTAATATAGTGAATTAAATTGATTTTCAGATGTTAAATCAACCTTGCAATCCAGGGATAAAGCCTATTTGGTCATAATATATTATTCATTTTATATATTGTTGGGATCAATTTGCTAATATTTTGTTTTGAGAAATTTCCATCTATGTTCATGAGGAATATTGGTGTGTAGTTTTCTCTTTTTTTTCCAATGTCTTTGTCTGTTTTGGTATCTTAGATTGCTGGCCTTGTAGGTTTTCTTCCCTCCTCTTTAATTTTCTGGAAGAGTTTGTGTTGAATTAGTATTATTTCCTTAAATTTTTGGTATTATTATTTTTATTTCTTCTGCTTACTTTGGGGTCATTTGCTCTTTGTTTTCTAGTTTCTTAAGATGGAAGGAAGCTGAGGTTGTTGATTTGCAACATCCTTATTTTTTTATTTTTCCTAATTTCGCCATTTAGTGCTATAGATTTCCCTCTCAGTTCTGCTTTAGTTTAAATACAAATTTTGATATATTGTGCTTTCATTTTCCTTCAGTTCAAAATATTTTCTAATTTTTTATTTCTTCTTTGACTCATGGGTTAGGAAGTGCATTAGTTTTTAAACATTTGACATTTTTAAAATATTTTTCTTATTGATTTTATTTTAATTTCCTTTTGGTCTCAGAACATACTTTATATGACTTGAATCCGTTTAAACTTACTGAGACTTATTTTATGGCTCACAATATGGATTATTTTGGTACATGATCTGTGTTCACTAAAGAAGAATGTGTGTTTTGCCGATCGTGTGAAAATAGAAACTATCTCAAGACAGTAAGCTACGTCAATCACAGAACTCACCTTTATTTCGTGTCTCTCAGGTATGGCTATACTTTGTTGCCTAATATCCAATGTCTTAAGAGCGATTGCTTCATATAGTTTGTCTGTTTTATAAATTGTGTCTGATGGGAAAATAAACCTGGTCCCTGCTGCTCCACATTGGCCAAAGTGGAAATCTCCTCAAACTGCTTTTATTCTGATTTTCAACCAATATTCCAGTTAGTTCTACCTTAACCTTCCACTTCAGAAGTACCTGGTTCTGACAGTTCCTGACCCTTAAGGGGGGTTCTAAGATGTTTGTTGTGTTGTTTCTTGGGTTTCCTCACTTCTGGCTCTGGAATCTAACAAACATTCTAGGAGAGTTATTAAAGCAGAGCTGGGGCGACACAGGGGGCACCAACACTGGACAATCATGGCTGAGGTTGCCATTTTTTCATGAGGCAACATTGACTGGAACTGGCCCTCAAACTCAAATACCAACAAGGGGCCTACAGGGAGGGAAAATGAATGCAGAGCACTGGTACAAAATAAGGGGGGTGGGGTGGGCGCCTCCATAACTCACCTTGTTTAGACAACTCTGCTCCAGTCTCTTGTGGTTACACAAGAAAGAAGGCCCAGTGTCGTCAGATCTTCCTCTATTTCAGATAAGCTGAACATTCAGAATTTTATGCAAAATTTCCTGTTTCAAAAATCTTGACAACTAATCCAAATTTTAAAAAATGTTGTGGGCCCAGTGAAAATCCAACCAAGGACTAGATCTGCCTTGTTGAGCTGCCACTTTGGTACCTTTAGATTTTCTTTTTTCTTTTTCTTTAATTAAAATTTATTGGGGTGACAATTGTTAGTAAAGTTACATAGATTTCAGATGTACAATTCTGTATTACATCATCTATAATTCCCATTGTGTGTTCACCACCCGGAGTCAGTTCTCCTTCCATCACCATATATTGGATCCCCTTTACCCTCATCTCCCACCCCCCTCCTCCCTTACACTTGGATTTTCATGTCTGCTCCTCCTTTGTGTGTTCCTGCTCTATTATGCAGGCAACTTTCCCATGTGTCTGCTCCCCAAACACTGGCTCACACGTGGCTCCAGTTTGCCATGGCACCTACTCTGACCACCATTCCACATGACCTTTCAATTCAGGTTCCCAGCACCGTGTCACTGACTCAGTGTCTCAATATGACAATTTCAGGTTCCCAGAAGAGAGAATCTGATTGTCTAACTTTGGTCTTATCAACTGTGGTTGGAAGAGGTCAGTTAGGGTCCTATTTGCTGGCCTTTTGGGGCCTGAGGGTGGGGCAAGTCACTATGGATAGTGAGGAAATGATTACCTTTCTATGGAAACAAACTGAATCATGCAAGGGGAGAGCTAGACATGACCTTAGAAAAATTTGGTCAAACCTCATCATATTACATATGAAGAAACTGGGGCTTAGAGAAGTGAAGTGATTGGTCCAAGTTCAAAGAGTTTATTAGTTAACCGTAGGGCTCAGTCTGGGATTTAGTTAGTTGCCTAGCCAAGTTTTCTTTCTTCTTGTGTTCCATAAGAGTAGCAAATCAGTCAGTATCCTTAATGCAACGCTTGAGGCAAAGTAGATATTCACTGAATATTTGTTGAATGAAAGTTGTACTGAGTTGTTTTACATAATGTTAGCATACTTTTTTTGTGTGTTAGGATAGGGTTTAACTACATATAATAGAAAATCCTCAAAAGAATGGCTCATGCACAGTAAAGGTTTATGTAACTCTCACGTGAAAGAAGTGTGGAGCTGGGATGGACCTTTAGGATGTCAACAATATCTCCATATCCTTGTTTTTGTTTTGTCATCCTTAGTGCATAGCGTCCACCTTTAAATTTGTGTATGGTACTGGAGCTCTAGTCATATACTTGAATTCCAGGATGGAAGAATTAGAATGAGTCTATGACAAAAGATTTCCTGGAATTTCCACCCAACTTTGCTTATGTCTCATACTTTGAAACTTAGATGTGTGGCCACACTTGGTTCCAAGGAAAAGGAAGCTGGATATATTGTCTCCTTGACTAAATCTGGGTTTTGTTAAAGAAATAGGATGGAATGGGTACTTTGTAGACAGCTAGCAGTGTCTGCCAGAATTGAAGAGTTAATTGATTGAAATAAGTTCCCTGTAGTTTTGTTACATACAATAGCCAGAACAACCACGTGAAGGCCTTTAAAGATACTTATTCGAGAAGGTGCAAATAAAAAAAAAATGCTGATTTGGTTTTGATACTATTCTAATGTTCTGGTTCAATTGCTTTAGAAAACACTAGTTCAGTTATAGTTCATAGTAGTACAATAGGATTTTCTTCCTTTTCAAAGAAATCTTTTTGGGTAAGTCCACAATTGAAAAATAATGTTTGGTTTCAGTGTAGTACTGGGTTTCACAAATTAGTGTTATCCCTTCCAATTTTTGGTTCATAGCTCAAGTCAACTCCTGTTGCTGGTTATGATGTATCCACACGAGGAATTTGGCAATTATCATTCAGAATAGCAGACATAGGCCAAAAAACTAATTTCCATTTAGGCAGGAGTTTATTAATCTGCTTTTCATATGTAGGAACTAATAATCCTACTGGCTTTGAATGATTCTAAATTTATCTCTGTGATTTGGTATGGCTAATGGGCCTACTTATGATCGATATGTCAAAATGAACACATCAGCCTGTTTCATCCTTGTTCGATAATATACATGTACCCAATTGAAAACTTCTCTGTTCTTACTCATAAGTTTTACATTTCTATGGATTGAGATTTCTTTCACCATGTTAGTTCTAGAACACAACACTGGGTTTTGTCTATATGGTACATCAGGAAATACACTTCAAATTAGACATTTGCAAGTTCTTTTTTTTTTTTGGTTTTTAATGGGGACTAAGGAGGTATTGCAGATTTCGGAAGCAAAACATGTATTGCTAAATGGTGCTCCTGCTAAAGGAAATCCAGCTTCTTAGGGCCTCAAAGTAACTTTGGCTCAACATTGCTGCATAGCATAGAATCCTGATTTTTACATATCATTCACTAATATAAAAAATTGAAATCAGTGAGTGGGTCACTATTGTACCGGCCACGACTGGTCTCCATGTCTTTCTTGTTCTCTCCTATGGTTTACTTGATTCTTCTCTTCTTCTCAATAAAAATGTTGACAAAGCATTTGAAAGTGGCGTCCTACTTTCATTGGTATCATAACGTTGCCTGTGATGAAAAATACTCGTATATTGCCAGAGATTCAACCTGTACACTTCTTCTGATTGTCTATGAAAGAGTAATTCAATGAGAAGATGATGATAATGAGGCAAGGAATTAATTTCTCTAGGTATGATCGTATGCTGCTTGTAGGCACTGAGCATGCCTATAAAATTCATCTGGTCACTTTGCACATATGTCCATTGGTCATAAAGTAAAAAAAGGCAAGAGAATGTAAACAATGCATTACAACCCATCCCACATAATCAATCAAACAGCAGGTCTGTGTGTTTATATGCTACTTATTTTCCAACATGCGTTCAATGAATGCCAGCGGTGTGCTGGGCCTGTAGTAGGATGGCAAGTGGGATGTACCGTAGGGGACTGCTTTTCTCTGGGCTTTACTTGTTTATTGTTAAGGGAATTAAGGGGAATTAAAGGAAAGGAGGGCATTATCCTCTGGTCATGAGCTATGAGGATGTGAGCCTTGAAGCCACCCGCAGATATCGTTTCTTCATCGGGAAGAAGTTGCCCCGAGAGTGTAAGGTCCGAAGAGTTCTCTCTCCCCTGGATACTGAACAGCTTCCTGACGTGTCTCCCTGCTTCTACCCTTGTTCACTGATGGTCTGCTTTGAACATAGGAATTGGAGTGATCTTTAAAAATGGAAGTCAGATGTCACTCCTTGGCTCAACACCCTGCTTTGGGTCCCTGTCTCACAGAGAGTAAAAATGGAAGTGTTCACCATGGCTTATGACTCCCACGTGACTGTCCCTGTTTG
Source organism: Rhinolophus ferrumequinum (assembly GCF_004115265.2). Lineage (NCBI taxonomy): Eukaryota > Metazoa > Chordata > Mammalia > Chiroptera > Rhinolophidae > Rhinolophus > Rhinolophus ferrumequinum. Next base: position 24,633,832 of record NC_046296.1, on the reverse strand, counting down.
TCTCTCTGCCCTTATTTCCCACAATAACCCACCTCCCACACTCAAATCCAGCTGCTCCTCCAAAATGCCTGGCAGGGCATCTGCCCTGGTTATTATCTGTCCCCCGGAAATTTCCTCTAGATTTTTGAAGTCTGATGCCCTCGACTCCTCCAAATGCTCAAATCTCACGTTCTCATTGAGGTTTGGTTTAATGGTTTGCCCTCTATGTAGCCAAGCCATCACTTTTCCTTCTTGCCTTTGATCTTGGCCCTGAGAGATTCTAACTCCGTGACCACTAGGACTGGCCTTGAAGAGGAAAGGACTCGGAGGCTGAGGGGGATGGGTCAGGGCCTGAAGGTTCCTTGACACGGCAAACTCAGTGACTTCGAGGAGCCTCGCTTCTGTGGGCTCGTCCGACTGTTAATTAGCATCTGACAATTACTTTTCACTCCAGAATTCCCAGTTTTATTTACAGAGTGACAGCCTTTTCACAGACCTCATCGTCATCTTATTTTTGGATCTGTTTTAAAATGAACCTACCAGCCCCCAAAGACTCCCAGAAAGCTCTGCTGGAAGTTGAGGCTGAATATCTACACCTTCAAAGACAAGGAGAGTCTAGAGGCCCTCCTTTTTTTTTTTTTTTTTTTTTTAATAAAGAGGGCACAGCTCACAGTGGCCCATGCAGGGATCAAACCAGCAACCTTGGTGTTATTAGCATCACACTCTAACCAGCTAAGTTAACCAGCCACCCCTTTTCCTCTCCTCTTAAAACCCCTCCATTCTTAATTTGTTTGGCTTATAGTCATCAACAGTTGCTAAGCATCTATTAGGAATAAAGTTTTATAAAGAGTTAAAAGAAGAGAGGATACGTTTTTAGAAAGGTGTCTATAAAGGTTCAACATAGACACATAATCTTAAGTTTGTGCTATTTGATTTAGGCTCCAACACCAAGAGCAGCAGCTCGTGCCAAGAACTCAGAGTCCAGGGTGTGGCAGCTTCATTCTGACCAGGAAGTTCAGGCAGCCACTACAAGCACTAATGATACCCATATCTTGATCAATACCTTATGTTTTGCTAATTAGAATGTCAGAAAGGGGTTTTATTGGTGAGAGTGGCAGCTGGTAGCCTGCATAATGAAATGCAGAGCTCTCAATTTGGTGAAAATGAACATATTTGTGATGTATGGATGGACTAACATTTCAGAGTCACTTACAGAAACAGGGTAGAAGAATCTAGCAAAGCCTGTAGATAGCCTGCACCCTTAGGGCAGGTAACAGAACTTGATCCCTAAACGGTCCCACATTCAGCCATTGGTTTAGCTGAATGTCTGGTTACCTAACGCCACCTGTGCAGGTAACAGGATCTTGTTTCTGGAATGTTGTCATGTATCTCAGATAAACCTTTCATATGAAGTGGTAGTCAAAACATTACAAGGTACAGAGCTTAGACTCCATGGGACTTATGGAACAGGCTTTATAAATGGCTCTGTGTTTGCTTGTTTATAAGTTGTTTTTTGTCAATGTTTGTATATGTGGCAGAATCCAGTTTTAAGTTTCCCAATGTTGTAATACGGTGGTGAGGGTGTGGGGAAACAGCTAAGCCCCTCCCACCTCCAGCTTCTTCAGTGGCTACTGATTCCACCAAAGACAAGCAATGTTGTGTATAACCAAACTGGCTTAGGTAGGTTTTTAATAACTCCCTCCCTGCAGAGAATTTGCATTTTAGCTAGAAAGATTAATGATTGGAATAACAATTGGAAAAAAACCACAACTGTTTTTTAAGAGCCATACTTCATACAATGCACAAGCAGGAACAGGACGGCATCAGAAAGGGGAGGAAAGAGTGAGAAGGATTTTTTTTCTTTTCTGTATTTTTCTTAGCTTGATTGAGGTATCATTTACATAACATAAAATTCATCAATCTCAAATGCATTATTTGATGAGTTTTGACAAATGTATATACACTTGGGTAAATGCCATCACAAGGAAGATGTAGAACATGTCCATCACGTCTAGAAATTCCTTCCTTCCCATTTGTAGTCAATCCCCTTCCACCTCTTGTCCCCTGACAACCACTGATCTGGTTCTATCACCATAGTTTTGCTTTTAAAAAAAGAATTTCATATGAAGAAAATGCGTTTTGTAGCCTTTTGAGTCAGGCTTCTTTCATGTGGCGTAATGTATCTGAGCTTCACGTATGTTGCAGCGTGTTTCACAGTCCATTCCTTTTCATGGCTGAGTACTATTCCATTGTATGGATGTACCGCAATTTGTTTATTTCTTTACCAGATGATGGGCATTTGGGTTCTTTCCAGTTACGATTGTTATGAATTAAGTTACTATGAACACTCATGTATATGCTTTTGTATGGACACATATGCTTTCCTTTCCCTTTAGGTAAATATTTAGGAGTAGAATTGCTCGGTCACATGGTGTATATTTAAGTTTGTAAGAAACAGCCATACTGTTTTTTAAAGTATCTGTACTCCTATTGCAAAGTATGAGAGTTCCAGTTACTCCACAACCTCACCAACATTTGGTATCGTCCATCTTTTTAATTTTAGCCATTCTAATGGGTGTGTAATGGTATCTCACTGTGTCTTTAACTTGCATTTCTCTAACGACTAATGAAGATTAGCATCTCTGCATGTGCTTATTTTTCATTTGTATATCTTTGTGAAGTATTTGTTCATTTCTTTTTGCCCTTTATTTTCTTTTTCTTACTGAGTTCTAAGAGTTCTCAATGTATCCTGGATACAAGCCTTTTGTCAGATGTTTGTTTTGCAAATATTTTCTGCTGGTCTGTGGCTTTCTTTCTTGAGTACTTAATTATGTTCTTTTATTTGTTTAGTTTCTGAACTGTGTCTTTTAAAGAATGGTATTTAAAATTTTGATGGCATTCACTTTATACTTTTTCTGTGTCCTATTGAAGAAATCTTTGCCTAATCCAAAGCCACCAAAATTTTCTTCTAAGTTTTCCACTAGTAGTTTTGTAGTTTTATCCCTTACATTTAGGGCTATGATACAAATTATTTTACTTTTCATAAATGGTGTGAGGTGAGTGTTGAGATTTATTTTTCTTCTGCATATTTTATTCTTTAATTGAGTGACTATCTTTAACACCAGTGAAAAATCATTTGGTTCCAGTGGCAAGATCGAAGCTACTCTGCCAGTTTTACCATAATTTAGCCCCTTTCTACTTATCCAAGGAAGAAAGGCAGGAGGGAAGGAATGGTGTTGCATGTCTACTGTGTGCCAGATATCGTGCTAAGCATTTTACGTCTCTTTTCTCATTTAACTCTACAACAAGGCTGTGGGTAGGAATTCTCATTATTTTCTAGAAGAGGATACTGGCCTCTGAGATTTTAGAAGGTTTGTCCATGGTCACATACTTGGGAAGTGGAGAAGTTAAGATAAGAAGTCTGTCTGATTCTAAAACTCCATGCTACTGTACCAAGCTTATCCCACCTGCTCCCCAATGTTCACCTTTATTTGGGAGATTCATATTTATTGATACCCAGTTTACTGGAATATTTTTGAAATATGAATCCTCTAACAATTACCTAAATAGTGTTCAGCTGATCTTGCGATTACTTGCTATTATGTATGCCCTCAAACCCCCACATTGCTGGCTGCTGTCTCCTGTTCATCCCCCACTGTCCTCCTTCCTGCCCCTTTCTATACATGGATCCCTCAGAAGCAGCCATGTTCTCCCACGGCCCTGCCACCCTGGTCTCAGATGGACACCTGGTAGTTTGGACCAGTGATCTGTTCACTGGGATTTTTAGACTAGAATGGAGACAGTCAGGTTGTCACTTGTTGGCTGAGAGCTGCTGCTGGTGGTAGTTGTGGGTGTAAATTATCTGGGAGAGCAAGCTCCAGCAGGCAGAGAAAGCCTTTAGGCAAAGAGATGGAGGTTGGCAGCTGGAAGTTGGGCAGCTGCCTGAAATGACAGAGAGAAGGAAATGGGTGTGGCACTAACAGCTTCTGCTGGAGCACACTTATTACACCTTCCATGTCTGCATGCCTGTGTGAGACACCACTTCCATAATAAAAGCATCATATGGCAGTATCATATCAAGATAAAAGTATCATATCCAGGTGGATTCGAACTGATTTGGGGTTTAAGATCAATAGAAGGAAAAATGAATTCTTTGTATAGTTATTGCTTAAAGCCCATCCTCTTCTGTTTGACTTTAAGGTTTATGAGGACAGAGGCTGTGTCTTTATTTGATGGCTGTTTTCTCTGCAGATTCTAGCAGGGTACCTGGAACATATCAGAAACTCGATGTGTTTTTATTGAATGAATAGTGCATAACTAGAAACAATGTTAAGTATTGCTAGATGTGTGAAATTTGGGAAAGTCTGAATGTGTGCAGTATAAAAATACGCATCTTTATAACTCCAAAATGTCATTGTTACTTTAAGAATATATTACTGTTTAACAAGCTAGTTGATTCGCTTATGAAACTATTAATTGGTATGTTTAGAGGTCTAAAGACGTTGAAAACCATTGGAGTATTTTTTTTTTCTTTTTTAACTCAAAAAAGTCTAAGGAGGGGGAAAGAAAAAGCTGTTTTTCAGCTGTTTGTTTTCTTTTCCCTCCCAACTCTGAGGTTTCTATATGCTATTAAAACCAGGCCAAGAATCCCTGGCTTGGATTCCGTCTTTCCTTGGGAGCAGAAGTTCCCCCCTTAGGCACATGTGTTATTTCATGGAGGGGTATTTTTTTGAAAGAAAGGGTGCACAGTTTTCATTTGCAAGGGAGGAAAATATTTTCAGAAGCTACTGGAGGGAGGGTATCTTTGCCCTCACACGCAGAGCCTTCAGTTTGGGTTTTTATGGGGAACCCCATTTATTTCCTTTCTTCCTTCCTTCCTTTCTTTCTTCTTTCCCTCCCTCCTTCCCTCCCTTCCCTCCCTCTCTTCTTCCCTCCCTCCCTCCCTCCCTCCCTCCCTCCCTCCCTCCTTCCTTCCCTCCTTCCCTTCCTTCTTTCCTTCCTTCCTTCCTTCCTTCCTTCCTTCCTTCCTTCCTTCGTTCCTTCCTTCCTTCCTTCCTTCCTTCCTTCCTTCCTTCCTTCCTTCCTTCCTTCCTTCCTTCCTTCCTTCCTTTGCTAGTTCTCTCAGTTCTTTGGGTAAACATGTTTATTGGATGAATTTTACAACAGGGAGGGAATTCTTTTTGTTGTTGAAAGCATGTCTCAGGCTATTGGAATCCAATCGGGCTTAGGGAATAAAATTTGGGAATTCAGTTTCCTCAAACTGCACAGACACTTTACAACCCCCGTTTCCTGTGCTTTGAAATGTGGCATGTTCATATGTGAAGCCCCAGAGAGAGTTGAACTAATTATTAAGTGAGGTGTTCTAGGCAAGCAAATGAGTTGGCACTAATATTAAAGTAGTCACAATAAATGCCCCCTCCTCCCCAACAAAAGGCAACACTATGTTAATTAAACTCTTCCCTTTTTTCTGGATGCTGCAGAAAACCCCAAAAGCAAAACCCCCCTTCCTTTGTCCATTGGGAACAATGGACGGAATGATGAAGTAATCAGTGGAGGTGGGGAGAAGTGTTTGAAATGAAAAACAAACAAAAGAAATGTTTTATGTGGTGGGTCAGAAGCTGACCAATAAAATATTGCAACATTTATACCAACCAACCCTATGGTTATGGTTGTAACCATACATAATTATATCTCATTTTCATTTATGTTTCAAGAGTTCAGAGATTTCCCTTTCAGCTAAAAACAGGACAGGACACTTCATTGATAATAGGGGGAAAGAGGGAGGAGCGTCATAGTGGAATTGCCCTGTAGAAGGCAATCAGGATATAGGCTTCGGTCCATGCCAACTGAACTCAGGCCTGACTCTCATTCAGGAACAGACACAACCTGAAGAAAACCCAGTGCTATGTACCCCTTAGTTATTTATAACCAAACGCAAGTCCTATAAACCTGCACATGTACACAAAAGTTCAAATCTAGCATCAAGAGAGAAAGATCCTGTCTGTCCATTTAGGGCCCTCCCCAACGGAACCCCAGACTCCTTTCCCAACCCTGTTTACCACTCTTCTCCCGCAGGAAACCATCTCAGCAGACGTGCTCTCCACACCCACGGATGAACGGAGGAATACTCCTAGTTGTGAACTTTACGAGCCTATTGTGCAGATGCTTTATTTTGATTTGTTAATATGACATCTGAATCCATGTGATATCTTTATTCTCAGTAAGTTAGCATATTTCTAATCTAATTTCACACACTAGGCTATAATTGTTGTCTTGAGAGAGCTGAGGAACAACCTGACTTTAAAAAGAAAACAATAGATTAGACACTTATATACCTTAGGAAGTGATCACATGATAAGACCAGTACCCACCTGGCACATACATAATTATCACAATATTATTGACTATATTCCCTATGATGTCCTTTACATCCCTGTGACTGTTTTTATAACTGGCAGTTTGCATTTCTTAATCCCCTTCACCTTTTTTGCTTATCACTCAACCCCTTGCCATCTGACAACTATTAGTTTGTACTCTGTATCTATAACTTTGTTTCTGTTTTAATTTTTTTATTTGTTTTTTAGATTTCACATATAAGTGAAATCATATGGTATTTAACTTTCTCTGTCTGTCTTATTTCCTTGAGCATAATACGCTCTAGGTCCACCCATGTTGTTGCTAATGAAAAGATTTCATTCTTTTTTATGGCTGAGTAATATTCTATTGTATATAGGTACCACATTTTCTTTAACCATTCATCTATCAACGGACACCTAGATTGCTTCCATATCTTGCCTATTATAAATAATGCTGCACTGAACATAGGAGTGTATATACGTTTTCAAATTAGTGTTCTTGATTTCTTTGGCTAAATACCCAGAAGTGGGATTGCTGGATCATATGGTAGTTCTATTTTTAATTTTCTAAGGAATCTTCATACTGTTTTCCATAGTGTCTGCACCAGTTGTTGTACACCTAAAACTAAGATAATATTGTATATCAACTATAATTAATAAGCAAATTAAAAGCAAACAAATAAATAAATACAACCCAAAAAAGAAAAATATGCAGCTAGGAATAAGGAGAAATAAGAAAAAAGAAAGGAAAGCAATGGAGATGAAGAAAGGAGAAATAATGATAGATAATATCTGTTCTTCCATTTTTACACAGAAATAGAAATTTCAGCCAAGTATAAGGCTGATTCTTATTCTATGTGAGAATACTCTTATCAGTACTTGGGGGGGAGGGGCTGACCTGAATCCTAAATTTAGGATATTAAACAGTCTCCGTGGGAGTCATAGATGTTGGATGAGAGTAGGATAAACAAGCTACTAGCAAGAGAGAGACCAGTGGGCTCCCAGGCCAATAGGACTTGCCTATGGCCTGATCAAATGATCTGATTGGTGCAGCTGAAGAAAGAGTGGTCCTCAAAGCAGGATAGGACAGCCATCGAAGAGAAATGCCAGTGACGTTGTCCTCGCTTTGTATAGGGAGAGGAATTTCACTGAACTCTCTTAGAGTATTTCTGGCCTCAATAACACTGTAGGAATGGAAGGAAAAAAGATTGCCAATCTCCTTAGCAAGATAGCTCTGTGTGAGCAACCTGCACCAGGCTTTTCTCCAACTGAGGCCATTAAACTTTGAACTCATCAAATCACCTTTACTCTGATGCCTCATTCACCAAGCTGTTTTCTAATTTGATTTTACACCTGGATGTCCTATGATGAAAGTGCTGATTTTAGAGGTTTTGAGCATTTCTCGTGTTTGTGACATGGGTGGGTCCTGGCAAATGAAGTAGCTGCGGGTCAAGATTTGGCTTCCCAAGTAGCTGGCATAGAAAGCGAGTCATGCAGATCATGTCGACACAGGTCACTTGGGCCCGTGTGGAGTCGTGTTTCTCTTTGTATACACTTGCATTCTGGTGTCCACCTCAGGCTTGGGTGCATTTCAGTAGAATGAGACCATCTTTTAGCCCTGCTAACAAATCCCTCAGTAGATTTTTAATAGATGAAAAATCTACTGTGTGGTCCTGTCCTTTTCTACTAGAAATCTCTTGGGCCAATGGCTGTTAACCTTTTAATGAGTGAGACATTTGATGGACAAGTCCACCCCATGCATGTTCTCTGAGTTTTATTTAACCCTAGCATGCTGGCTCTTACCCCACCCCTTTTTCTTCTTCCACTTGGAACAGTATACTGAGTGTAAGCATGCTTTCTAAACAGGAAAATCTTGACTCCTCTATAGTTTGTAATGAGAAGCGCCAGTCTTTGCAAAGCATGTATTCCTTCTGCCATGCTTCGCCCCAGTGGAGTCGTAACCCCGTGTGGGGAGGCTACAGTTATTACCCTTGGAGGATCTAATTCTACATAGGCCTGCCTTCTCTCTGCTGACAGCCCAGGGACACTGCCAGATTTGGTAAAGAATAATATTCTGGCTCTTTCTGAGAGTATGCTGAGGTACTCAGTCTTTTGTCTATGTACGTCCACTTTACATTGGGAGAAAAATCTTAACATTTGCTCTGGACGTATTACCCTAATTGGCAATTTTAATATTATTTGAGGTTCATTATTTTAAAAAAGTTTTAATTGTCTAGTCTAAAGTAAATACAGCCAGTTTTCTTTTGGAGAATAGAAAGCTATGTATGTTCAGCTTGAAATAAATTAGAAAGATGAGTTGGGAGTCTGGTTTAATGAAAAGAGCAATAGTTTCAGAGTCAGATTTTAAGCTCTGTTCTCAATAAATTACTTTGTCTTTCTGAGACCTAATTTCCTCATTTGTTAAAAGGGGATTTTTGTGGGGCTGTTGGGAAGATTAAATACTTGGGGATGTGGAACCTGTATTCTGGGGTCTTCTTAGAGGTGATGGGCTGTTGCCATAACAATGGCCTCCTAGACTTAAGAGTCAGTTCCAGTGGAGGTTTCTCTCTGTAAAGCACCAATCAGGGCCTGGGACAGATGATATTAATAAGGATGCCCTTCTTCATCTGTCTGTCTTAGGGGGTACCCCAGAACAGCACAAGGTTCAGCTGCTGGACACCTTGATTGTAAGTTCCCCGGGAACTCCCATTTGCAGGTGACTCTCTAGGCTGGGATGTGAGAATTGTTGGTTTCTGTGGCAGGAATGGGGCGTGAGAGCAGTGTGTATGTGTGTATGTGTGTGTGTGTGTGTGTGTGTGTGTGTGATTTTGAGGGAAGGCACAGAATTTAGTTCTGTTCTTAGCTCGTTCTTGTACAACATCCCTGTGATAGCAGACTTGGGATCTGTGGTGATAAATCAGTACCATCCTCAGTGTTTTCAAAGGAGATGACATGGGATCAATTGACTAGAAGTCATAGCTAGATGGGGGAAGGCAGGAGAATGATCACTTTTGCCAATAGTGGGAGAGATTCTGGGAAGTTCCCCATGTCCCTAAGTGTCCCTAAATGCTTCTTCTCTCCATCCTAATACGAAATGCTTGAAACACCACAGACATTTTTTCCCTGTCTCTGGTGTTCTCCCTCCCTCCTTTCCTCTCCTTTCCATCACCCACTGTATCTTACTCCTTCCTTCCTTCCTTCCTTCCTTCCTTCCTTCCTTCCTTCCTTCCTTCCTTCCTTTCTTCCCTCCCTTTAACTACACATACCATTCACTCACCCTGGCCAACTGTCGTGTGACATTGTTTGAATCACTTTATCCCTCTGGGCCTCTTAAAATTAGGTACTCATCTAATTGAGCACCAACCAGCTCCAGGATTCTGAATGTACAAGACTGTTAGCAACCTGGGTGTGGGCTCTGGCTGGGCATCTTCAGCAATCACAGGGTGCTAAGTGCCCGTCTCTGTGGGTGGGGAAAGGGTTGCATGGGATGCTGAAGACAAAAGCCAGAGTCATTCTCAGGCAGGCCCTGGGCTCACTGCGGGGTGCTTTTAAAAGAAAGGTGCAATGAAAGTTCCTCATCCCTAATGAAAGCAAAGCCGTCATCCCTAAGGGGGATTAAGGGAATAAGAGAAGCAAGTGATACAGTTGATTTCCATGTCTCTGTTGGTCTTAGGCACTGTGGGAATTGGAGTCAGGGGGTCTGATGTTGAGGCCCAGGCTTACCACTGATTAGCTGGGTGAACTTGACATCTCGGTGCTTTATTTTCTTCTTCTGTTAAGTGGGGCGAACAGCACTTGACTTGCTGTAGCTGTGGAGAGACTGTGTTCATTTACCTGCTCGTTTGCTCACTTACTCATTGTTCAAATATCTTTTGAGCGCGGCTTATTATGTTCTGAGCATTGTTCTCAGAAGTAGGAATAGGATGGTGAGCAAAGCAGGCAAGGCTCTCGTGTCCCTAGAATCGGCAGGAAGACAGAGCACGAAATAAGTGGGATAATTTTGGACTGTGATAACCACCTTGGAGACACTATGGGCGTAACAGTAGGTGAAGGCAGTTTGCAATCAGTGAGTATTTGGGGCACTCTGGCCCATAGCTGATTCTGATCACTGTTCTTACTCTGTTGCCTGCTTTGGAAATGTCTTCTTCACCTTTGTACTGATTCACTGGAGCAGTGTAGGGGAAGCCATGGAGATGGCACTTCTTCGTTTCTGGGATAATTCATTTCTTTTTGTGACCCCATCACTGTATCTTGCTCCCGGTCATGTAGCAAGGTCTCTCCAACACTCTTGGCTTGGGCAGGTGGAGCCTGCATTCTAGGGTCCTAGGGGTGATGGGCTGTTGCCATAGCAACGGCCTCCTAGACTTAAGAGTCAGTTCCAGTGGAGTTTCTCTTTGGCTTTTCAGACTGTGCTCAATTCTTTCTCCTCAAATACCAAAGCCGATCTAACTCTCCTACTTCTCTTTGGAGAAAGTTGGAGAAAGCCTTGACTTTCAAGGAAGCTGGGCCTACACAGGTTTCAAGTGTCTATAAGAAACAAAAGCAAGAGCAAACACAAAAGGGGCCTCCTTGCCAGGATAATGGAGGGTGTTACGTGGGGCCTGTGTGAAAAGCTCTCCTTTACTCTTGACCCTGACGGATCTTTCCAGACCTCCTGGGGGATTATGCAGGGGTCTCTGGTGGCAAGTTCTCCATCTGAGTTTGGAAGGATTAGTTTTTGAGTTTCACTGCTCTGGATGCTGATGCTAGATGCAAAGGCCAGATTTATAAGGTCAGGAGAATCAAAGATGGCCAGTGACTCACACACTTTCATGTGTCTCAGCTTTTGCCTTTCGGCAGTTTTTGGATCAACTTGTAACCACTTTCCTGGAGCCAGTGCAGGTTAAGGAAAGGAGCTTAGCAAATAGGGAAGGGGTGGGTGGCCTGTCTGAGCCTGAACCTGAGCCCGGGCCTATGATGTGGTCAGGCCACTGTGCGCCCCGCTTGGCAGGCCCTGCCAACCCTGGACAAACAGGCCAGGGCACATACCGCAGGCGCCTGGGAGAGCTCCTGGGTCCCCTACAGGGTGGGGCTGGCTGGATCGTCTGCTCCCACTGCTGCCATGGGGGTGTGTTGTGTGAGGTGGAAGCAGCCAGGGAGGGAAAAACAGCAGAGTGTTGGTAAAACTCCTGTAAATATGCGGTTGGCTCTGTGACTTTATGTGCACCTTTTCTGCTGGCAAGGATAGCCTTGTGTCCTCCTTTTTAAAGATCTTCAGTAGACAGTTATGTTCACTTCTGTAATCCTCCTTCTCTAATCTTCAAACTGTAGGTCATGACCCATAAGTGGAGTGTGAAATCAATTGAGTGGATTGCAAACAACATGGAAGAAGAAGGAGAAAAGAAATGATTGAGTCAATGTTAATTTTTTAGGTGCAATGTGGAATTGTGGTTGTGTAAGAGAATGTCTTTATTCTTAGGAGATGCATACTGAACTATTTACAGGTGAAGTGTCATGATGTCTATAATTTATTTTCAAATAGTTCACCAAAAATATTTTGTCTCTGTGTGTGTGTGTGTGTGTGTGTGTGTGTGTGTGTGCGCGCATAAACGTGGATTGACACAAAAGTAAAGTAATACGGTGAAATCTTAACTATCGGTAGGTCTAGGTCAGCGGTTCTCCACAAAAGTGATTTTGCCGACCAGGAGATACTTAACAATGTCTAGGGACATTTTCGGTTGTCACAACTGCGTATATGTGTGGGGTGCTCATGGCATCTAGTGGATAGAGGCCAGGGATACTGCTAAATATCAGACAAAGCAGAGGACAGCCCCAGAACAAAGAATAATCTGGCCCCTAATGTCAATGTTGCTGAGACCGAGAAACACTCCTCTTGGTGAAGAGTGTTTTCATAGTGTTCTTTCAACTTCTCTGTAGGTCTGCAAATTTCCAAAAGTAAATAAATAAATAAGTGAAACAAAATAGACTCATGAAGACTCGAAAGTCTCGGCGTGTATCCCATGTTACACGCAGTAAAGGCAATCATTGTTTGGTAAAACTTGTTTAGTTTCAGTCATCTATCTGTTTATGGGTTCCGGGTTGCAATATAAAAGTATTTCCTATGGAGATTGGGCTCAAATGTTTGAAAAACATGGCTTAGTCCACGTGGTCCTGGCTGCACTTGCTGTTGGGGAGACAGAGAAGCTGGTCCAACTACCCAATTTCAATTCATCCGCAACGATGTTCCACTCTCATGTGTTTGTTATGTGTCGTGCACGGTGCTAGGCAGTTTACGCGCATTATTTAACCTTCACGAGAATCCTTGTAAAGTGGGCATTATTCCTGTCCTCATGTTACAGACCAATTGAGGCTCAGAGAGGCTAAGTTGGTGGCTCAAGAGCACATGGCTGATACGTGGCAGAACAGAGACTTAGTCTCTTAGACTCCAAAACCCAAACTCTTGATTAGTATGCCATGCTGTCTCTAACTGTGTCAGCGCTTCCAAACTCAACACTGAGAGAAGCCTTAGTCTGTCTCCTAGAAGGTGGACTGTGCATGTCAGCAAGCAGCCAGGCTCTTTACTCTCTTCTAATTCATCTTCTGCAGTTGGCACATGTGAGTCTGAGTGCTGTTTTCAGCCATGGAGAAAGATGGTACACATCTTGCAGTGATGAAAATTTGACCAGAAAAAAATGTTTAGGGCTGAATGACAGAAAGGCAACAAGTGATCATGAAAATATTTGATTCAAATTCCAACCTGACAGAGTCAACCCTAAATACAGATGTCCCAAAACCTGGAGTACTGTGTTTGAAGGACAAAATTGAAGAGCTCACACCTCTCCTTCCACCTGAACAATTTCTAGAGGGTAAATGAAGCTCCAAAGAGTTGACCGAGGTTCTTAATGGTGGCCCAACACTTGTGATCAGTGTACAGATGCCAGCAGGCCCCAAAGTAAGTGTGAACTCTTCAATCTTAGGACAAGAGAAGACCACATCCACTTTCAAGAGGTTGAGCTGACTTCCGGTCAGGATGCCCATTTGGCTAAAGGCCACACCCAGTATCTAATGAGCTATACACCTTCAATTATCTGGAACCCCTTATTCTCATTTCCCACTTTTACTTGGTTACTCACTCCTGATAATTCTAGTGAGCTACTCTTTCTGCATTGCAGTTGTCTCAGCCTTGACTTTGATCCCCATCGCATTTCGCCTAGAGTCTGGGTCCTGGATCACTGCAATAGTCTGCACTTAGTTTGAGCCTCCTTCATTCATTGCCCTCATAGAAATGAGTGGCCTTTGAAAAACAGCTGTCTTAACTCATTACTCTCCTACTCAAAATTCCCAATTCCCTTTTCATTACTAAATAAAGTCCTCATTTCATGGTATAGGATAAACTGCCTTTTAAAATCTGGTTCTCTCCTGTATATCGATGCTCATCTACCCTTTCCTCCCACCATGTTGCCTATACATCAACCTTGCAATTCCCTGGATACATCTCACAATCTTTTAGGTCCATACATTTGCACATTCATCCTTCTCTACTTAGGGTGCTCCTCCCCACTTGTCCTGTCTGGCGAACTCCTACTGGATTTCATTGAATCTAAGACATGATTGGTTGTGAGACATACCATTATTTTCTACCAATAAATAGAAAAAAATGGTGCCAATTAAATAATCTTATGTATTTTTTATCATTTAGGAATTTTTATGCTTATTGAAAGAACTCTTTTAGGCATATATTTTATATATTTTAAAGTAATATATATCTCTTATGCATACATAAAAAGAATCATAAAAGTGAAATAAAGTATTCCTAAAACTTGTTTACGTTCAGTCTGCCTCTCCTTTATAACTTTCATTTTTCTTTTTTAACCACTTCAGTCAACATTTTTATTAGTGACTTGGATGAAGTGATATAAAACTATTTGGATGACACAAAGCTGGGAGGGATGGCTAACACACCAGATATATATATATATAAAAATTAGGGTGTAAAATCATCTTAATAAATAAGAATGATAACCTTAAATTGAGATAAAAATTTAATTAAAAAATATAAAACTTCAAATAGTGACAATCTAGGGTCTCTGTGTCAAAATCTCATATTTCAGAGTTATACAGACTCTGAGAAGGGGGCCCAGCTACCTCAGCCAGGCATCAACAATCAACAAACAAACAAAGAAACAAAGGGGAGCCACATTAGTGGACCATTGGAGAAATGCAGATTATACATGGTCACCTAGTAACATGTGAAATGTAAGACTCAACATAAACACTTCATTGCCTCAAAAGAACTCAGGAGGCCCTGAGCGTGGTCATCTGCTCTGTTGATAATACCTGGGGCAGTTTCCCTGGTAAGATTTTCCTTGGAGAGGTGCTGGCCGTTCAGCTGTGGTTGATGGCTGGGAGGCCAAATTTTCACAGCTTACAGAGGAGACAGAAGTGAGCTGCTGCTTGTGGACCGGATCAGACACTGGGGTCTGGCAACACTCCTTCCTATTTTTAGCACGTTTTAAAAATCGAACCCAGAGATTTGTCTCTTACAGATCACTTTGAATAGAGAGTGCTGATCTTAGTTATTTATTTAAAAAGCTTTCATCTTCACGTGTTTTGGAAACAAAGCAACCTGGTGTCATTGGCGAGTGTTATGCATTCTCACCTTAGCTCTTAGTTTCATAGGGAGCTCATAGCAGGTGGATGTGCAAGCTGGACAGCGGGAACTCTGCCGTTTCAATGCTGAGAAGGAGATGCCACGTCTTTACTGGGCTGTAAGGAGAGTCCAGCGGTGGGCTGTGTGGACTCCTGGAAGAGGGAACAGAGGGGAGTCGGTCCTCTGCTTCTGGAAGGAAGACCTGGGACCAGTCTTTTGCAAGCCTGTTCTTTGTTGCTGTCACACTTGCTGCCTAGTTCTCCAGGCTTTTAGGCTCTGCTATGCAGTCCCTGCGTGGTCCTTAAAGATGAGGTAAAAGGGGTTGAGGGCCAGATGCTCTGCCTTCCACCAGCTGGGGGCGCTCTAGCGGGGTTGGGATGGAGAGGCAGGTACATCTATTGATTCATGCTACTGTGGTCCACCCAGCATATCAGAGTTTTGCCCTAACAGAGAGTTGGCATCCTCCTCTGTCTCTCCTGCTGCTGTCTTGGGAGGTTAGTAATGGTTAGCTTATATTTTATTAATTTCTCAACTTCCTGCTTTCACTCTCAAATCACCTGTAACGGTAATACATAAGGATCTTCAAAAGCAGACACTGTTTCCACAGAGCTCTTGAAGGTTGAGTCATTGCATGATGTGGATGGGGAAAAGCCTCGCAGTGGGATTATCCCCCTGTACTTATTCATTTATTATGGTAAAATATATATCATATAAAACATATCATACAGAGTGCACAATTCAGTGACATTAAACACATTCATATTGTACTTACCATCACCACCATCCATCTCCAAAATGCTTCTAGTCTTCCAAAACTTTTTTCCGCACTTAAAAAAAAAAAAATTGAGCTCTAATTCACACCCCGTAAGATTCATCCCTTTTCAAGGGTACCATTCAGGGGTTTTTCGTTTACTCACAAGGTTCTGCAACCATCACCCTATCTAATCGCTGGACATTTCTTTTCTCCTCGATCACTTTTAAATTCTGGTTTTCCATCATCTTCTCCACCATCAGGTGCCTTGGTGATGTCGCAGTTCTTAAGAGTGCTCCATTATGTTTCTGGAATTTCCTCCCAAGCTCGTGATAACTGTTCTGCAAGTTTTGATGACAAAGCCTTCCTGGTTGTGCCTGGTGATGTCAGGCAACAACTATGACGTGATTACCCACCTACCCGGCCACCATGGATAGTAGGACACATAATGATTTAGCGATGGTAAAATGTGGAAAAGTGTGGTCATGGAATCAGTGAACTCAGTATCTGTCCAGCTTCGCCCCCAAAGTTGCTGCGTCTCCTGTGACTCACTCCTTTCCTCAGCTCTCTGAGTGGCATCCTTTGCACCATTCTGAACTCCGCGGTGCTTTGGACAAAACCCTATTATTGCCCCGATTGTATCTGCATTATCGCTACCTGTTTACATACTGTCTCCCTCCCTGGACCAGGAGCCCCTACTTATGAAATGAATATTTTATTTATTTTTGGATCTGCTGTGCTTAGAATCCTGTAAGCAATAAACTAAGTGCTTGATAAATATTCATGGACTGAACCATAATAAGAGCCTGCAAATTATAGCTGATGAAGGGACATGCTTACACGAACTTTCCTGGGTGTTTATCTCTTTTCAGGGCAGTTTATTGGGGAAAGAAAGAGCACTTGATTAGTCGTTATCCAGCTTACACTGTCACCAAAAGAAAAATAATCTGAGACATTAGGAACATACAACATGAAAACATGGGGAAATAAAGAAGAATTGGGGTGTGAATGGCAATGAAAACAGAGGGCGTATGGTTGTGCTTAGGTCGAGGGAAGACACGGACAGTTGGGTTTCCTAAATGGACAACCAAGACTCAGGGGCTCATTCCTGGCTGACGTATGCGTTCTGGGGGCTTGGCAGGTCTAGGGACAACCTTGACTAGAACTGTGCAGATCGCTAGGACCTGGTCCATCCGGCCACCTCTGGATCCTCGTTCAGCTTCCCTCACCAGGAAGAGGGTGTGCTGAAGGCTCGCCTGTCACCATTGGCAGTGATGTTTCTAATGATGAACTGCTTGAGATGGGCTAGCGGGATTCACCTTAGCATACCTGACAGCTTCTCTATCGGTCCCTGGCAGTCATAGCTCCCCGAGCTGTCAGCAATAATTACCTATGGCTTGATTGAGGCCAGGATGGAATCAAAAGCCCTGGGTTGGCAGTGTGTTAGTTCTTTCCCCACTCATGTGGGGATCTGGAAACTGTCTTCTGGGTCTGTGCTGAGTATCCCAAGGGCTGTGGATGCCTGTCCTTATCAGGGACAGCCTCCCGTGTGTGGCCAGTCTGCTGACCAGCCCTGTGCCAGGACTCTGGTTCCCTTTCTTCTGGGACTCGCCGCTGGCATCTCTCTCAACTCCTACAGCCTCCCTGAGCTCTGCCTTATGCAGCCACCTGCCTCAGAGAGCCTCGGCTTTTTAGATCAGGAGGCTTGGGTCCCCTTCCTCCTACTGTACAGAACCCTGCAGTAGCAACGCTGGGCTCCATCTTCCAGAATTTTCTCTGCCCCCTGAGAGTTGGTCACTTGAAATGCTAGACTCTTTCTTGGGTGGAAGAGGAGGAAATGACAGTCTTACCTGTCCTAGTTGATTTCCTCAGGTCTTGCCACAATTTTAGTCTATTTTTTCTTTTTAAGTAGAAACCTCCAGCGTGCTTTGCAGTCAGAACATTCTTATTATGCCAGAAAGACTGATAAAACTGAGTTTCTAGATCTATAAAACTGAGAAAAAATTAAGTCTATAAAACTTAATTCTGGACCACGAAGGACTGTACAGGTGGAGTTCCCTGTGAGGTCCATCTTGACATGGGCTCCTCCTCTTACCCAGCATAAGTCAGCTTCTTCAGGAGCAGTGGCCACATGACCTAGGCTTTGGGGGAAGCACGTGGCATCTCCAAGTCCTCAGCACTCAGTCATTACCTCTGCCTTGCACCTCCCATAACCTTGCTACTCTGACCACAGAATCAGCATCCCCCTGGAAGGTTAGAGAAGCAGAATCTCAGGCCTCACCCTAGATCTTCTGAATTAAAATCTGCATTTTAATACACAGCCCAAGTGATTCCGATTCACATAGGACTTTGAGGAACACTTGTCTAAAGCACTCATGACTATGGCACTTATTTATTATGTGTAGATGCTAAGGAGACTGGTATCTATGAAGTACCTACTATGTGCCTGTACCTTTTTTACTACCACGCTACAGTACCTGAGGGTAGGATCTTTACTTTGCTTATAGCTCATTCATTCATTCAATTTTAATTTTGTGATCCAGATATGCTGGGTACTACACCAGACATTGGAAACACCAAAGTGAACAAGACACGATCCCTGACCGCAAGGACTGTGAGGAAGCCATAGCACAGTGCCTTGCACACAGTAGGTGCTCAGTGAGTGTTCCCAAGGTGGCTGATCACAATAGGCTGGAGTAGGACTCACATCCAGGTGAGTTCTGGATGTGAGCAGTGGATGGAGTGGAACTTGCTATGTGGACCCCAGGTTGAAGGTGGGTAACAGTGTGTAAAAGGGCACCATTATTACTGATGTTGAACAGAAAGAAGTACTATGTGGCAAACCAGAAATGTGGATATTGGAACTGAAGCTGATGTAAACATGAAACAGGAAACACATAGGCTGTATTCTTTGTCAAGCAGGCTCTGAATGTTGGTTGGTCTGTTTGTTTATTTGTTCGCCTAAGTACAGGGGTCTGAAAACTATGGCCCAAGTCTGGCCCACTCCTTGTTTTTGTAAATAAAGTTTTATTGGAAAACATCCATACTCATTTGTTTACATTTACATATTTTATGGCTGCTTTTACACAACAATGGCAGCACTGAATAGTCTCCAACAGAGACTGACCACAAAGCTGAAATATTTATTATCTGGAGCTTTACAGAAAAAGTTTGCTGACCCTGATCTAGTCTTCCACTTTAGCTAAACTTTAAAAAAAAGTTTTCAATTACTTTTAAAGTAGCTATATAGATAGAAAAAGTCTACAATGATATAACACAATTATTTGTGATTTCCTATGCGAAATTTGATTTGGAGGAATTAGGGAAATGGAACACTTAAATCCTCCTTAATATGCTTTAATAGTTTTTTAATTTTTAATGACCAGATTATATTACTTCCATGTTTCCCCGAAAATAAGACCTAGCCGGACCATCGGCTCTAATGTGTCTTTTGGAGCAAAAATTAATATAAGACCCGGTCTTATTTTAATATAATATAATATATAATATAATATAATATAATAATATAATATAATGTAATACCCGGTCTTATAGGGTAGGACTAAAAGTTCCAAACTTCTAATCACAAGGTTGGTTCCCTGGCAACGAGCTCCCATCCTTAGGTGACCTAGAAGCTTTCTAAAAGTCACGTCATTAGTGCAACAAAAGAGAACTTTACCAGTCTCACCCCTTAGGAAGTTCCAAGGGTTTTAGCAGCTGTGTCAGGAATGGATGAAGACCAAAATTTTTTTATTGTAAATCACAACATCACACAAGCTTTTAAGTTTTTTATCAGGTTATTTGTTGATAAAATTGTGCCAACTTAAATCCTCACCAGCAGTGTCTGAGAACGCCTGCTTCCCAGAACCTTCAGTCAGGTACTGTGAAAATGAACAACAGTATCGTTGCCACTTTCACTTTTGGTTTTGTGTTTTCTTAGCAGACAGGTCTCTTCTTCCTGTTGACAGATTTCAGGACCACATTTCAGGACCTTGTAAGTCCTTAACCACAAATACGAGGTGTGATAAAAAACTATGAATGTTTAATGTTTAAATTAATTGTTAAATTTAAACATTTAAATAAAAAAACATTACAGTAAAAAACACATTGCCATTAATCCCCCTCAAAATACTCCCCCTCACTTCGAATACACTTATCATATCATTCTTGCCACGTTCTGAAGCAGTTCTGGAAGTCCTCTTTCGTGAGTGTCTTTAGTTGAGCTGTCATGGCTGCCTCAATGTCCTGAATCATTTTGCCTTTGGGGAAGAGCCAGAAGTCACACAGTGCCAGATCCAGTGAATAAGGTGGATGAGGACACACCATAATGTTTTTATTTGACAGAAATTGCCATAACAGAAGTGAAGTGTGACATGGGGCCTTGTCATGATGGAGGATGATTTATGGCACACTTTAAAACACCCCTTCTTTCAACCGTAGCTCACACCCAACTGACTGCACCTAACAAGTTGAAACTTGTCACACACTGTTACTAACGTTCGACGTGCCACTTCCTGTATTGAAGATCCCTGCCTTTCTGTTGGATGGCACTCAGCAGCAGTATTCACCATACTTTGTGATCACAACAGAAAGGCTCCGTGTCACACATCACTTCTGGAATGGCAATTTCTGTCAAATAAAAATATTACGGTGTGTCCTCATCCACCTTATTCACTGTATCTGGCACTGTGCGACTTCTGGCTCTTCCCCAAAGTCAAAATGACCATGAAAGGTAAATGTTTTGAAATGATTCAGGACATCAAGGCAGCCATGACAGCGCAACTAAAGACACTCACAAAAGAGGACTTCTAGAACTTGCTTCAGAAAGTGGCAAGAATGATGGGATAGGTGTGTATGAAATGGGTGGGAGTATTTTGAGATGGATTAATGGCAATGTGTCTTTTACTGTAATACATTTTTTTAAAAGTTTAAACAGTCACCAAAAGTTTAAACATACACCTCATACTTGGCTATACTAGCCTTCAACATCAACACTAGTCACTTCTGGATGAATGGGGTATGGATGTGTACATACCAGTTCTCTTGCCTTGCTCAAATACCAGTGTTCAGCCCTGAGTCTGGTGGGATCACCTGACCCTGCGTGTACTGGATAACACACTATAGAAAAGTAAAGCCTTTATCATGAGGGTGGATGGACTTTTTCCTGTCCTTGGCCAACATGATTTAAAGATAGCCTAAATTTTCTGCCTTTACTTCCAATCCCATGAGATTCTGCTGCAATTGAAAAGTCTGTCAGGAATTTCTAACTGCTGGATCCAGGGACCTCTTTCAGGTCTTTTCCTCCTTCCTTCTCTGCAGTTCTTGATATTTGACTCCTTCTTAGGAGGTGTCTTGTCTGCAACTTACATGTAGTTTTTCATGCTCAGTTTCCTTTTCTAGCTCTTCTTCCCTTAAACTCCCTTTAAATATTACTATTCCTCAGGTTATATCCTTATTTTTTATCTCTTTTTGTTCATGCTTTATGCTTACAACTCTCTAAAGCTATCATCTGTAGGAGATTTACCTAGTCTCCTTTGGCCACTTCAAAACCAGCCTGTCCAAAACATACCTCATCGTCTCTCAGTCTGCCAGCCGGAACCAGTTCTCTCCCTCAGCCCTGACCCCATTTCCTTTCTCTCTGAACAGAATCACCGTCTACCAACTGCTCAACTTAGAAACCTCCGAGGTATTTCTTTTTCGCTTTCTGCCTTGCCTGTCAATGTCCAACATGTCATCAGACCCTGCTAGTTTTCTTGTGAATGTTCATTTGTGAGGGCCACCTAGAACTGAAATGCAACCCTTTTCATCCTTGATTTAAAAAAAAGGGACAATTTTCTGTCCCATTTCTTGCTTCCTGATTCTCCCAGGCAGATTCTAACTTTCTGCTGCTGCCACAGTGATCTTCCTACAATGCAAATCTGATCGAGTCTTTTCTCTAAGAAAAGAATCTTGGTGACTTCTCATAGATGACCAAGGCCTTCATGACCTGGCCATGGCCTCCCTTTTACGGCTCACATCCTGCACCTCTTCTGCCCAGCAGCCAGCCCTCCTCCTAGCAGGTCTCAGCTCACAATGTGCCCTCTGCCCAGGATGCCCTGACCTAACCCCTCAGAATACCCTCCCTCCCAGACCTCGCCTCTCCTTTCCCCGGAATTACTCACTTCCTGTTCTCTGGCCCTGGGCACCTTGGTCCTATCTCTTGTAAAGCATTTGTCACATGTTATTCCGGTTAATCACATGCCTTCTCCTCCTCCCTTGCCAGACGATGAGTTCATTGTGGACAGGACCTTGTCTTATTCACCTCTGTCTCTCGAGGGCCTTAGCACAATGCCAGGCACAGAGGAGTCACCCCATGAATGTCTGCTCCTCTGATGACCTCCCTAAGCTTCTTGGTAATGGGTATTTTAAAAAGCAGATGCTAGAGTCCTGATGTTCTTATTTGTATGTGACTACAACAAAGATAACATCATAGCTGTGATCAATTTCCATGTCGATCTAAGTTTTTGTTGTCATTCAACAGACACCTCTGTATCAGGAGATGGAGGCGTGCTTCGTAAAGTTAGGGTTTTCTGCAGTTTCATTACAAATTCAGAGTGGGCGTCCTGAAAGTTATATGGTTATTTTTTGTCTCCAAACAGGAAGTCAAAGGTAAATGAAAAGAATCTCAGTTAGCAAACAAAGTGAACCAACATTTTTAGCAACTCTCTCACCAAGGGCTTTGGGATTTTAGTCCCTTCCTGCTCATTTAGAGAAAGGCATTTGCCTGCAGACTGTGCCTGGAGCAATGAGATGGGCCCTGAGGCGTTAGCAGTCATGCCTGGCAGCTGACCAACCTTCTTGGGAAGGGTACTTTACCGCTCCTTAGTGTCCTCATCTATAAAATGGAAACAGTGACCCTGAATGATAGGTTGTTGTCAAGGCTGAAGAGTGAGACCATGGAGCAGTGCTCAGCCTGGCAGGCAGGAACCACTCAACACAATGCAGCTGCTGCCCTTCGTAGGACATAGAAGTAAATGAGCCAGGAAGTTCCTGCTACATGCAGGCCTAACCCTTGACCAGGCTAGATAATCTTGCTGCTTTACCCCACCCCGAGGGATGGTTTAATTGCGGTCACTGCAGTGGGGCACGTGTGAGGTAGTTAGTCATGAGCAGGGAACACCTTCATGCTTAAAAATTCGGTGACCACAGAAGAGGTCTTTAGTGGTTCAGAGATGGTGTTCAGGTGTTCTCTGAATCCCCTGGAAACTATATGGTCAATGTTATGCAAAAGTGCATTTTTCTGAGGAAAGAGGCCTTGGCTTTTTCAGGTTCTCAGAGGGGTCTGTGACCTTAAAAATGTTAAGAACCACTGGTCTGCAGACCTACAAACTGGAGACATTTGAATGTGTATTGCTTTTAATCTCCTGGGGCATGATGGAAAGAATGCTGAGGGCAGAAGTCAGTTGTAGCCTGGTTCCACTGTCAGCCTGCAGCATAGCTCTGGATGTCTAGACAGAAAAATGAGAGATCTTCAGTCAAGCCCGCTGTGTGAAATGATTCGGCTTTGTTACGGCAGACACTTTTGTTACAGGCTCAGTTCTACTGTCAGTCCCCACACTCAGACAGGAGCTGTGTAGGAGGCTATGGCAAGCTCTGGAAGGATGCTTCTGGGATGTGTGTGTGTGTGTGTGTGTGTGTGTCTGCCTGGATGCTGGGTGGCAGATGTTTGCACCAGCTGATAAATAAGGGTGGGAAGTATAGTCTGTAATCCAGAAACTTTATGAGAGAGAGATCCAGTGATCCTCATGTAAAGGAAGACAAACCTTGGTTTTATTAAGCTGGGGGTCTAACCAACTCTTATTAAAGCAAGCCAGTTGCTACAGACGCTCACTCGTTCTGACAGCAGATATGGAGAGAACTAAGATGACATCCCAGAGGGACATCTTCCCAGCATGATGTCAGGCTTGTAGGTGCTACCTGGGCGACTTTTCCTTCCATCTCCTTCTGCAGAGGGCTCCCCCTCTGGCCTTGCAGGGGCATTCAGAATGCAGAAACACCCAGCTCTGAGTTCTCCTTAGAGACTGAGGAGAGTATTGACTGGACATCCAGCCTGCTCAGTCTGCCTGACTCCCTGTTTCATTTCAACATACAGGGTTTGGTGGGATGGGATGGTGTCTGGGACTACTCCGAGGCTGAACAACGTTCCCGATGGAAATGTGTCTATTCGGAAGCAGATAGACGCTTCCTTGGACAGGATCTTACTGCTCCTTATACTTAGAGATAATTCTACTCTAACTGACTCAGCTTCCCCCAAGAGCGAATGGAGTCCTTTCTATTCCTTGCTGAAGGAGAAAGAGGTGATGCTGTGAGATTTCAGCTCAAGTCTCTTCATGCATATTACATTCAGGTTTTTACAATGAGTGTTTGATTTGCTCTGGAGGAATATTTATTTCCAAATCCACCAAATGCTTCTCAAGGCAGCCTCCACACAAATTTTAATTGCTAAACCCACTTATTCTGACTCAGTGTCTGTTTGGTAAAATGTCTAGAGATACAAAAAGTGGGGAGAAGTGAGCTGGGCCCAGATGCTCCTCTATGACTCACAGAATGTCCACCCAAAGTTGGGAGATGAGCAGCCTGCTGGCGTGTCCTAGGTGGGTGGGTTTCTCATAACTCTTATTTAAAGCTGTGCCCTATTGTACTAAAATTATAATTTGTGAATAAGCATTGAATTAGAGTCGTTGGGCTGAGCTGACTCACTGCCGGTAACTGGGACAAGGTCTGAGGGATATCTTCATATCACAGTCAACTCATGCAGGAGGAGAAAAGCAGAGAATGCTTAATGGGGGACCTGCCCATAGCTTTCCTGAGTGTTATTTCTGCAGGCGATCTGGGCCACTGGTTTCTCCTTCCATTCATTCCCTCTATCCCTTTAGAAGAACAATAGGGTTGAAGTGCTCCTCACTGGGTCATCCCAGGGAATCTTAGTGGAAATGCTTGAAAATCAGAGTTTTGGGCTTTGAGACCACACATCCGGCATCGAATCTCTAGGATGGCCCTTGCAATAGGAGGTGGGGCAGCAGACACACAGACATTTGGAAAGTGGTTTCAGGGCCAGACGTGGATGTAGCCTAAAATTCTCACCATTTTAAGTCATGGCTTTGGGATCTGGGGAGGCATAGATGACCTTTCCAAGGTGCCATGGGTCATTCTGCTGAGCTTTGTCTTTCTGGCAGATGGGTGCAACCTGGTTGCCTTGAGCTGAAGTTCAAGTGCTCAGTGACTTGTAGCAGTGATCTTGTAAAATGTCATTATGGGGGCCCCCTTGTGCCATCTTGGGTATTTAGGTCATAGGATGTTCAGTATGTCATATGATTGATTCCAAGTGGTTCCTATTAAGATGGTCCAGTGACAAATGAAGGATTATGGAAGTGAGTATGGGTGTGGGAACCACTGGCATCTATTTTCATTAGCAATTTAATTTAAATTCACTGGTTATATGATATTGATCAATATTTTGAAAAACAGAGGATAAGGTTCTGCAGTAACAGATTTCATGAAGAATAATTTCCATAGAAACAGGGTAGAGAAATCCCAGAACCCAGGGCCCTGGAAGAAGGATAGAGGTAGTGATGACAAAGACTATCACCCAGTGATTCCCATTGGGGGTGACATTGCCCCTGGAAAGTTTGGCAATGGCCGGAGACACTTTTGGTTGTCGCTGCTGAGAGGTACCACTGGCTTCTAGTGCGCAGAGGCCAGGGATGCTGATAGAGGTCCTACAATACACAGGACAGCCACAATAAGGAATCACCTGGTCCGAAATGTCAACTGTGCCACTCTTGAGAAACACTGTTTGTAAGTGGAATCCAAAGCATAGCAATTATAGGCATGCAATTCTCTTCTTCCTGTGAGCTGCCTCTTGCATTTTATGTGTAAACCACCAAACATTTTGGAAGCATCATTTGTGTGCTAGACACAGTGATTGGCTAAGTGGGAGGCTAAAAGATGACGAAGACCATTTAGGATCATTCAGGCTCCTGTCTCTTCTCTCCTTGACAGAAAGCTCTCACAGAGGACTCTTACAGCATCAGCTATGGTGCCTAATGGTGGCCTTTGTTCTCAACAAATGCCTATATCCATTTGGGAGTGGGGGTGGGCGAGGCCCACTGCCCCTGTGGGGCCTGCGCTATGATTTGGTCCTGGAGAGTTCAGTTGCCTTTTGGTGCCCTTCTGAGGGCTTCCTGGGAAGACTTCCCACGCCCAAGGGCAGACTTGATTCAGCAACTGAGATGGACTCAGATGTGACCGGGAGTCTGGACCTCGTCCTCTTGCTCAATAGTGATTATTCATGCTTGACTTCAGATTTCTGCTGAAAAGCCCCATTTCATACCCCGCCCCCGTCCCCTTGTCCCCATCCAGCTTCAGGAAGCCCTGCTCAGGGGGCAGTTCTTACATGAAGGTGTCCTGGCAAGGGAGCTTTGGAGAAGGAGGGACATCATCTGGGTTGCTCACAATTCTATCACTTCAACCTCCTTTGATTGCATGTTGAGCACAAGAGTTCAGTGGCTTCGAAGGTTTCCCCATTTCCACTGCATTCCTTTGCTGATGGACTTACAGGATGCTGTCTCTTTACCATCACACATTTCTAGTTTCCACATTCTATGCCAAAGAGCCCAGGGTGGGGTGGAGGTGCTACAGAGTTATTGCAAGGGGTCTGTGACCTGTGCAACACGCCTCGCCTGCAGCTCAAACATGTAAGAATTCACACATGTATGTTATACTAGTTTTCAAATGTATGTGAATGCTGCTGTGATTGACTTCTAGGGATTAATTGAGGTGCTGAATGTAGAGTGAATTGTCATTCCCCTGCTACCCCTGCCTCAAACTACAGCCAATTTTGAGTTTGTTTCCTAGCTTGCTTCCAATCCCTTCCCATTTCCACCTCTTCAATCAGGAATCTGGTCTCGTCAATTACTCCTGCATAATCTCATGTATGTTTCCTTTTCCCCCTACCTTTGTCACCCAAGTCTGGCCCTTGCCACTCCACCACTTAAAGATGACCATTCGAAGCTGCCCACCTGGTCTGTGCCTGAGGTTCTATTCCGATTCATCTAGCCCACAACCGCCAAGTAAATCTTCCTATTGGTCCATATACTCTTTCCTTGGCTTAAAAATATTTAGGACTTCCTAAACTTGAAGTCTCCTTAACTTGATATTCAAAGTGCTTCACGGAGTGCCATTAAGATGCATCTCTTGAGCCCAAAATACGAGTCACTTTATCATTTCCATGCCCTAATATTTTAAAAATAACTTTAAAAATAAGGTTTGTGTCCCATAAAATGCCAATGTATTTATACTTACCATGTAGAATTATTTATTATTTTATCATAGCCTTCAGAACAAAAGTGTTCAGTAAACATACATACATGCAATGGTATTAGGGACTGCAATGAATAGAAAGTTTTTTTCATTTTTCTCTAGATTTCGTATTTTTAAAGAACAGGTGTTCGTCTCTTATTCGCTTTAAATAAGTGGCCAAAAAAATCCCTAGTGTTCTATAGAGAGCCCTGCACCGGAAAGTTCAGGAACTGCCAGCTGGTTTACTGGCACCAGGTCTGTAATATTTCGCTTTCACTCTGCACGGATGAGGGGGTGTGCAGAGCAGGGAGAAGCACGTCCAAACAGGAACTGCTGGCTCCCTCTTGTGGACAGTGGCGAGAAAACATGCGGAAAGAAAAGTTCTGTGTGTTGCTGGCAAATACTGCTTTATTGAAACAACCCCAAGAAACATGATCTGCAAAATATGTATGGTCTGAGACAGAGTTGTATTTTTCTGTGTATTGAAAAAAGGTTTGGAAAGCATTGAGAGGTGGAGAATAAATCAGATAACTGGAATGTGTGGATAATTAAATTTTATCCAAATTTTAGCCAATGGTTTCATGGTTTGCCCACACTAAACTTTTCCACCAGGGCAATGTACGAGGAATAAATTGGTTTGGGAACCTCTTTCCACCCCTGTCCCTTCGCACGGTGTAAAGAGGAGCAGAACGATCCAAAGGGGGCCGTGGTGAAGATTCCTGCTCCTGGCAGAGAGTGAGGCAGGCAATTCAGCTCACCCAGCCTCACTTTGGCCAGGCCTCAAGGGGTCTTGAGTCCGCCTGGGGGTTGGCACAGGACATTGCGTCTCTGGTTCCCTTCCTATCAGCTCTTTCTCCTGATGGTTAACCAGCCCTCCAGGACTCTCAGCCTGACTCTGGCTCAATCGCCAGTCCACGTGTTGGTCTTCATGCTTCCCCTCTTCCAGCTAGACATGGGGGTGTGGAAGACAGGGCCCATGATTAGGGGTTACTTCCTTAGAAAGGGGTGGGAACAGAATGGGCAATTATTATCATGTCTAATACAACACATCATGCGTGAAATGCATCAAATGCTTGGCAGGTTCATCCTCTATGCACCATGTAGTCCTAATTTCAATGGCAGAGAGACAGTGATGTTTAAATGCATTTGGCTGGGAGAACATTGGAGAAGTCCCTGCCAGAGGCACTCCTCTTTGCTTGGCTAAATCTGTCCTCCTTTCTGATTTTACTTTAGGTGTCATTTACTCCAGGAAGCTCTCCTGGAGGTCCCCCCAAGGCAATATGAGGTGAGTCTCCCATGTGCCTCTAGCATCCCAGGCTCACACCCTGATTGTCATCCTGGTCATTCTCTACTTCTCCAGTTTACGTGATTGTTGCCCCATCAGGCTCCCTGCCTGTGGCAGCAACTAACTGTCTTACTCCCGTTTGTATTCCTGGGCCCCGGTGCCCTGCTTAGGGCACTGTGAGGGGTGTCAGAAAAGGCTACTTATATGACATAACTTCTGAGCTTCAAGAATGTCTTGACGTGTCTTTAAGAGTGAGTAAGGATCTTCTAGGGAGATAGAACATTCTAGAAAGAAGTGACAATGCGAGCATGGAGAGTACCATCAATAGATGTGGGCAAAAGGGGCCCTTGAACTGTGCATTGCACCTCAGAGGAACGCTCTGGCCCTCCTTCAGGCCCACCCCTTCCACAAGGGTGAGGAGACTGGGACAAGCGGACATACTTGTGCAAAGCCTGTGTCTTCCAGATCATGCTCTGGGTTCTGTGAGCCCAGCATGCCTTGCTCAAGTGGCCCTGACTCTGCTTCCAGGGCTTGGTTTCCTCCTCCCAGGATCAGACTGTGCCACTGATGCACCAACCTCCAGGCCCAAGAGGCAGTTGATTTGGGGCTGTGTGGATGGAGCTTGGATGCTAACACTGGACAGTCCACATTCATGCATGAGAGGCCCTGTGGTACAGGAAAAATCCATGGGTGGGTAGTGAAGGGGTAGGCCACGGGCTGGGGGCCAAGGGCTGACTACCCCACATGCCACATTCCAATGTTAAATGTGAACCCTGAGAAATTTGATGATTCTAAAGGCACACTTGGTCTTCCTTGTGATTATGAAGGTATTTGTCAAGGTAGGAAGAAAAAATATTTTAAACCACTAGGATAGTTATCATAAAAAAGATGGCCAATAACAAGTACTGGTGAGGAGGTAGAGAAATTAGATCACTTGTACACTGCTGGTGGAATGTAAAAGGGCGCAGCTGCTGTGGAACGTTAAACATAGACTTACCATATGACCCAGCAATTCCACTCCTAGGAATATACCCAGGAAAACTGAGAACAGATATCCATGCACAACTTGTACACGAATGTTCATCGCAGCATTATTCATAATAGCCAAAAGGAAGGAACAATGGAAACGTCCATGATCTGATGAATGGATACATAAAATGTGCTATATCCATATAATGGAATATTATACAGCTATAAAAAGGATGAAGCATGCTACAACATGGATGAATCTTGAAAACGTTATGCTAAGTGCAAGAAGCTGGTCACAAAAGGACACATATTGTATGATTCCATTCATATGAAATGTCCAGAAGGGGCAAATCCATAGAGGTAGAAAGACGAGTGGTTGCAAGGGGTTGGGGGTGAGGAAGGAATGGGTAGTGATGTTAATGGGTATAGAATTCCTTTTTGGGGTGATGAAAATATTCTGGAAGTAGATCGTGGTTATGGTTGCACAACTCTAAGAACATACAAAAAGCACTGAATTGTATTCTTTAAAATGTTGGATTTTACAATATGTGAATTACATCTCAATTTAAAAAGGAGAAAATAGTTATTGGACAGCTTGTTAGTTTGATTTAAAATTTTTAATATTTAAGCATATGGTACAAGGGCCTCCATTTATACTCTTTCTCCGAGGCCCTGCAGTGATACCAGGGAGCCTGACCATAGAAGTGTGAAATTGCTGCAGATGCTTTGTCATCTGCAAGTTTCTCAGTGAACCAGGGAGCTTAACATTTGGGGTGGAGAGTGGTAGGAAGTGAGACTAGAGCCTAGACAGGCCTGGCTGTGGAGGGCTTATAAACCATGAGAAGGAGCGCAGATGTTATCGGGCAAGTCTTGGTTGTGGGTAGGTATTGAGAATCTTAAACCAGATTTTGCATTTTCAGATCAACCACGCTGGCAGCTGGTGGGGAGGATACATCTGAATGACTAGAGTCAGAGAGATTAGTCAGCTATTGGGTTCTGGGTATTTTCTCCATAAGCGTGTTTGCCATAAACATCTTTGCTGCACAACTAATTGTGTGTAAGGCAGTTTTGCCGTAAAAGACAAAATCATGAAAAATAAAAGAGGGGCATTAAAAAGGACATAATAAAACATGAAAAATTAATAACAAAAACTTTATTGAGGAAAATGAAAATACATTGTCTTCTAAGTCTTTCATTCACAGTTTTATACATTTTTTTTTTTGCTTGTTTCATCTCCTTGTTCAGCGTAGCATTTTTCTCTTTTTTGCTACAATTTCTTCCTTCATTGAAGGAGGTATCAGTTTCCAACTAAAGAACTCATGATTAAAGACAATTAGTAGCTGTCTCTTTTATACTTGCCATACCTTGGTAAACTTTGTTTTTGACAGGTGGAAGGAATGACAGTGCCCACGGAAGGATTTGCAAATTGATATGTGATCATTTTCTAGTATAGTATGCACTCCGATTTTATCCATAGTTTTGCAATCTGGCTTTATACGGAGTTACCATTTTATTTAAAGATTACCATGCCTATCCATCACTGTATAGACCATTCTGAGGATAAGTTTTATATATAACATAAAAATGGGAGTAACTGCAAGAACTTCATCTATGAAGCAATGTAACCAAACTGACAACTAGGTTAAATGTGCATTAAGTCGGCCAAATGTAAACCAAACTGTCAACTAGTTATTTTATCTTTTACGGCAAGATTGTCTTATGGCCAATTAGTTGTGTAGTGAAAATGCTTGCGGCAATGTTTATGGCAAACATGCTTAGAGACAGGGAAAATACCAGAAACAGACTAGTCCAGGAGAGAGGTGGTGCAGGCTGGGACTAAGGCAGTGACAGTAGAAATGTGGCAGACGGAGAGGGCAGGTAAGAGATTTAGCTGGTGAACTAAATCTCCAATCAGTGGGATTGGAGACTAACTGGGTCTGCATACAAGGTGGGGGAAGTCAATGGGTGAGTTGATATGGGGGATGGTGGTGCCACCAGCTGGACAGATTTGGGAAATGCAGAGAAAGACGACCGGTTGAATCGGAGATGTGAAGGAGGAAACGGACAAGAGCAGTTAGGTCAGAAGTGAAGCCTAGAGGCAGACCCGAGAAGGTCCTCAGCGTATTATAGCTCAAGCCACCAGAGTGGATGTAATCTCGTGGTGTTGGAGGGGAAAGATGAGGGTGGATGCCCCGGGAGACATCGACATTATCTAGATCAGGAAAGGAGAGAAGCAGCACGCCCCAGAAACCATGGAGGGAGAACGGTCCAAGCCGGGCAGTCAAAGAGGATGAGACCGTGGCCTGGACTGAATGACAACGATGAGGAGTAAGCTTTGCCAGCAATGTCAGTGGGGTGGTGGGAGAGGCAGCCGCTCTCAGGGGGCCGAGGGACGGACGCGAGGCCCGGACGTGGAGGCAGAGAGCAAAGATGACAGCAGAGGAGGTTGGCTGTGAAGGCTGACAAGACAGACGGATGGGGTCGATGGCAGGCTTTTTGTAGAGGAGAAGAGGCAATGGTTAAGTCATTCTCTTTCTATTTATTTGCTATATTTAATGAAAATATTACATGTAAGTGGTAAAAAAAAAATCAAATGCGATAACAAAAGTATACAATGAAAAGTAAAATTCGGTACCTTTTATCTCAGACCCCCTGTCTCTAAAACTAACAATTATGGTCAATTTCTTATGTGTTCCAGAAAAAAATTTCATACATATGGAATTATCTTTTTTTTTTTTAAAGATGAGAGATATTTGGCTGAGTTTAAATATGGATGGGAAAGGACCATGTGGAGAAAAAGGTGAAGACAGATGGAGCACTGACGAGAAAGAACTGGTAGCCGGTGATCACTCCCAGGGGCCGGGAATGGAATCCAGAGGCAGGGAAAGAAGAGTCTTGGCTAGGCAGGCAGGATTGTATTTCCTTTGCTGAGAGCAGAGGGAGGGGCAGAGAACAAGGCTGGTGGAAGGGAGGAAGGGAGGGAGGTCAGAGGGCAGGAGGCCATCGTTTACAATGACAGCTGAGGAGCCATTGCGGGGGTGGCACAGGTCTGGGTGCAGCGATGCGTGTGGATGAAGTGGAAGTGGATATCTTGTGGGTAGACGAACTTTGAGCCTGGAGTGTTAGATGGGTCCTTCTCATGTGGATGTTGACAACTCTTAAAATGATGGCAGGTGCCAAACTTCTCATTGGAGGTAGGTGTGGCCTAGAAAGAGAAACGCTGCCGTGGTAGATGTTGGGAGTGTTGGAGGAGAAGCTCGGCTGAGAGTGGAAGGCTGAGGTCTCGGAAGCAGCAAATGCAAACAGGAAGCATAGCTGCTCTGTCTTCTTGCCTTGGATCTGGGGAGTGTGGGAGAATGAGCAGCCTCACTGCTCAGCAGGAAGGCTGAGAAGCAGTGGCGGTTGTGCACGTGGGAACAAGGGTTCCAGAGTATTCTGGATGGGGGAAGGGACTGGGGGAAATGGGGTGGCTGTCAGGGGCACAAGGAACCAGCTGGTGGAGGCACCATGTGGAAAGGGAAAGACGTGAGGTGGAGCGGATAGGACGGGGTGGGGAGGAATATGTATGAAGCAACCGGCCTCAGTGTTCCCATCGTTGATGGCTTTAGTTTTGGCGCCAGCACTAGCTGCAAGTCCTAGCCAGGTCTTGGCAGAGCCTAAGTGGAGCAGCTGGGGAGCCCTCTTGGCTTGGTGGCATGTTCACCGGCCATAGGGCCTATTGGCGGGAGTCAGGCACATCTGGGTTTGAAAACCAGTTGGGTGTTGTATCAGTGTGCCAGGGTCACCGTACAAAGTCCCACAGACTGGGTGGCTTAAACAACGGAAATGTCTTGTCTCACAGTTCTGGGGGCTGGAAGTCTGAAATCCAGGTGTGGATAGGGTTGGTTCCTTCTGAGGACTGTGCAGGAAGGATCTTTCCAGGCCCTTCTCCTCGGCTTATAGATGGCCGTCTTCTCCCTGTGTGTCTTCACACAGCCTCCATGTGTGTCTGTCTCCAAATTCCCCATTTTTATAAGGACGTCAGTCATATTGCTTAGGGCCCACCCTAATGACATCATTTTAACTTGATCACTTCTGTAAGGACCCTATCTTCCAATAAGTGCACATTCTGAGCTACTGGCGATCGGGACTTTAACACATGAATTCATGGGGGGACATAGTTCAACCTATAACAGGTATCCCTGGGCAAGTTACATGACTATTCAACTTCAGTTGCTCTATTAACTGGTGACCGTCACAGTACCAACGTCACTAAATTGTTGCGAAGATGAAATGTGAACAATATCCGGCACATTTGAAATGATACAAATCATCGTCATCATCACCCTTACCTCCCAACTTGGTTTCTAGACTAGTGAACAGTAAGATCAGCGAATTCTTTCTCATCCGTCATCCTCCTGAACTTACCTTCTCAGGTAGGGAGCGTACAGAGAGACCCAGGGCTGTTCTGCAAGGAATAACGGCAGGGCAAAGCTCATTTTCTCCCTGATTCCAATACAGATGGAATCAGCTTTAACATGAGCACCAGGCCCAGCTTTGGAATCACAAAAGGGCAATATACAGGCTCGGGATGGGTGGGAAAAGAGGGCAATCCTAACACTTTCAATTTGGGGGGAAGGAAAAAAGAGGGAGTGTTGGCTTTATGATCTGTATGTAAGTCACAGAGCTTTAGGCTTTTTCTTCTCTGTCCTGTCTCTCTGAGCCGTTGCTCCACCTCCTGGACCTCAAGTTGGTATTATGCCCCTGATCCTCAAACCAGAGGTTGGGGGTGATTTCAGAATTTGTGAGAAAGGCAGATTGTGTTGGAGGCATCTGGGGCTGACTTATGTTGCGCTGTGAGCTCATCTCGTAAAGAGCTTTCCTAGGAACCCAGAAAGCCTCCAGAAAGGATTCAAGGTTGATATGCATCCTTTCTGCAAGTAGACCTCAAAATGTGGTCCTTGATTTGGCAACACAAGGGTTGCCAAAGTTCTCTACAGAGAGTCAAAGAGTAAGTATTTCAGGCTTTGGGGACCAAGAGGCCACATGGTCTCTGTCCCAGCTTCTCCACTCTGCTGTTGTAGTGAAAGCTGCCACAGACAACCCATAAGTGCACGGGGGTGGGGGGTGGGTGGGGTGTGTTCACAGGCTGTACGAAACAGGTGGTAGGCCTGTTTCACCTACAGGCCATAGTTTATTGACCCCTATATTAGTGAAATTTTTTAGAGTGCTTTCTTAAAGGTGTCCTGGGTTGCACAATACATTTTATAGTTTCTCCACCTGGGGGTCTGGGCTGGACAGGGGTGGGGTTGGCAGCTGTGTAATACTGTATTTGCCCCACTCAGTGGAGAAGTGAATTGGTTCATTTGTACCACTTTAAAAGTGGAGAAGTAGAATTGAAGCCACTGAGGAAAATCCTTGTTCTGGATTGCTCTCCTTTTTTAGTGCTCTCTTCTCCCTCTCTTTCCCCCATTGTGGATTTGGGACTTTGAAGACCATCTTTAGAGGGACCACGGCTTCGAGGCAGCTGCCATCTTAGATTCTCCTGCCTGCCTAGGCCTTCCCTGCACAGGGGACAGGAGCCCGACATCCCATTGCACCTGAGCTGGGCCGCCACGGGCTAAATCAGGGTGAAAATACAGCCTTTCCAGGACAAACGTGCACAATTTAAGAGGAGATACATGTATTTTTTTTTCCCCAAGTAGTGAACACTTGAAATTGGAGAAAATCATGTAAGAATTTGTCAGTCTCCGATCCCTACACGATAATCCCAAGAGACTGAAAACAAGATGCCTTATCTAGAAATGGCAGTTTCCTCTGAAAAACTCGAAGAACATTGAAAGCACCACCAATAAGCATTCATTGAACACTCTGTGTAATCCTCAAAATCCTTAGTGTGTCAGCCCAGGAGCTTTTATCCGAGTCAACTAAGAAAATTTGAAAGATGCTCTTCACCCCAGAACGCCTCCACCTGTTTCTGGCCTGGAGACTGCTTTGTGTTTTTGCAGCATGAAAATAAAAGGGGTTATCTGGGTTGCCAAGGTGACTGTCAGTGGTAAGTGACCCCACTCTCTTCCCCCTGGCATAAATGGGCCACGATGGCCGCCAATGCCTCTGAGAGGTGGAGATAAGAGGACAGATTGGCTCACTCCGTAGGGCTCCTGGGCATTGGCCTGGTGGGTGTGGCATAACTTTTACTCAAAGTTTATGATAGACTGAATGTTTGTGTCTCCTTAAAATTCATATGTTGAAACTAATATCCAATGTGATGGTATCTGGAAGTGAGGCCTTTGGAAGGAAATTAGGTCATGAGGGTGGAGCCCTCATACATGGGATTAGTGCCTATGTTAGGGTTCTCCAGAGAAACAGAGCCAATTGGATCTATCTACTACCTGTCTATCTTCTATCTATCTATCTATTTATCTATCAATCAATCATCTATCTATCTATCATCTGTCTACTATCTATCTATCTATCTACCTATCTGTCTATCTATCTATCTATCTATCTATCTATCTATCTATCTATCTATCTATCTATCTATTTATCTACCAATCATCTGTCTATCTATTGAGAGAGAATATATAGGAATTGGCTCACGTGGTGATGGAGGCCAAGAAGTCCCACAGTCTGCCGTCTACAAGCTGGGGAACCCAGAAAGCCAATGGTATAATTCAGTCTGAGTTTAAAGACCTGAGAACCAGGAGAACTGATGGTATAACTCCCAGTCTGGTGCCGAAGGCCTGAGAACCATGGGGCCATTGGTGTAAGTCCCAGAGTCCATGTCCAGAGGCTGAGAACCAGGAACTCTGATGTCCGAGGGCAGGAGAAGACAGACATCCCAAGTCAAGCAGAGAGAGAGGGAATTCACCCTTGCTTCACCTTTTTGTTCTATTCAGATCCCCAGTGGATTGGATGGTGCTCCCACCTTGGTGAGGGTAGATCTCTTTACTCAATCTTCTGAACCAAACGCTAATCTCTTCCAGAAGCACTCTCACAGACACACCCAGAAATAATGTTTTACCAGCTATCTGGGCATCCCTTAGCCTGGTCAAACTGACACACAAATTTAACCACCACCGAGCCCTTAGAAGAAGAGACACGAGAGAGATGCTTTCTCGCTTTGTCATGTGAGGACACAGCAGGAAGGCAGCCATCTGCAGGCTAGGAACAAAGCTCTCACCAGAACTTGACCATGATTTTGGACTTGTAGCCTCCAGAACGGTAAGAAATAAATGTGTGCTACCCCAGTCTATGGTATTTGTTATAGTCGCCGGAGCAGACTAAGACAGCCTTCACGAAGGAGCAGGCGGGAGGGAACGTGGACCCCTCCTCTGACACCTGTCCTTAGCAGCTGCCCAGCTCACTCTGGGCATGAAGCATGGGGCCATCCTTTGAGGATTCAGAATGGGATGGGGACAGGTAGTGTAAACTGGTACCTCACTCACACCTAAGGTAGTTGTTACAGCGGGGCCATTTTTAAAAAGCCAGTGGGAAAGATGTTCTACAATTATATTTCTCATACATTTCCATTATAAAACTCTCGCAGGCTTACAGTTTACAGGTTGGAGTTCCAGTGAGACAAATATGCACCATTTTCTGTAATCATTTCTTCTCCTCTCCATCATCAGGGGGGCTTGTCTTTGTGGGGTTGTCCAGGGCTTTGCTGTGACTGGTGGCCACACGGTGGTCTGATCTGGCCCCTACATGGCCTCCATGGAGGGCTGGGTCTGGTCTGGCTAGCCCTGGCATCAGGCTATGTTTGTAGTTCTGATCATGACCTTTTATTGTTTCTACCGTGTGGTTCTCAGGTTCTGTATCTACTGATTGTCTCAGCATTTCTGAGTCCTGGCTGTGACACTTAGGAACTGCTGGCTCTCCTGCTCACCAGCATAGACTCTCTGCCACAGCCTCCCTTCTGCTCCTGCATCACCGATGCAGGTCTCTTCTGCACCTGGCACGCAACTTGACACACCTGAACGCACCCTCAAATTATGCAGAGCACCTTTCAAGCCCAGGATGGTGAGGGTTAGTCTTCTCCTTCTTAGAGACCTAGACCCTAGTCTTGCCCTCACTATTTTCTGCCTGCTACTTATTATACTTTTATTTTTCACACACACACACACACACACACACACACACACACACACACACACACTGTACACTGACATCAAATCTTGATTCTTTTTACATATGGTTTATAGTCAAATTCTGGGCTATCAAATTTTGCTTTTGATATCAAAAAGGAACCCTTGGAATTTAGAAAATTTTTCTCTTTGTGACCACAACCTGGCATTCAAGACTATTTTCTTTTTATGGACCTTAAAAATTCTATACTGAAACTCCACTAATGACCTTGACCTGGGGTGGTCATTCTTTCTTCCCAAGGGGCACAGTGAATGACATTAATTCAGTAGGGCTGAGCCATGGCTCGGCTAGGAAGGAGGGACTCCTAGGACTTAAAAAAGATGTTTTCACATCTCAAAGATATTTCCCTACACATTCTTTCTTGGGTTTGTTTTGCATTTAAGATATTAAAATCATATTTGTGAATATAATCAATTCAAACAATCACACATTTAAATCCAAGGATTGGTATAAGACTACAAATTAGCAAGGAGTATAGATCTTGTGTTTGCCCTGATTTCATCTTTAAGTCAATTTGCAGCATCCTGTATTATTAATACTTAGCCACTGACCAAGGTGGGTGAGCCACAAACACTCCCACGCTGTTCAGAGCAACATTTATTTGGCACACTCTACCTGCTCACTCCTATGCTACCGTGTGCAGTTGTGCAGTCTGTGCACTGCACAATTCTAGTCCTTAGATTATAATATGAATGGTGACCCTGGATCCCTGGCCCCCCACCCCCCCACTCCATCTGATGCCATTTTAACCTTTAACTTCAAGGTTTCCCATCCTTTCCTCATTCTGACTCTGCACCTCTGGAATTAGACCAGCTTCCCTGGTGAAACTCTTGGCTTTTTCTCAAGTCTTGACTCTGACTTTCCTGCTGGCACCTGGGCTCCAGATTTCCCAATCTGGAGGGGCGGATACCCTGCTTCATTTGGCTACTGGGCATCCAAACCTTAACTTAGATCAAAGCCATGGCTGGGCCCCCAAGATTTCCAGTAAGTTTGTGTAGGAGGGTTTTGATTAGCTCGAGTTTCAGAAAAAGTAGCTGTGCTTAAATGAAATCTGAGCTCAACTGAGTAAAAATTTAAAATCTCCTACAACATCGCTCCATTTTCTTTCCAGGTGATTGGCCCCGTGTAGGGTAGTGGGAATGGCTCAGAGTTGGAAGTCAGGACTCCCGTTTCCTGGCTCTGCCACTAACTCGCTATGTCCTCCAGGTGGTTCTCTCCCACTCGGGCCTCAGTTCTCTCACTGATAGAAGAGACGCCACCATACGATTGCTGAAGGCCTATCCTGCCCTCAGGCTCCATGTAACTATCCTTGTAACTAGTTCCCATCACGCTCTCCTCCATCAAACCCTTGATTGTTACCCTGTTTTTCAGACACCATGATTGAGAACGTGGGGGGTTTTAGGTGAGAACTCCCTATCCCATAAGGACAACCCCTCTGCTGTCCCCAGATTCCCGGCACCATGAAACTTGGCCATCCCCTCCCTGGGGATGCCACTTCCCGTGTATCCTTGGTGAGCTGAGTTTGTGCCTGAAGTTCTCCAGGCAGTCTGCTTGGCACGGTTGGCCACGACAGCCTTTCTTAGGCATGGCCTTGACGCCTGCACATGGTTCTTCCCGACCTGAGGGACAAGCGTGCAGTCTGCCAATCTCAGCCAAGGCTAATGCTGATATTGACAGACCAGCTCAACAAACTCCTCTTCCTGAGTGGCAGTGACTTTGGCACCTTAGGTGAAACCCTCTCCTACAATTCCCCTGGAGGCCAACCCCCTCCAGCCTGTGTCCTTTGGTCAGGGGAGCCCTGGGACCACCATGGCCTCTTTATGTCCCTATGGTATAGACTCTACCCATATGCATCGGGGCAGAGCGATAGCCCATTGCCTGTGGAGTCTGAGAGATGGCACACAAGTGAAGTGGGCTGGGAGTATTTAAGTCAACAGCCACAGCCATGATGAATGGCCTGTGCCAGCGGTTGCAGGTTGGGGAGACAACAGGAGCAGGGGACTGTTGAGGGCACATGCCCAGCGCAAGGGGGCAGCCATGACTCAGCTCTAGCCAGAAAGTGAACCCAGCAGAGCCGGGGAGCTTAGTTCTCAAGAGAAGCGATCATCTGGATTGTTTTTAAAAAGGTGAAAACGCTTGATCGTTAAATGTTGACAACTATTTCAAATGTTAAAAAAATCCTGCATGGCTCAGTACCGTATCAGACAAACCAAATGCATTTGTGAGTCCCCTTCACTTATCCAGCCTCCTCGGCAAGAGCTGCTCAGGCCAAGAGCTGGCTTCTCCAGACAGACAGACAGACATAGACAGACTGACCTTTTGGGTCTTGATGCTTGCAGTGTGGTCTGAGCCGGTGCTCTGGCTTAAAGCTTTGGGAGCTAGTCTGTGAACTGGGATATTGGGGTTCCCGAATTTGACTGGAACTTGGTAGCCTTTGGTCACGTG
Source organism: Rhinolophus ferrumequinum (assembly GCF_004115265.2). NCBI lineage: Eukaryota > Metazoa > Chordata > Mammalia > Chiroptera > Rhinolophidae > Rhinolophus > Rhinolophus ferrumequinum. The sequence goes on along the minus strand of NC_046296.1, from coordinate 24,593,951 downwards.
TCCAGGTTCAGCCCCGGCAAAATGACACCTCTGGCTGTGCCAGCTTCCTCTTCTTTTTCTTGGGCTTTCCTTTGAGTTTTGTTTTGTTTTGTTTTCTTGCGGTCCTCATCCTGTTTCCTATTTCCTCATGACAACTGGATGACGGCAGCTGCCTGAAGGTTTTCCCTTTTTTGGCTACTCGCTTTATATGAGAGAGCCCTCTAAGACCAAAAGTCACTAAAGAAGTGAACGGCTGAAGCCTACTTTTGTGTGTGGAAAGGGGCCAGAGGTAGTCTAGGTGCTACTTCGTGCTGTCACTGCATTTGGTCAATGGTGCACTGCACCGACAAACAACCTCCAAGCTTCCTCCCACAGATTCCTTCCCAATCTGCAGGGACCCAGCCTCACCAGCTGCCACCTTGATGAGAGGGGCAGCCTGGGCCTGCTCTCAGACCTGGAGTAATTGCTCCTTCCCCATAAGCACCCCGAGTCATTGCACCTCCCTCAGCCCCTGGGATGCTGTGCAGCACCTTGGAACTATTCCTCCTCGGTTCAGCTGTTAGTGAATCCTGAGCTTTTGAATCTGTCCAAGTTGCCATGTTTGGTGCAGTTCGCTTGGTTAGGAGCTGGGAGAGCTGTCTTCAGGGCAGGAAAGAGGGAATGTGGAGAAATCAGGGCAGAGAATGTTAAAACTTGCTTTTGTGACTCGTAGCCTCTATGCAATCGGTTTGGCTTATGCGGAGACTCGGAAGAATATTTCTCAGCAGAAATTTCCTCAGGGTGTATTTTATTTGCCATGAAAATCCTCAGTTGAATGTGTGCGTGCGCATGTAGATGAGCTGCTGGGAGGAGGTGTTTGGCTGGGATGGGGTTTTGTGAAAGGTAGTTGGTTTCTCTATGTGCTCACTACAGCATGTGGCAACTTGAAGTACAAGTGAGCTTGCTGCATTGTTAGTGTTTCTGAACCAACGAAGGGATCACTGTTCACAGCAGGTTTTGGACAGGGAGTTAGATACATTCCTGCCAGGAGAAGAATGGGGAAATTTCTCTTTCGTACGGGGTGTCCCAAACTAATTTCAGTTTGTCTTTGGTGTGTGTTGTCCTCTCTTCAGAGTGAAGGCCCCACCAAAGGGCTCAGCGGGACTTTTCTGATAAGGCTGGAATTCCTCCCGGGGCTGCTGGGCAAAGGGATTTGGGCACCACGCAAGGCTTTCTTTCCTTCCACCAACAGGTGGGCATATTCTGTTCTGGTCTGGACACGTGACTCCAGGGAGGGTTTAGGACTGAGGGGAAGAGGGCCCTGAGCTTGCTGGGTCTCAGTTCAGGTCCTTTAAAGCAGTGTGAGTGTCAGCATGTAGGGGAGAAGCCGTTTGGGATTTGCAGGTGGGAGAACTTGCTTCCAGGGGTCCCTACTAGCTAGCCTCTCTTGGTGGTGCTCAGAATGCTCTGGACTCCTGGTGAGGTCCTACATGTTTCCTCTTCAAGAAAAATGCAAACCCAGAGGTGGCAGATTGGTTTGAAAGACAAAGTCGTGGAGGCTGAATTGCCTGTGGGCATGATGCTTAGACGGGCAGCTTCCATAGCTCCTTTCCAGCTGTGCCAACGCAACGGACAGCTGGGACCCTTCGTCTGTGCATGGGGTCCGTTGTGGCTCTGTAAAAGTGAGGGGGTACAGACAAGGGGGAGCTAGACTTCATGGTTTTGCTGCATTTTTTGTTTTAAATAATTTATTATTTTAAACATTTTTAATTAAATTTATTGGTTAGTAACATTATATAGGTTTCAAGTGTAAAATTCTACAATGCATGATCTATATATTGCATTGTGTTTATCACCCAGAGTCAGTTCTCCTTCCATCACCCTATATTTGACCCCTTTTACCTTCTTCTACCATCTACCTGCCCCCCACCCCCCGCCAATCCTAAGAGAAAAGAACAATGCTGGAGGTATCACACTCCCTGACTTCAATTTGTACTACAAGGCGACAGTAATCAAAACAGCATGGTATTGGCAGAAAAACAGACACACAGACTAATGGAATCGAATTGAGAAGCCAGAAGTAGACCTACATGTATATGGGCAGATAATTTTCCACAAATGAGCCAAAAACATACGATGGAGAAAAGAAAGTCAGAGTCTTCAATAAATGGTGCTGGGAAAATTGGAAAGCCACATGCAAAAGAAGGGAACTAGACTGCTATCTGTTACCATGCACCAAAATTAACTCAAAATGGATCAGAGACCTAAACATAAGACGTGAAACAATAAATTGCATAGAAGAAAACATAGGTACTAAACTTGGACCTTGGGTTTAGAGAGGATTTTATGAATTTGACCTCAAAGGCAAGGAAAGTAAAAGCAAAAATAAATGGGACTATAGCAAACTAAAAATCTTCTGCACCGCAAAAGGAACCATCAACAAAACAAAAAGGTGACCAACTGAATGGGAGAAGATTTTTGCAAGCAACACCTCTGATAAGGGGCTAATATCCAAAATATATAAAGAACTCAGTTTAGCGAATTTATAGGTAAATAGCCACATACATCTAATGGCTATAGCATTGGAGGGTGCAGTTCTTGAACCTCTTCTTGGGTAGTGTTGAATGGACAGGAATGATTTCACCAGACAAAAAAAGCATGTGTGAGCTTGTTAATTGTCAAATAAATCATGCCTCCAAGAGACAACCATCATAACCCTAAAGAGAGTCTCCAGAAGGCTCTCAAAGGGTGACTTGGGTGGTGGGGTTTTCAGACACCCTGACAGGCAGCTGTAGGCATTTTTATTTTATTTTCTTAACATTCTGTGGTAGCTGGGGATTTTGGCAGCCCTTACATGACAGTCTTCAGCACACAGCTCTAACACAGTGATATGTTCATCCCATATGGGGATCAAGCTGCGTGGAGTTCTGGGACCGTCCTAATTTAATGTTTCATCTTAGAATTAAGAGGGGATGGGAGTGGAGAAAAGAAAGGGAATTTTCTTTTTTGTTTGTACCCTCCACCATGGTTTGCAATTTTGGTTGCATTCATGCATAACTTTAATCTAAACACATCATATTTACATCAAATTATAGATTTGCTTCTCTCAAGCCATCACTGCATGAATACTGACAGGGAAAAGGGCTCAGGATATGTTATATGAAGAAAAGCAGGTCACAAAACAATATGGGTCCTTTTTGGAAGGCACATATATACACAGGGAGGAAAAGTCTTGATGGATATATTCGAAGTATTTGGTAGTAGAATTTTTGACGACTTTAAGCAATTTTTTCCCAATGAACATGCATTGCTTGTGTTGTAAAAATAATAATGAGAACATAATTTATTACCATACAATACCAACATTACTCTATTACTCTGTTTTCTTTTTCTCAGGCTGTTGCTTTTTTTTTTTTTTTTTTGGTTAGCTCAAGTGTCCTGGTTCAGGAAATAGGGTTAAATAACCGATGAATATTTTAACTTCAAGTGGGTGTAAACTATTTAGGAAACTTTGAATTAAAACTGAATAATAGGTGTGGCATTTGGAAAGGAGACTTAAAAACAAAACAAAACACAACTATCTCTCCATTGTCACCCTGTGAGAGAACTGTGCATGCTGGAAAAGTCTTCTTTTGCAGTTAATCAACTGAATTGGTTTTGGTTTTGATTTTTGGTGTTACTGTGTCCCCTCAAAGTTCATAGATTGAAGCCGTAGCTCCCAGTACTCAGAATGAGACTATATTTGGAGATAGGGCCTTTAAAGAGTTAATTAAGTTAAAAATAGTATATTGGTTCCTAATCCAGTATGACTGTTGTCCTTATAAGAAGAGGAGATTAGGGTACAGATGACACAGACAGAGGGACAACCAGGTGAGGACACGGTGAAAAGGTGGCCATCTACAAGTCAAGGAGAGTGGCTTCAGAAGAAACCAGCCAATACCTTGATCTTGGACTTGTAGCTCCATAATAGTGAGAAAATAAATTTCTGTTGTTTCAGGCACCCAGTCTGTGATATTTTGTTATGGCAGCCCTAGCAAGTTAATGCACTTGGATTTTGTGTGACTTGCTTCATTCAAGACACAGAGAAATTGAGCAATATTTTTTGTTGGGCTTTTTCTTGGGTCCAAAATTTGACAAAAGAAAGTCTGTTTTACCTATGTGGGAATTTAGTCATTGACGACTTGAGGACAGTTTCCCTTCAAACCTTTGGGGACAGCGACATCTAGTGGTCATTTGTTTCATATACCTTTTTCCGTGGTTCTCTCAATCCTGTGAATTTATCAAAAAAAAAAAAAAAAATTAAATAAATAAATAAATAAAAATAACGGATGCCCAGGCAGCATCCAGACAAATTATGTCAGAATCTCTTGGATTGGGACCCAGGCATTTTTGGGTTGTAAAAACTTGAGCTCACAGTAGGATGCATTTCTCACAATATGAAGAAGTTTGTTAATTTCTGTACTTATATGTTGTTGTCCCTCTACCTCCAAAGGTAAAATACGTGAGAGAGGGAGGAAAGGAGGGACCATGGTCTGGATCACCATTGGGTCCCATGAGCCTGGACTCATAATAGCTTTTGTGAAATGAATGAACAAAAAAATAGCCTGTTCTCCAGCTGTGTTAATTATAAATATGATTTCCATATGATGGAAAATAGCAGTCTCACTTAGAACACGTTATATTGGGTTCAGTTCAAGGTGACTCATGGAATATTACAGAAAGCCATTTCTTGGTCTATCATATAACATGTAGACTGATTTCTTGGGGGTTTTACCACTTTTTTTTTATTTTTAATTTTTTTTATTAGTTTCAGGTGTACAAAACAATGTAATAGTTAGACATTTATCATTTATACCCCTCACAAAGTGATGACCCTCCTCCTCCAATCTACTACCTCTCTGACATCGCATACAGCTATTACATTTCCACTGTCTCTATTCCTAATGCTGTACTTCACTTCTTGCGAATATATATATACATATACATACATATATATATATTAAATTATATTTGACATTCATTATTGTTCAGCTTCAGCTTCAGGTGTACAGTGCAGTGATCAGGCATCTACACCATCCCTGTAGTGGTTTCCCTAATAAGACAAGTGTCCATCAGATACCCTACAGAATCTTTACAACATTATTGATTATATTCCCTAAATTGACTTTCATATCCCCGTGGAAATCTTGTGGTTATCGACTGTGCTTTCTAACCCCCTCACCTTTTCCCTCATCCCCACCCCCCCATCTAGCAACCCTCAGTTTTTCCTCTATGTCTCTGAGACTGTTTCTGATTAGTTTGTTCGTTTATTCTTTTCTTTAGATTCCACATATAAGTGAGATCATATGGTATTTGTCTTTCTCTGTTTGACTTATTTCACTTAACATAATGTTCTCTAGGTCCATCCATATCATTGCAAATGGTAAGATTTCATGCTTCTTTATGGCTGCATAATACTCCAATACCACTTCTGATCCTAGGAGAGGATTTTCTGAGATTCAGTTTAGCAATAAGTTCTCATTGTCTATTAAGTTAACCTGTTCAACCTATTATCTTTTCCTCTGTGCTTCCCCCTCATTGTCTTGAGGCTTAGAAGTTTCTCTATTATTTCAAACTAGGTTAAATACCCACTTAAAAGTTTTCTAATTTTTAAATTGTTTCTTTTTGTTTTGGCTCAAATTATCTGGAATTAATTTAGTTACGTATGATGAATAGTAAGTATCTCGTTTAAGATTCTCAAATCCAAGAGCCAATCTTGCTCACATGATTTGTGAACACAGCATACTCTTTTCTGGTTTGTGATGGTTTCTTTCCCATGAATGAAGTCCTTTTATATGCCACTATGAAAAATGTTAGATTGAAACTTTTCCTGGCACAGTGAGTTCTGCATCGTTTTCAGAAGAAATGTCTGAGAACTGGCTTCTTGACCTTTGGACGTCCTTAAAAATAGTAGTGAGTAAGGAGAGAAAGAAAAGAACACAACTTGGTAAAGGGATTTCTTTGGAGAGAGATGTTGCTGTACTCTGGGCTCCCCTCTTCCTTTTTTGGGGAGCGGTAGGGGGTGCTTCCTTCTAAACCCAGACTCGAGACCACGAAGAGAACTTTGAGAAGTGTTTTCCATGGGTGACTGAGGGTCATTGTTGACTCCTACCTGGAAACCTGGCTGCTTTTGGCTGAGCCAGCAGAGCACTGCCTCATGTGGATTGGCCCCACACCCCAAGTCTGTGGGGCCACAGATATATGAGCGTATCTTGGAGACCAGATGGGGGCTGCTTGGGCAAGAGGAAGATGTGGGACTGTGTGGTTTAAAATATGTTCTGAAATTCAATACTCCCTTCAGGAGATGACGCTTAGTTCCCCTTTGCTTGAGTGTGGGCCAGACTTAGTGACTTGCTTCTGATGAATATAGAATTTGGTGGAAGTAAAAGGGTGAGACCTCCAAGACTAGGTTGTGAAAGTGTGACTTCCTCCTTGCTTTCTCTCTCTCTTGGATTGCTCTCTCTGGGGAAAACTGCTGTCAAATTGTGAGGACACTCAACAGCTCTGGGGGTCGGGATGTCAGATACAATACAGGATGCCCACTTACGTTTGAATTTCAGAGAAACAACGAGTACTTTTTCAGTTTAAGTGTATTCCAAATATTATTTTGAATAAGTATATCCCCAATGCTGACTGGGAGTCCTTATTTTGGAGTTGAGACTGTATTTGGGATCTATAGTGGCTTAGGATTCTCTCCGGCTTATGAGTGGCCAAAAAAAGCTGGTGACATTTTCATCTGAGGAGTGGGGTGATAACTAATTTTACTACAAGTAAACTTTAAAAGGACGATGAGAGACAACAAATGACGCTGTTTTGATGACTCTGCTACAGGCATCTTGCTTATTCAATATACTGGTCGTATTAGGACTGATCTGAGTGTAATCCTGATTGTCAAGGCCCTTTTAAAAAACACTCCATATGGGATCTGTGTCTCAATTAAGGCCTTTTTGTTGGCTGCAAATAACAGAACCCTCCTCAAACCAGCTTAAACAGAAGAGAATTTACTGTAAGTATACATAGGTGGCTATAATAGTAGGCATTCAATACAGAGGGTGCCAAAAAAATGTATTCACATTTTAAGAAAGGAAAAAACTGTGTTAATGTATACCGATAACAAAAGGTGACTGCAAGTCACGTTTGCCTTCTGCAATTACAAGAGGTGCTCAGAGTGGTTACCATCAGTGTCCAGATGCTTCTGATTACGGCAAACGAATGCTTGAGCAACACTGACAAAAGTGTTAACCTCTCTTAAAATGTGTATACATTTTTTTTGGCACCCCTGGTATTTTTTTTAAAATAAATGAATGAGTTGATTCAGGGATAGACATATAGTATTAAGTCAAGCCGGTCAGTGCAGAGTTTCTTCTGATCACAGTGATTGGAATAGAAAAGGAGACAGGATTTAAGTCAGCCCAATTAGAGTGAAGTCAGGCCTTTGTTTAGTGACCAGGGGAGAAGAAACTCTGTTTGTCTGGTTTGTATAAGTGGCTGTGAGGTCCAGAGCTGCTGTAGTCACCTTGATACCTTAAACAAAGCCAGATCTGGGATGATACTGACTCAAAGGAGAGGGCAAGTGGTGAAAGAAATACAGAGAAACAGACTCAGAGCCCTGATCAAGCCACTCCTGAAGTCTTCACTGCTTTAAATATTTTAGGAATACTAGTGCTTCTTAACGGGGAGCTGGGGAGGTGATATTGCTTCTGAAAGGACATTTGCTAATGTCTGGTGATATGTTTGGCCGTCTCAACTGTGTGGGTGCTACCAGCATCTAGTGCAAGGGTGCTGCTAAACACCCTACAAGACGCAGTGTAGTCCCCTTCTGCCTGCAATGAAGAATCACCTGGCCCCAAGTGTCTATAGTGTCGAGGTTAAGAAACTCTGACCTAGAGATTTGATTAGATTGCAGTCTTTTTTGGGGGCAAGGATAGTTTGTAGCCGGTGCTATGTATTTCCTATGACATAACATCAGGTGTGTTCTTTATGTTCTTTAAACTTTTGCACCTGCATTTGCTCCCACTCCAATGCCCATACCCCTCTCATTGCCTGGTGAATCCCTGCCCTCCCTCTCCTCCCGGGCCCAAGTTGAGGGAGCTGCCTTCTCCTTGTGCTCTCTCCACACCCAGCACTCTCACTGTGGCATTTTGCGGCTTGTTGGTATGTGTTTGTCCCCTAGTGGGCTGAAAGCATCATGAAAGCAGGCAAGGGACTCAGTCTGTCTTCTCTCACTCATCCAGTACCCTGGGACATGGTAGTCCTTGTTACATCCTTGATACATAGGTAAATCAATGAACAAATGAATGACCCAACTTCGATATTTGAGCCGTCCAGAGGCCGCGTCTCTTTCTCTCTGGGCAGGAGGTGAATTAACACAGGTGTATTTTCACAAGTCCATTCCTTTTCATTCGTCAGGATAATGTTGTAGCAAAATCTCCCGTTATATGTGCAATGGAACATCATTCATACTTAAGAGGAAGGCAATCCTGCCACATGCTACAACATAGATGGACCTTGAGGGAATCGTGCTAAATGCACTAAGTCAGTCGCAAAAGGACAGATGTTGTATGATTCCACTGATATCAGGTACCTAAAATAGTCAAGCTCTTAGAAACAGGAAGGAGAATGAAGGTTACCAGAGGCTGGGGAAGCGGGGAAAAGGGTGATACCATTCCATGGGTGTAGAGTTTCCGTTCTGCAAAATGAAAAGCTTCTTCCGATCGGTAACACAACAGTGTGCAAACAGTTCATGCTAATGTACTGTTCACTGAAAAATGGTTAAGATGGTAAATTTTGTGTTGTGCACTTTTCAACACAGTAAAAAGAAGGTAATTAGTGGGAATTTAAAAAAAATTGTCCATGTGGCTTATACCTTGAGAGACTTAGCTTGGATTTAGAAGGCAGGATTCAAGGGACTTTTCTTATTTTGTGAGTTATGAGGATTTTACCTGCTTGTTTCAGAGACGAACCTTGTTATCAAATGCTGGGGCACCGCAGGGAGTCCCCTATGCTGTCTGAACCTCTGGCCCAGCTCGGTGCATGGCCAACCCTGGCCACCAGTGTGTGTGTCTCTGTGTCACCGGCTGACATGGAAGGAAGGGTGGATGCCCAGAGCCTGGATTACAGCCTGGGATCCAGGGCGTTGGTCCGTAGGCAGCAGGCAGACCCTGAAATAGCAGGGGCCGAAGATCCACTTAGTGATGTGATGTAAACATTGGAGGCAACCTTTCCTTTCTCCCACAGAGCCTCCTGCTTTTAAATTACGAGCCACCTCCTCCTGCTGCTTAACACAGAGCTGTGGAGCTCAGCGTATTTTTCCGATTGCCCATCTGAGCAAGTGGCTCTTTCCAGCTTTGTGAGAGGCCTTCACACCTACTTTGTCACCTCTCCTGCCTTCTGCTTCGCCTTTTACCTGGGCCGGCCAGACAATTAGCACCTCCGCTGAACATGGAAGGGAGCTCTACTCCTCATTCCCATGTCGGAGAGCCAGGCTGGAGAACAAAGGAAGGCACGTCCCGCCCTCCCTGTCTCCCTGTCTTCCCTTTTCTCTCTCCCTAGCACGCTCCCTTTTCCTGAGAAACCTGTCTCAGGAGAGTCGGCGGTAGAACATCCAGGAAGAATAACTAAGCCCCCTCTCTGCTGCCCTCTGCTCCCCGCTTCCTGGGACGGCTCTGAGGTATTTTTTTTTTTTTTGCTTGTGATGTTTAATATGACTTTCTCACACTTCCCCACCTCTCATGTCATAGTACTTTCATAAAAAAGGAAAATTAGCCTTGAAGATGGGACTATAAACTTGGGGGAAAAAGGACTTAGAAAACTCATGAGAATAAGAAGTGTTTGTTGTAAGAATACTCAGAAAACAGAGAAAAGGGCAAGAGAGAACTAAACACCGACCATAAAAATGTGTCACTCAGAGATATTCCAAGGTCAGCTGGGTTTGCCAGAAAGAAGAAAGAGCCTGAGAGGAAGCAGGAGCGAAGAATCAGGGGCTAAGGCAGGGAAGGGAGAGCCAGGAGAAGGATGCACAATCCATCCGACCACTGCTATGGACAACTGGTGCTGGCTCCATTCTCACTGCTCGAGAGCCCTGAGCCGTATGAGATACGTATCAGGACATTTGTCCAGGAGGAGAAAGGGGAAACACTTATCCACTGGCTCTCCTCCCCACTGTCGGATCATTTGCTCTGTGGGAGGTTGCCTCACCTGCATTCCTTGGTTGTGCATGCGTGAACACCAAGTGGGTGTATCCCTGACAAAGCAGGGAAGAGAGACCAGTATGGGCCTGAGTTTGAGGCTCTAGGAACTGGTCTTTGTGGACTAAAACACAGGTGAGGCCAAGAGAATCTGAGGTGGCACGTAAGAAGGGTCTGGTCCATCATTTTAGTATACAAAAATAACATACCCTGAAGTTACTGTGAGCCAGGAACAGTGCAAAGTGTTTTATACAGATTATGTCAATTCATCCTCCAGTAACCTTAGGAGGAAGGGCTATTATTATCTCCATTTTCATGATTAGGAAACTGAAGTTCAGAAAGTCTAAGTTGACACAGATGACCTAGTAAAAAAGTGGTAGATCCAGGATCCAAGCCCTGGCTGTCTGAATCTAGTCCCACTCTTTGATTTTTGTAATCAGTGCACATTAATCATTTGGGCTTGTCCAGCATCCTTCCGGCTTCAGGTTGGTTTGGTTGACTCTCTGTTTCTGTCTGTTTAGCCTTCTGTGATGTCAGCTGCATTTTAAGCCAGCCAACAACCCCAGAGCCATATGCTTTCCTGCCCATGTCCAGGAAAATAGATAAAGGAGTTTTTCCCCAGCATTCCAGGTCAACACCTGGTTGTGGAATGAACTGTTTATGAACCGTGATCACGGGAATGGGATGGGCCAAATGGCTTAAGGTGGGGTCCTCCCTAGGGCTAAATAATGAGTAGAAAAGCAATGGATCCTTGGAAATCTGGGTTCAGTTAGGAAGGGGGATGTGAGGAATGGCTGCTGCTAGGCATCATGTGACTATTTGGCCACTCCTTCTTCAAACTTTCAGTTTTGAGCAAGCCATGCAAGAATGAAAGGGACAGATGGAAGGAACATTGAAGAGGTGGTGTGTTGGCCCAAACTCTTTCCTGGGACTCCCTTGCTGGACATCCTGCTTTCTGACCTCCTGTAAGCCTGGTTCTCCAGTCTTCTGTCTAATCTAGAAACAATCCTCTCATCCCTGCTACTTATTCTTTTAATAAATTCTCCTTTGCCTCCGTTCACCAGATAAAGTTGTACTGCTTTTCACTCAGCGTCATGACGGATACATGTTGGATCTCTGAGGAGACCCAATGAGTTCCACCCTGCTTTCCACCTGGGTCCAGAATAATCAGAGATATGGGCAAGAGTACACATTGAGGCCTGGGTGTCTTCGTTATTGCTGATAAAGGAAAAGCTAGAGATGTAATTTAGTGTGAGAGCCACATGGGGCTGCAAACTGAACCCCAGAATTAGAATGACGTAGCCAACCAGGCACAGATGGCATTGGATTTGTTAAGACTCCTAGCCCAGAGAGCAGTGGAGACTATGCTCAATAAAACCAGACCACTCGCAGGAGTAAGAAGAGAGGAACAAGCCAAGTAGACCTGGGTTATTCTTCCCAGGCTTACCAACCACGTAAGTCACTTCTCACCTAAGATAGAATGAGTTAAAGGGGATGGAGAGAGACAAAGATAGTTTATTGATAATCTCTCCTCAAGGAGACCTGCGGTAGGGAAGAGGTAACAAGAAGATGCTTCGCATAGATGTAGCATCTGCCAGTTACTCCTACCTACCTATTTACCCGTCCGTCCATCCATCCATCCATCCATCCATCCATCCATCCATCCATCCATCCATCCATCCAGCCATGCAGTCAGCCAGCCATCCATTCATCCATTCATCTCTCTCTCTCTCTCTCTCTCTCATCTATCTTACAAAAATGGACTCATACTGTATCTTGCTTGTACGTCGTTTTCTCATCTAACAACATGTTATGACTATTACTCTATATCAATAAATACAACATTACCATATTTCTCCGAGTAGCGACATAGTATTTCATTTTTTAATCATAATTTATTAATTTCCTATTTTTGAATATTTAGATAGTTTCCCCTTTTTCACCATTGTAGATGCCATCCGTATCTTTGCCCACATTACTGATGATTTCCTTAGAATATATTCATAGGAGTGAGATTATTAGTGTTAGAAGTGATTATTGAGTCAAAGGAGTGCATATCTTAAGGTTTTTAATGTACTTCCCAAATTTCTTTGTAGAAACATGCTAAATTATATTTTATCAGTATTATGTGAGAAAGTCTCTGCCCATTTTTAAAGACTTACCTGATGGGAAGCTTAATTTCTTAATTTGCACTTTCTGATGAACAAAGTTGAATACTACGTATATATTTATATATTTTTCTTCTTTTGTCTCTTTTGCTTACTGTTTCTGGTGGTACCTTTTTTTAATCGAGTAAACTGGTCTTTGTATCTTAAAGACACCAATCCTATTGCTTGTTAAATATGTTGCACATATTTTCCCCATTTGTGGTGTATATTTTAATATCTTTAAACTACAAAATTAAAAAATCTTGTATATGATCAGGTCTATCAATTTTATCCTTCAAGGTCTATAGTTTTTAAAAAAGGATATTAGTTTTCTACGAAGCTCTAAGTGTGGGGCAATATGCTTTTTCTAAATATGTTGTACCTATGCTCACCAAATAATTTTTCTTCCGGAGCTTTTACAAACATTTTTATTTACCTTTGGCTGTGTGAAAGGATCCTTGAAATCCATAAGTTAGCACTGACTATAAAAGCACTGTGTTTGTACACTTCTCCCTCTCGGTTATCTATATTCCTGATTTAAAGTTGATCATCCACTGAGGATGTGATAAGGAGTTTAAATGTTAATTCTCCAATGAGGTATTAACTCAAGCATCCAGCACTCAGGAAGTTTGTAAATTAATTTGTTCAACTACACAAAGCAATAGATTCCATGATCCCTGCTCAGAGGAGAATTATGTGGCCAGATCCCAAGCTGAGAAATTGCCAGGGCTATCATGAAGCTATTTTCTCCCTTTCCAAACAATTATCAGCATGAACCACACAAGAGGTCAATGAGAACCAGGCAGGGGAAAGAGGGGGCTAATGGTTTCAGAGAGCTGTTGCTGTTAACTCCTGTGCTCCTGTACATAAGTTACTCCGTTGTCACCGAGGCCTTCACACTGGGTCCTACGAAATCTCCTTGGAATTCTGTCAACTGTCCTTCAGTTTTTATTATGTCTACAGGTTTCAGAGGTGGTTAGTGTATCCAGATTATCCTATAGGATGTCTCTGCCCGACTCATTAAGTCCCAGAGATGCCACCCGACGTAAGTCCTGGTGTACGTGAAGTCCTGAAGTTTCCTAAGGCAGGGGGTGTGGTTTCCAAAGAGGCCAGGAATGCTATTTTTCTTTTGGGGGGTCTCCAAATAGTGAGCTCAGAAAGCTACTGTGGGTGGTCTACCTTTATATAAACCTTGTTTGCAAGCTTCCTTGAAGGAAGTTCACATTTATTTGTATATTTATTTTTAAGGGAGTTGTGCTATTTCCAGGTCTTGATATAATGCACTTTACAGCTTACATAAAAGGCCGCTCTGTGGAACTCTCAGTCTTGGTTCAGGGAAATCTGGGCTTTTTCTCGTAATTGCTTAATAAAAAGCACAGCTCTACTGATAAGTGAATCAGAGCCACAGAACTGAGGACAGGAAAGAGGTCTTCAGGGGTATCTTGGGCAGCCCTGGGGGCAGGAGTGGGGCAGATACCCATAAGAACCTGAGGCCTCAAGTCCAGGTAGAGGCTAGAGTAGGACCTGGGACTTGGGGCGGGGATGACACATATTATCTATAATGGTGCGTGCACATTGTGTGTGTGTGTGTGTGTGTGTGTGTGTGTGTGTTTTGGGTGAATATTAGGTTGGTGGATGTGTAGAGTATTCAGTATATTTGGCTCCCATTACTGTTGTAATAAATGACTACAAGTGACTTAAAACAACACATATTTATTGTTTTACATTTACGGAGGTCAGAAGTTTTAAAATCAAGGTGTTGGCAGTGCTGTGTTCCTCCTGGAGCCTCTAGGTGAGGATCTGTGTCCTTGCCTTTTCAAGCTTCTAGTACAGGGGTGTCCAAACTTTTTTCAATGTTTTTCACCAAGGGCCATATGCGGTAAAATACACAAACAGCCGGGCCACTCACTCGAGGTGAAGTACGTATTGCCTCACCTGGTTTATTTAAGTAAACTAAATATACTTTTGGAATTTGCTGTGGGCCAATTAAAAATGGATTGCGGACTGCAGTTGGCCCGCGGGCCGCAGTTTGGTCATCCCTGTTCTAGAGGCTGCCTGCATTCATTGACTTGTAGCCCCTTCTATTTTCAAAGCTGGCAGAGTAGCATTTCAAATCTCTCCGACCTCGGCTTCCATTGTCACATCTTCTCTGACTCTGATCCTCTTGTTTCCCTCTCATAAAGATCCTTGTGACTCCTATGGGCCCACCGGGTTAATCTCTAGAGCCTACCTTAATCACCTGACTCCCATAGAGGAGGGAATCAGTGGTTGGAGCTGGGTGTTGCTGCATGAGTGAGTCCTGTGGGGTGAGGTGGGTTGGAATCACATCGTAGAGGGCCTCGAACAGGGAGAATCAGATGGTTATTGGCAAAGGAGTAATCCAATCCTAGCTGCCCTTCAGGAGGATTGTCCTAGGATAGAGGAGGGTGGGTTTGAATGGGAGAGAACAAATCCAGGGCACCCACTAGGGGCTGCTGCAACATTCCTTATCTGGAGAGTATTAAGGGTTAGGACCAGGACAGTGGCAATGAGAATGAAAAGGAAGGAACAGCCTTGTTCTTATTCATCCCCCAAAAATAAATTGCTTTCATTCCTCACTGCCAAATAGAACCACTGGACCATCTTATATCAGTTTTGATTGTTGAAGGTCTAGGAGATGTTTAACATGCTGTTAAGTGGCTTTTGTGAAGAATGGTGTTAATTTTGCAAATATTGACGCCGTCCCAATGTCGACTGATATGAGAGCTCCAGTGTGCACCCCATTCCTCTTCTCTCCTCTTCCTTTCCTCTTAGACCTACGAACTTAATGTAATTTATGTTAGGAACAGGAATGGTCAGGACGTGTCTCCCATTCATTGATAGCAGATAACTCATGAGAGGTGAGTTATGTTGACTTGCGTCTTTTACAATTTATCATAACATCTGAAGTTCCTTGCTGCCTATTTGACAGAGGATGTTTGACCCCGAAGATACTTGTGTGTGAGAAGTGTCATTTGCTTTCTATAGATTCCAAAGCAGATTAGAATGGAAACAAAGGAGATGGCCTGAATGACCTTGTAATTAGAAGGTAATGCATTGAGCATGCAGAACAGGTTCTAAAACTTACGGCAACAACAATAGATGGTATAGGGGTCTTGACAGATGGCTAAAATGTAGCAGCCTAGCACACCTGGAACTCCACGTAGACTCTCTACTGCAGAACTCCAAGTTGCTGGGCTGAGTTTAAAAATAGGATTCTAGTCATTGGACTGGAGAAAGTAAGGCAAGACCCCCATCCTAGAGAGAATTTATTTTACCAAGAGAGGGTTCAGGAAGAATGAACAAGATACAGACTAGGAGCTGAGGTCCAAGGTCAGAGCTACAATAGAAGTGCTGGTGAGTGAGGCCACCATGTTGGCCTCTTGAGTTTCTTGTATTTGCAGTTAGGCTTAGACTGGGGAATTGAGGCAGGGCTGGCCCAGCGGTTGGGGGATCAAGAGCTCCAATGGTGAGGAAGAGGCTGGGAACTAGGCAGATGAGGATTCTCATAATGTTGCTGGAAACCTAGATGTCAATCTCAAACTGAATCAAGAATCAGAACAACCGGGAAGATTTTGTTTTGTTAAAACACAGATTGCAGGGCCCCACTCCCAGAGTTTTTGATTCAATAGGGCTGGATTGGGGTCCAAATATTTGCATTTCTGACATGTTCCCAGGTAATGTTGATGCTGTTGGTCCCGGTCGCACACTTTGACTACAGTGTTTCTCTCTATTTACTGTATATTTGAATCACCTGGGAAGTTTTTCTTTTTTATTTATTTTTATTTTTTCAATGTTAATATTTTTATTTATTTTATTCTAGCCATTTACCAATCTACCTATCTATTTACCCATTTATGAAGAATTAGGGAAAATATGCTCTATATGAATGGATTCTGTTTTTTTTTTTTACTCAAATTATTTACATTTACCCATATCATATATATTTATAGAAACTATGATTTTTATGGCAGCATTTCCATTGTAAAGATATAGCATTATTTTACTATAGCCATAGAGTTAGAAAGATAGTTTTTACTGTTATATTGTTAAAGGAATGATGTTTTGATCATCCTTGAATATAAATCTTTACAAGAATCTTTAATGACTTTCTTAAGATAAAGTGAAATTTATCTTATTTTCTTGGTATCATGTTTCTTTTCACCATTTTTCCTTTATTGAGTGGCATATATACTTCTTATTTATAAGATCTTAGTATGTAAGATTATTCAACATTCTGTCATATATGTTGTAAATATATTTGTTATTTTGCCTTTTAATTTGCGTGCTATTTTAAATTATTGAATTGCCTGGGAACTCTTTAAAACTATGGTTGCCTCTATCTGATCTTCACAAATTCTGATTTAACTGGTTTATGGTCTCCTGGTGATTCCAGACTTCAAAACAACTGCTTGAGACTTTGATAGACTCTGACCACTGTGTTTTTAAACAAATTTATTCTAAAATTTACATATAGTAAAATTTATTTTTTCTTGGTATTCAGTTCAATGAGTTTTGATAAATTATGAGTTATATAACCATCATCACAATTAAGATATGGTCCCATTAACCCTTAAATTTTGTCATGCTATGTCTTTGAAGTCAACTCCTCTCCTACCCTTAACTCCTAGCAACCACAGATCTTTCTTTGACCCTACAGTTTTACCTTTTCCAGGATGTCTAAATCTAAATGCAAGTACACGGTATGTTGCCTTTTGAGTCTGGCTTCTTCCACTTAACATAATGCATTTGAGAATCATTAATAGTTTGTTCCTTTTCATTGTTGAGTAGTAGTATACTGTATCGATGTACCACAGTTTATTTGAAGATACCCCACTAAAGGATATTTGGGTTGTTTATAGTTTTTGGCGATTATGAATAAAGCTTCTGTAAACATTCATGTACAGATTTTTGTACATTGTAGATTTTTGTACAAGGGTTCATTTCTCTGGGACAGATACCTAGGAATGGGATTGCTAAGTCATATAGTGAATATACTTAATTTTATAAGTAACTGCCAAACTGCTTTCCAAAGTGGCTGTACCATTTTTGCATTCCTGCCAGGAATGTATGAAATGTGCTTTCTCCAGTCCAATGTATGGTAGTTGTTCATACCGTATCCTTGCTAGTATTTGGTTATAGCCATTTTAGGGTAGAGGAAAACATTCCAATAGGCGTGTAGTATCTCATTGTGGTTTTAATTTGCATGTCTCTAATGAATGATGATGTTGAACACATTTTCATGTGCTGTTTGCTATCCAAGTATCTTCTTTGATCTCCTTCTCCTTTTTATTCTAACAGTTTTTGCCTAATATATTTTGATGCTCTGTTGTTAGATACGTACCCATTTAGAATTGTTATGTCTTCTTAGAGAGTTTGTCCTTATCATTCATTATGTGAATCTTGTGTCTCTTTATCTGTAGTAAATAGCCTTGTTTTGAAGTCTACTTTTTTTCTGATATAATATAGCCACTCTAGCTTTTAGAAAAATTAACATTTGCATGGTTTATCTTTTTCCATCATTTTAACTTTAACCCAACTATATAATTACATTTAAATAAGTTTTTTCTCTGTTTGTGTTTTGTTTCTTTTTTTATAGCATGCAGTTCGGTCTTTAAAAATCCCAATCTGACAATCTTTATCTTTTAATTGGCATGTGTAAACCATTTGTATTTTATATGGTTGTTTTAAGGTTCATCATTTTCTTATTTGTTTTGTCTGTCTCTTTTGTTTTTGTTCCTTTTATCCTTCCACCTTAATATTATAGTTGTCATATGTATTATATCTACATACATTGAAAACTACCAGATAATGTTATATTTTTTGCAGTCAACAATTATAATTATTTTAATGAATATAAGAGGAAAAGTTAGTCTCTTATATTTACTGAGATATTTACCATGTCTGTTGCTTTTCTTTAATTTGTGTAGTTCTAAGATTGCTCTGATATAGCTTCTCTTCAGGTTTTCATGATTCTGATGACAGTTCTTTTCTTTCAGCACTTTAAAGATGTTGTCCACTGTTTTCTGGGGAGAAATCTGCAGTCATTTGTTCCTTACATGTAATCTGTTGATTTTCCTCTGGTTGCTTTCAAGACGTTTTCTTTGTTTTAGTTTTTTCCAGCAGTTTGATTATGATGTATTGGTTATTTTTTTTTTTGAGTTTATTAAGTTTGGGGTTCATCTGAGCTTCTTGAATTTGTAAATTGGTGTTTCACCAAATTTGAAAAATTTCAGTCATTATTTGTTCAACTATATTTTTTCTGCATCAATCTTTTTCTCCTTTTCTTTGGGAACTCTGTGGTAGTGAATGTTAGACTTTTTGATATTGTCCTGCAGGTCCTAGAGACTTTGTTCTTCTTCTTCTTCTTTTTTTTTTTTTTTTGGAACTTGTTTTTTCTCTGTTCTCAGAATGGATAATTTCTATTGATCTAAAAGTTTCTGACTCTTTCCTATGTCATCTCCATTCTGCTATTAAGGCCATCCAGTGAATTTGTTACTTCATATATTTTTTCAGATCTCAAATTTCTGCTTGGTTCTTTTTATTAAACATTTTTGTTTCTCCGCTGGCAATATCTATCTTTTTTTTTTTTCATTTCAATAGTATTTTTATCTTTACAGGATGGTTATGGATCATGGTTGTTGTAGTTGCTTTAAAGTCATTATCTGATAATTCCACCATCTGAGTCATCTTGTGGTTGGCATCTGTTGATTGCCTTGTCCTTAAGAATTGGTCAGATTTTTCTGCTTTTATCATATTGAGCAATTTTGGATTGTACCCTGGATATTTTCAATATTGTATTGCACGATTCTGAGTCCTATTGAAATCCTCTGGAGAATGTTGATTATGTTTGTTTGTTTTAGCAGGCAGTCAATCCCATTAGGTTCAGACTGGGAGTTCTTGCCCACATTCTGTGGGCTGTGAACCCAATATCAGTTCAGTTTTCAACACTTTTGTTATGCTGTTTGGGTCTTCCTTGCATATGTACCACTTAGGGATTAGTCTGGGGTTTGGCCAGGCCTCAAAGCCTTTGGTATGCTTCTTTGGGTCTGTTCCACACACATGCAGTTCAGACTTGTATTGCTTCAGACATAAAATTAGGGGATCCATTGCTCCAACTCTCTGTTCACTGTGATTGACCCCACATTCTTCAGCTTCGAGGACCTCTTCGTCCCCTTCTGGTTCTTCTGATCAGAAAGATGGGTTTCTCTCAGAGATAATCTTTGCCCCCATCCTCTCATGCAGTTCTGCACAACTGGGGCTGCCCTCAGGTTCAAAGTAGTGAGAGAAAAAGGAGAAAAGGATTCCCTCTACACTCTTTTGACCACTGGGATTTCTTTTCCTCTGTTCAGAGAGACAGGTTTCCTCTTGGGGTTTTAGGTATTTGCAGTACAGCTCAAAAACGGGTTGGCCTTAGGTCAGGCCTAGAAGGCGGAAAAAAGGGTTGTTTCTCCCACATTCTCAGGCCCACAGGGGTCTTTTTTCCTTAGTCCTCTGGCCAGAAAATGAAGGTTTCCCTTGGAGTTTTGCTATTCCTGCTTACTTCACAGTTCTACAACCCGCACTCTAGTCTGTCAGAGCAGGAAGATAAAGAAGGAACAACCCCATTCCCTTGAAACTCATTGCTGTACCTCGTGTTCTTCAAGTTTTCACTTCCCTCTCTGACCTGCCTACTTTTCTTTTTTACTTTTCAGATCCTTCAGGTAGTTGCTCTTTTGTGTTTTATGCAGGATTTTACATTGTAATTAGTGGGAGAGATAATTCACGATGTATTTATTCCATCTTGAATGGTACTGCAAGTCACCACACTTTTTTTAATACGATGATCTGTGCAGTCTTTTTTTTCTTCCCCTGTTTAATCAAGTAGAAAGGGACTTCTCTTTCAATGCTGATGGATATTTTATTTTTTCCCAGTTTTATTGAGATTTAATTCACATATAATATTACGTAAGTTTAAGGTGTACAATGTGATCATTTGATACACATATTTTGTGAAATGTTTACCCATCAGGGTTAGTTAGCACCTCCATCAACTCACATAGTTTCCATTTTGTTTTTGTGGTGAGAACCTTTAAAATCTACTCTCTCAGCAACTTTCAAGTATATCATACAATATTGCTAACTATGATCACCATACGATACATTAGATCCTCAGAACTTATTCATCTCATGAGTGGAAATTTGTTCCCTTTGATTGACAGCTCCCATTTTCTCCAACCCCCAGCTCATGGCAACCACCATTCTAATCTCTGTATCTATCAGTTTGACTTTTTTAGAGTCCATGTATAAGTGGAATTCATACAGTATTTATCTTTCTGTCTAACTTACTTCACTTAGCATAATGCCCTCAAAGTTTATCCATGTTGTTGCAAATGGCAAAATTTCCTCCTTTCTCATGGCTAAATAATATTCCGGTATATATATACCACATCTTCTTTATTCATTCATTTGCACACAGATGCTTAAGTTTTTACATCTTGGCAAATGTGAATAAGGCTGCAATGAACACGGGAGTGCAGATAGCTCTCTAAGATCCTGATTTCATTTCTTTTGGACACATACCTAGAAGTAGAACTACTGTATTAGAGGGTAGTTTTATTATTTACTTTTTGAGGACTCTCCTTACTGTTTTCCATAGTGGCTGCACCAATTTACATTCCTACCAACATGCACAAGGGTTCTCTTTCCTCCACATCCTCTCCAACACGTATTCCTTGTTTTTTTTGATGATAGCCATTGTAATAGGTGTGTGATAATATCTCATTGTGGTTTTGATCTGTACTTCCCTGATAACTAATGTTGAGCATCTTTTCATGTACCTGTTGGCCATCTGTATGTATTTTTTGAAAAAATATTTATTCAGATCCTCTGCGGTTTTTTAAATTGCATTGTTTGTGTTTTTGCTATTGAGTTGTATGAGTTCCTTATATATTTTGAATATTAAGTTCTTATCAGATATATGATATGCAAATATTTTCTTTTTTGAATGGAAGGCAGTCATTGCTTTAATTCTGGCCAGGATCTGGCACACCGGGTGCCCACCTGCTCCACCGGTAATCACTGCCTGCTCTGTCAACATAATCGTTTACAAAAATAAATATGAAAAAGGCAGCAACTCTTTAGTGATCGTGGAATTAATCTGACAGTAATTAAGTGTGCTTAAACATCCGGCATATCTCCTATATTGCACCAAAGAATTTGGAAGCACTTGGTTTGGTCTCAGAGGGAAAACGGAAGGAGGGGAAGGGCCCAACGCCTGTGAAGAAGGCCACCACAGCAAATGGTGGTGCTCAAGCAGGAGCACCACCAGGAATGAATTTTTGTTCACCGAGAACATGGCAAGGGGCTTGGTGGTGACCACCAGGTACTGGCCTCGGGTGCTGAACTGGCATGAGTCCGTGGCTGGTATCTTAGTTTTGCCTGAGCTCTCTGTTGTTGGCTTGCGGGAAGCGGTACCACCTGTGGCTGCAGACTGGACCTGTTCCTGCGTCTGGGGCATGCCTAGCCCCGTGGGGCCCTGAGGAGATGGAAAGGGGCTTGGCAGTGTTGTGGGGGATGTGGCCCCCACCCCAAGCGTTGGGCTTTTGTAAGGCACAGGAGCTGGCACTGTGGTGGCAGCTGGCTCCTCAGCTTGTGTCTTGGTGGTGGTCACCACTGTTGTGGACATGGAAGCCACGGAGGGAGAGATAGGCTCTGGGATTGTGTTCACCAGGCAGGGTGTGGGCCTACTTGCCGGGTCTGCCACAGGCCTGGCCGTGGACGCCTGGATAGTGGGGCCTTATGTGGACATGTTAAGTATTTGGGGACTTGTAGGGGGCGTGGGGCTGGCTGTGGAGTGGCCAGATGTGTGCTTGGAAGGGCTCTGTGCGCCCGTGGGGCTGCTTGCATTTGCTGTGGTGGCAGCATCTGTTTGAGCGCTCGTGGCCAGCGTCGTCAGAGGTGCTTCTCTTGCCAATGTGCTACCGCTGGGCACCTATATGCTGGGTGAGCTCAGAGCAGCCGTGGAGGACAGAGCAGGCTGTGCGACGTCGGGGTGGGTGGTATAGGCACCCTGGAGGCAATGTGGCCAGGGGGACCTGCCGCATTTGCTGAAGGGCCCAGGTCTGTCCTGTGTGTTCTTCCTGGTGTGACTGCACGAGAGCTGGGGTTGGCTACTGGAGTCCCTTTGGCTAATGTGACAGGAGAGGGTGTAGCCGTTGTCATTTTTTCAGATGTCTTATTAGAGATGCTTTAGTTGTTTCTCTGAATGCACTTTTGTTGACTAAATTATCCTGTGTCTGGTTGAGGACTAAGTACCTCGGATCCTGAAATACTACCCAGCTTTCAGATAAGGGCAAGGAGAAAATGCAAACGAGTACAAAGGCTGTCCACATCTTGCTAGTGAGTCCGGAACAAGGCTGGGAGGTCCCCAAGGTTCCCAGTCGGCTGCTCTCAGGTTGCAAATGATGCCCTGCTGCTTGCTCGGGGGATCGGAGGCAGCAGCTCAGGTGTGCTCTCAGGCTGGGCCATCTTCCTCCTCAGAGAGCTGTGGGCTTGGTAATGTGTGCTGATCAGGTGAAGTCTGGCTTTGCAGGAGGCAGAACAGCTGCGAGGAGCATTCCCAGAGCCAAATGCTTTGTGGTACATGTGGCAGATGCTCCCTCCGGTAACAGACCTATCTAGACACAACAGGCCTTTGAAGGGCGGGAATTGCCCTCTATCCGGTGTGGGGTGGTCAGCAATAGAGCAGTGCAGCCCAGTGCCGAGGGCAGCCACCCCAGGTGGCGCTGCCCGCGCTGCCCCAGATTTGCAAATATTTTCTTAAATTCTATAGGTAGCCTTTTCATTCTGTAGATTGCTTTAGTATGCAGAAGCTTTTTAGTTTGATGTAGTCACACTTAGTTATTTTTAGTTTTGTTGCTTGTACTTTTAGTGTCACGTCCAAACAATTGTGGCCAAAACTAATGTCAAGGAGATTTTCTCTATGTTTTCTTCCAGGAGTTTTATAGTTTTAGGTCTTATGTTAAGTTTTTAATCCATTTCGAGTTAAGTTTTGTGAATAGTGTAAGATAGGGGTCCGCTTTCATTCTTTTGCATGTGATTATCCAGTTTTCCCCACACCATTTGTTGAAGAGACTATCGTTTCCCTACTGAGCATTCTTGACTCCCTTGTCAGATATTAGTTGACCATATCTGTGAGGGTTTATTTCTAGGCTTTTGATTTTGTTTCATTGGTCTATGTGGCTGTTTTTATGCCAGACCATACTGGTTTTTATATATATTTTTTTATTTCTATAGCTTTGTAATACAGTTTGAAATCAGGAAGTGTGATGCCTCCAGTTCTGTTCTTCTTTCTCAGGATTGCTTTGGCTATTCAGGGTCTTTTTTGTTCCATATGAATTTTAGGATTGTTTTTTCTATTTCTGAAAAATGCCATTGGAATTTTGATAGGAATTGCATTGACCATACAGGAGGCTTTGGGTAGTATGGACATTTTAACAATATTAATTATTCCTGTCCATGAACACAGGATATTTTTTCATTTTTTTGTGTCTTTAATTTCTTTCATCAAAATTTATAGTTTTCAGTGTACAGATCTTTCACCTCTTTGGTTAAATTAGAATATTATTGTTTTCGATGCTATTGGGAACAGTATTTTTTTAAAAATTCTTTTTCAAGTATTTTGTTGTTAGTGTATAGAAATGCAACTGATTTCTGTATAATGGTTTTTTATCTTGCAACTTTACTAAAGTCATTGATTAGTTCTAATGGTTGTTTGGGTGGCGTCTTTAAGGATTTTCTCTCTATAAGATCATATTATCTACAAACAAAGACAGTTTTGCATCTTTCTTTCCAATTTGGATGCCTTTTATTTCTTTTTCTTGCCTAATAGCTCTAGCAGTACAGGACTTCCAGTATTACGTTGAATAGGAGTGGTGAGAGTGGACATTCTTGTCTGGTTCTTGATCTTAGAGAAAAAGCTTTCAACCTTTGACAATTGAGTATGATATTAGCTGTGGACTTGTCATATATGGCCTTTATCATGTTGAGGTACATTCCTTTTGTACCCATTTTGTTGAGAGTTTTTATGATGAATGTATGCTGTATTTTGTCAAATTCTTTTTCTGCATCTATTGAGATGATCATATGATTTTTTTCATTCATTCTATTAACATGGTGTATTACACTTATTGATTTGTGTATGTTGAACCATCTTTGTATCCCAGGGATAAATCTCACTTGATTGTAGTGTATAATCCACTTACTGTGCTGTTGAATTCAGTTTGCTAATGTTTTGTTCAGAGTAGTTGCATCTATACTCATCAGGGATATTGGGTTGTAGTTTTCTTTTGTTGTAGTGTCCTTATCTGGCTTTGGCATCAGGGTAATGCTGGCCTCATAAAACGCACTTGGGAATATTCCCTCCTCTTCAATTTTTTGGAAGAGTTTGAGAAGGATTGGCATAAAATCTTTAAATGTTTGCTAAAATTCACCAGAGTAACCCTCTGGCCCTGGGATTTTCTTTGTTGGGAGATATTTGGATCTGATTCAATTGCCTAACTCATTATTGATCTGTTCATATTTTCTATTTCTTCATGATTCAGTCTTGGTAGGTCATATGGTTTAGGAATTTATCCATTTTTTTTCTCTAGGTTATCCAATTTGTTGGTGTATAATTGTTTATAGTAGTGTCAATAATTGTTTATAGTTTGTATTTTTGTGGTATCAATTGGTAATGTCTCCTCTTTCATTTCTGCTTTTATTTATTTTAATCTTTCTTTTTTCCTTAGTCTAGCTAAAGGTTTTTCAATTTATTTATCTTTAAACAAAAACAGCTCTTAGTTTCGTTGATCTTTTCTATTGTTTTTCTTGTCTCTATTTCACTTATTTTTGCTCTGATCTGCATTTCCTTCCTTCTGCTAATTTTGGGCTTAGTTTTTCTTTTTCTAGTTCCTTGAGGTGTAAAGTCAGGTTATATGAAATCTTTTTCTTTCTTTTTAACATAGGCATTTATCATTATAAATTTCCCTCTCAGAACTGCTTTTGATGCTTGCCATGAATTTTGGTATGTCATGTTTCCATTTTCAGTTTTTCCAACTTAAAAAAAATTTTTTTTTCTTTTGACCTATTGGTTATTTAGGACTGTGTTGTTTAATTTCCATATATATGTGAATTTTCCAATTTTATTAGTAATTTGTAGTTTTATGCCATCTGGTCAGAAAAAATCCTTGGTATAATTTCAGTCTTCCAAAATTTGCTAAGATTTGTTTTGTGATCTATCAATATGGTCTATCCTGGAGAATGTTTATGTGTACTTGAGAAGAATATATATTCCACTGATGTTGGATGGAATGTTCTGTATATGTCCGTAAGGTCCATTTGGTCTAAAGTATAGTTCAAATCCAATGTTTCCTCACTGCCTAGTTGATCTATCGATTATTGAAAATTGGGTATTGAAGTCCCTTACTATTATTTTATTATTGTCTATTTCTCCCTTCAGATCCGTTAGTATTTGCTGAATATATTTAGGTATTCTGATGTTGGGTGCATAAATATTTACGATTGTTATATCTTTTTGATGAATTGACCCCTTTATCATTATATAATGAATTTCTTTGTCTCTTGTTATAGTTTTTGGTTTAAGGCTTATTTTGTATAAGTATAGCAATCCTGCTCTTTTTTTGGTTTTCACTTGTATAGAATATCTTTTTCTGTCCCTTCACTTTGAGTCTATGTGTGTACTTAAAGCTGAAGTGAGTCTCTTATAGGCAGCATATAGTTGGGTCTTCTTTTTTTATCCAGTGATGGCTATATATATATATATATATATATATATATATATACTTTTTTTTTCAGTGAAGACTATTTTAATTTACCTTATATATTCTGGCTCTTCCAGTATTTCCCCCACTTCTCTCTCTCTACAACTTCCTTTATTGAGAAAGCTTTCAGTCCTCTTGGGACTGGCCAGTAAATTTTGTGTCACACCCAATTCTCTGCTGTTTTCTTCCACAGAGTCTTTGTCTCAAAGCTGGACATAGATCCTAGATCTTCTTCCTCTTGGGGTAAATTTCATGACTTTCTAAGGAAGCCATTATCAGCACGTGTATGTGTATTTGTGTGTGTGTGTGTGTGTGTGTGTAGTGACTTGATTTCAATGTCTAGAATTCTAATAATAAATCTTCAAATCATCTATGTCTAAGAGGCCTTTATATAAACAATATACCCCTCTAATTCCTGAGGTAGTCATGCAAGAATGGCTTGAATATGACCTTGTGATATATTGTTATATGGATTGCATTATGTAGAGTTTTATCTTTCATTTTCCCACTCGCATTGCTTATAAACAGTTCTTTTTTGGCCTGGTGTGCTTACTTCTGTTTATGTGGACTCTAATCTTCCCAGAAGATGTGGAATTTTTATTACACTGTTTTAGAATCCATGTTGGTGAGGGTGCTTTGAGTATATCTCACTATGGAAGTGACAGTTTGAGTCAAGAAGTGAATGGCTCACCATTATCATTCTTCCATCCAGAAGTTCCCATGAATTGTGATGAAGAGAGAAGTATGGGGACTGTTACAAGCTCAGAGGGGGAACCATTTGAATTCCCTTTTTGATTGGTCTTTGCTGGCAGCTCTGCCACTAGCTGTTGGAGGTTCTGTTTAAGAAAGAGGGAACAGGTATGGAAAAATTTCTCTTTTTATTGTTCCTGAACCTTTAACTCAAAGAAGGGGAGCATTTGTATGCTGGTCACAGGCCCAGGCAGATGGGAACTTTCTGAAGCACCTGTTTTCCAGCTGTTTGCACCCCCTGTAGAGGCCAGAATGAATGCGAGTAAATATAAAAAATTGCACAAACTCTGTTTAGGATGTTAGTAAGTAGCCAAGTAGAATACTTGCTTAAACAAAATCAGTGCCAAGGGATATTTATATATATGTCATATTTTGCCCAGTGTGCATGTATTAATCTTGTAGTTGAAGGAGTGAATTGGTATTTACCTGATATGATGCCATATTCAGAGTTCCCTAGGCCTATTTTCCATTTGGAATGAAATAAAAAAGATTAGGACATGAAACCTGATCCTTTTTTTTTGTTTTTGTTCTGTGTCTTGTAAAAGACAAACCCCTTGTGTTGTGGAGTGATGTCATTTTCTTTTTGGGAGAAGAGTATAAGATTAATATTTGTCCCTCACCTTTAAGTCTGGCTTTTGATTTAATTATTATATAGAAGTATCTTTTAGGAGAATGTTCTATCACAGCTTTAATGCCATTTCTGATTTTGCCTATGTGGAGAGGGCCTGAGTTTCCTCCAAATGTTCAATTAGGGTGACATACGAGAACAAAGTGGGGGAAATGGCATTGGATCTCATACCAAAGCCTTTTGTGCTATCAAATAATGACGTCTCTTTTCTAGAAACACATAATTATATTTGGAATTCATGATAACATTCTCCTGTATTTCAAAATCCAGACCACAAACAGATAAAGATATCAGAGGAAAGAAAACGCTTTTGATGTGTCAGAATTCATTTATTTTCCAGCTTGTAATGCTTTGTCTTACGTACGTGAATGAGAACTTATCAAAACATAAGAAGGTTATTATTCGAAAATTCCATTCTGAACATTTGTCCAAATTCAGTTTAATATGCCCTATTAACAAGAAGAATGTGGAGAAGGGATCCCAAATAGACTTCAGGAGGTGATTAGGAAACTAAATTAGAGTTTGTTCCTAAGTATTTAAAAATATTTATTTTAAGTTATAAAAGTAATACATGAGCAGATACTTAATGCAAAAAAGCAAACAACACATTCTTAAATACTTAATAGCATTGGGTCAAAAATCCCTCTTCTGTAAGAAATTTAGGAATGTATCTTTTCATGGCTAATATCCTTAATTTAGCATTAAAAAACCCCACAAAAACCCTTTTATTTATTTATTTATGTGTGTTTTTCCAGGACCTATTAGCTCTAAGTCAAGTAGTTGTTTCAATCTAGTGGTGGAGGGCACAGCTCACAGTGGCCCATGTGGGGACTGAACTGACAACCTTGTTGTTAAAAGCACTGTGCTCTAACCAACTGAGCTAACTAGCCGCTCCTTAATTTTGCATTTTGCATTTTTTACAATAAAATAATTTTGCAGCTGCCAATTAAAACATATAATTTACTATTTAAGATTCTCTTTAAAATATTTTGCATTTTGGCTTGCTCTCTCTTTAGTAAGAGGGAGATTTATAACCTAGTCTTCTGAAATGTAGCACTTATATTCTGCCCATTTGTCTCTTTTATGCTTTGCCTTATTGATCAGACATTATGGTGCATTCTTGTTATTTCCACATGTGTCTTATTTTCCCAGCTAAATTGTAAGCTCCTTAAGTTAGCGTAAGTCTATATCCTATATTTTTTGTGTTCTTTATAACTCGAAGGGTATCATACACAGTAGGTGCTCAATAAATACATTTCCTTATTAGAAGTGCAGATTAGCATTAGATTACTTCAGATGTGCTACACAGGGACATAGCTCCAAATGTTGCTTTTGGGGAGAGATAAATCTTTGCTATCTCCTGATTCACTTGTGTTTGGCAATTTCTTAGGAAAGAATTTTAAAATTTTGGTTAATTGAAAGTGCTAACAATTCAAGATTTCATTTTATGAAGATTTTATTTGGAGACAGGGAAACTAAATCTGAGTATTTAGATTTGAAAGAGGCAGTGAAAGACAAAGTTGCTATTTCTTTTATTCTTCTCTTACTTCTCCTATTCTGCCTTATATACATATGGCCATTTATGCAGGATAGTTTCACCATTTTCCCCTTTTTCCCTGATTACTAGGGGTAAAATGGATAGTAGATTGGCTAAATACACCAATAGGGTAGTTTATCCATAGCCTGGACACTTCTGAGTTATTTTCAGGCGTTCATCTATTCATTCTTCCAAGTATGTATTGATCAGCTATTATATGGCAGGAGTTGTACAGTCCTAGAATTACAGTGGGGACAAGAAAAACGTACCTCGACCCTCAAGGACTTGTATTGTTGGACTCTGTCAAGATCCTAAATACACTCCTTTGCAGAGAGGATATGAACTGTTTAAAGTCTGGTGGTGTCAAAGTTAAAATTGGACCTCTTCAGACGTACACAGAATAATTGTTTTATTCTTCTCTTGACTTATACAGATTTAATTCAGGTTATATAAATAAATATAAAATCAAGTTGTCTTTGCCATCCTAAAGAGAACAATACTTCAATGTTATTAAAATAAATTGTAATAAAAATAGAAAAATGACATATAAATTATGTGCCATGTATGAGAGTTTCTTACAAAGAATTATAGTCCCGACAATTACTAAGTAAACTACAAACAACTTAAGTTTTTTTCCCCCTTTTTCGATGGAAATGGACACTGTGTTGAGGGTGTCCTGTGGAATGAATGCATAAAACAGAGACATTTGACTTGTTAGAAACAAAAGAAAATGTGAGCAAGGATATAGCTTGGTAGGAGTCCTTGATAACTCTCCTGCTGTGTTTTTTTGGGTAACATGCATGGAGAAAACAATGAAGATGAAATTTCTAGGAAGTAACCCAATCAGGTGTTGCTTAATGGAGTCTACTGTCATTAAAATCCAATTCGATTCATTTGGAGAGTGAAATATCACAATTGCAACTACACCATAAAGGCTTTTGGAAGATGCAATTTGTATAAACTGGGTTAATCCCTTGATCACCAATTCAAATAAAAATAGATAAAACATGAGGAGGCTGGCAGTGGTGAAGGCCTGGGAATAGCGATGGTGATGCCAGAAGGTGTCTTTCCTGCCAAAGGGAATTGGCATAGAGAACAGTCTCTGAGCCCAAATCCTAGAAACCACAAACTGGTAGAGATGGAAGACAGATTGTCCATGTCCCGCTGGGGAGCTGGAGCTCTGCTGGCCCAGCCAGATCACAAGTGAACTGCCTTTCTGACCTGCACATGTGGCCTTGTGTGCAGAAATTTGCATTTCTTTCCACTTATGGTCTTGCTTTCTGTTAGCCTGCAAGACATTTAACAGCTTGTCATGAACAAGTTATATCTTTGGAAAGCACAGCAGAGTCTCTCTGAGGGGTGAGTTATTCCTGTTTGTAGAAGAGGCTGTCTCAATGTAGTAATTAGAGAATTGTTCAGTGAATTCCAGCTTTATACTCGGAAATAAAACCCTGGAGGTCTGACCACAATGTCCTAGTAGACTTCCAGGGTGTAATTTCTACACACAGTCTGGGTAAGTGATATTGGATGGAATGCACTAGGCAACTTCAATTATGAGGCTGTTACCTTGGATTTGAAATACTTTGACAATCCACAATAATTAACAGGAATTGGGATGAAATTTGTTTCTGCTTGGCAAATTCTTCTAAGATACTACAAGTGAAATGGGATTTAAAAGCCATGTTTATGTTGTTTCGGATGACAAACTTTCAGTTACCTCAGATACAAAAAATTGCCATGGTGTTTACAATTTTTTAGGTATTCATTAAAAAAGACCCTACAAGAATCTCTAGGAGGCTGTGCCCAAATGCCAATACATTGGGTAGGGTGTTTTGACTGCAAGTTACAGAAAGCCAGCTCAGAATGGTTTAAACAGTATGTCATTTCGTATAACAAGAAGACCCAACATAAGATAACTTTAGAATTGGTTCCAAAATCAGTACTTTAAAAACAACACCTGGGTCTCACATTTTTTCCATTTGACCTCAGTGAGCATAGTACCTTCTCCTGGTACCAAGATGGCTGCCAGAGTTCTGGCATCAAAATGGACACCACCGTGTCAAGCAGAAGAAAATTCCCCCTGTGTTGCTTTTTATTATTGATGAAACACTTCTAGAGACCTCTCAAGCAGACTTCCTGTCACATCTCATTGACCAGAAGTGGATCACATTCTCTTCCTAAATCAGTCAGTAGCAAGGTGCATGGGATCACACTGACTGTTTAGAGCTACAGACTATCAAAGTCAAGTTGGGGAGAGGTGGATCTCTGAACAAAATCTCATACACATATACATATCTGTATGGCGATCCAACAGTAGCCATCTCTGGAAGCGTGTGCTCTCTAGAAGCAGATGTTTCTAGAGACAAAGTTTGGGGTAAGAATGTTATTAGGATTCAAGTCCTGAAGGGAAGGGGGGAGGAAACAGGATTGGGCAGAGGAAGAAGCTGAACTGTGATACAGGCCTGATAAAGCCTTGGTCAACCCACTGGAGCATTCTGCAAATATTGCCCAGGAGTATCCTGCATTGGGTTGAAATGGCCAGGCCTTCATACCCATCAGATCACTTATTGGATGTGGGTCGCCGGGTGAGGCAGCTCTGCAGCTGAGGCAGACCTGGAAGGGTGCGTTCACAACACCTGGGCTGAAGGTCCTTCCCTGCAGGGGAATCTGGGTGGCACACCCCAATGTGTACAAACCATATCCCCAGGGTCTGTGACAGCCCAGTGTGCTTAACTGCATAAACGTGAATAATACGTAACCCCATTTCTTTAAAAGGATTCTATAATCTCTTCTGGTTACTAACCAACACTATTCCTCTTTCTCTGTTCTCAACCTCAATTATTCTGGAGCTGCAGGGTTTTACTGTATATGGTCACCATGTGTGAATCATAGCTGTTTAGAGCTCAAACAGCTCTTGGAACTCACCTATACAACTAGAGAATTCAGTAAGTTGGGTTAAATAAGGAAGCTGAGGCCCAGATGAGTTTAATACATACATATGTGTTAAATGCTGTCGTGAGGCCAAGTTATATCTATCTATCTATCTATCTATCTATCTATCTATCTATCTATCTATCTATCTATCTAACTTGTCCTCACGACAGCATTTAATACTCTTAAGAAAGTCTTCCATGAGGATACACTCACTTCTCACATTAGTGATGCGATAATTAATAATAGTTTTCGTACTTTCTCACTGGGTATTTTTTTTCTATATTCTCTGCTCACTCTCCCTCCTTCCATATTACTTAAATTCTGGTGTTCCTCAGGGTTCTATTGTTGCCATGTAGTCTTTTCAGTTTTTATGGTTCCTTCAGAATGGTTCCTCCACTCCCAAGGCTGAAGTTTGGGCTGAGGTATTAAGGTATCTGTCTGCTTTCTACATCATCTGGATCTTGAAAGTCAGTGTTGTTGAATAAAAACCTCCCTAAAATAGGTTTATCTTTGTCGAGACTGGAAAATTACTGGCCATCCGTCCTTTCTTTGCTATTTTACGGTTTCTCAAGCACGTTCAAATATCGATAACCCAGGTTAGAGTTCTCACCTTCCAGCGCCTCTGCCTGTGCTTCTGGCTGAATGATACCAACTCAGTTCAGGTTTCAGGGCAACTTTTCCCTCACATGGACACATACAAGTGTCTGTGAGCCATCTGGCTTCACTGAAGAGTTTGGATGTTAAAAGTTTAATTAGCACACTTCAATGCAAAAACTTAAAAATCACTAACGAGATGTTTTTAGTGCCTGATAGATTTGTCTGTAGGTCTCTTAATTTGTAAAATTTTGCTTCATGTTTGGCAGATTTGTTACTGGATGCATACATTTTGTACTGTAATGTCACTTTGATTAATTGATCCTTTTATCATTATGAAATGCTCCTTTTTATCTCTGGTAATACTTCTTGTGACGTCTATTTTGTCTGCCAGTAATGAAGCGACACTAGCATGGTATGGTTAAAGTATGCATGCTAAATTATTTTCCATCCTTTTAGTTTCAGCTAGTAACTTTATTATTTTTTCTTTAAAAAATTTTTTCAATTACCGTTGACATACAATATTATATTAGTTTCAGGTGTCCAAAATAATGGTTAGACATTTATTTAACTTACAAAGTGATCCCCCTGATAAGTCTAGTACCCACCTAGCACCATACATAGTTATTACAATATTGTGGACTATATTCCCTGTGGTGTATTTTACATCCCCATGACTGTTTTGTAACTGCTAATTTGTACTTCTTAATCCCTTCACCATTTTCATCCAGCCCCCCAATGCCTCTTTTCTGGCAACCATCACCAACTAGCAGTAACTTTAAACAATATATACTAGTTGTTTCTTGCCTTTTTATCAAGTCTGATAATCTCTGCTTTCTAATTGGGAAGTTTATTTCATTTACATTTACTATAAATTCCTATACTTGTGTTGAGTCTATCATCTTGGCATTTGGTTTTTATTTGTGATTTCTTCTTGTATTTATCCTTTCCTGACTGGCTGCATCAAATATTTTGTACCATTTCATTTTCTGTCCTCTAATGACTTTATATTTATGCCGCTTGACATTTTAGTTATGCTTCTTTGTTTTTTCCCCCCTTTTGTTGTTGTGTTGGTGGTTCATTTAGAGATTACAATATGCCTTTAACTTCTCACAGTATATGTAAAAAATAATTTATTCATGAAAAATTTGAAATTTATAGCTCTTGTTGTCATGTTTTAGTTCTATATCTTATTAATTTTTACTCTAAAAAGCCAATAGTTTTAAGAATACTTAATCATATATACGTATAGAAGTAGAAATAATTTTTAACACTTTTAAAAAAAAGTATTTTGATCTACTAATTCATTCTGGTGTCCTTCATTCCCTCATATAGAACTTGTTGCTATCTGATGTCATTTCCCTTTATCCTATAGAACTTTTAGTATTTGTTGAATTTTAGGTTTGTCGAGATGAAGTGTTTTAACTTCGGCCTGGCTTGTAATTTTCTTTTTTTGTAATATCTTTTTGCAGGTTTTAGTGTTAAACTTATGCTGGCTTTATTTTATTTGTTTAAAAAATAAATTTATACCCTCTTTACCTATTTCCCCTACCCCCTAGTGCCTGCTTCTGGCAACCGTCAATCTGTTCTCTGTATCTATGAGCTTAGTTTTTCTTTTCTTTTTCTTTTAGATTCCACACATAGAGAAATCATACGGTAATAATGTGCAAATGGCAAGAAGTCATTTTTAAGGCCAAATAATATTCCATTGTATATATCTACCACAATTTCTTTGTTGATTCTTCTGTTGATGGACACTTAGGTTGCTTCCATATCTTGGCTATTGTGAATAATGTTGCAGTGAACATCAGGTGCGTGTATCTTTTTGAGTTAGTGTTTTCATTTTCTTCAGATAAATACCCAAAAGTGGAATTGCTGTATCATGTGGAAGTTCTATTTTTAATATTTTGAGGAACCTGTTTTGCACAGTGATTGCACCAATTCACATTCCCACCAACAATATACCAGGGTTTCCTTTTCTCCATGTCTGAAGGAACCAACACTTATTTCTTGTCTTTTTTTGTAATAGCCATTCTGGTAGGTGTGAGGTGATATCTCATTGTGGTTTTGATTTGCATTTCCCTGATGACTAGTGATGTTGAGCATCTTTTCATGTACCTGTTGACTATCTGTATATCTTCTTTGGAAAAGTATCTATTCAGATCTTCTGCCGATCTTTAATTAGATTATTTGTTTCTTTGCTAAATTGTATGAGTTATTTATACATTGTGGATATTAACCCCTTAGCAGAGATATGATTTGCAAATATTTTCTCCCATTCAGTAGCTTGCCTTTTCACGTTGTCGGTTTCCTTTGTTGCGTAGAATCTCTTCAGTTTGATGTAGTCCCATTCATTTATTTTTACTTTAGTTGCTTTTGCTTTTGGTGTCAGATTAAAAAAAAAAAATCGCCAAGACCTATGTCAAGAAGCTTACTGCCATTTGTTTTCTTGTAAGAGTTTTATGATTTCAAGTCCTATCTTCAAGTATTTTTGAGTTCATTTTTGTGTATGGTGTAAAACAGTGGTCCAGTTTCATTCTTTTGCATGTGGCTGTTCAATTTTCCCAACACCAAGAGGTGGAAGCAACCCAAATGACTACTGATGGATGAATGGTTGAAGAAAATGTGGTATATACTCACAATGGAATACTACACAACTTTAAAAAGGAAGGAAATCCTGTCACCTGCTGCGACATAGATGAACCTTGAGGACATTATGCTAAGTGAAATAAACTAGTGACAGAAGAACAAATACAGTTTGATTCCACTTACACGAACGTTCTTAAAATAGTCAAATTCATATACAGAGAAAGGAGAAGGATTGTTACCGGGGCCTGGGTGGAGGGGAAAAGGGGACTTTTTGTTTGATGGTATAGAGTTTCAGTTTGGCAAGATGAAAAGGTTCTGAAGATCTGTTTTACAACAGTGTAAATATACTTAACAGTACTGTACACCTAAAAATGGTTAAGATGATAAATTTTATGTTTTTTGCCACAATAAAAATAAAGGTAACTGAGCTGAACAATAGTCCACTAATAAATTCTAATCTCGTTGTATTTGAAATCAGTTATGCCAAAGTATTTTAGAAAAACAAACACAGAAACAAAATAAAATGCATCACTTCTAGAGACCCAAATTACATTTTTCTCTGTATTTGAGGAGAGTAACATCTGAAGCGTCAGTCCTGTGACTGAATGACAGGTGGTCAAAATGAAAAGAATTGTGCATTCGAGCTTCTGTCCTCCCAGACCCCTCAGGGCCTAGTGTTCTAAGGAACTGATGTGATCAGGTCACGAAGGAGTCTTTGGTTCTGACCAGCAGTGGATGAGTCCACCTCTCCAGTGGAAAGGGAAGCTGTCATTGTGCATTCTTTCCCCACTCTGTGGTGAATGACACTAACTCTATGCTCTGAGACTTCCAGAACTTGGCTTTTGATATGAAAACCAAGATTTTGGAATTCTAAAGTCTCTTTCTCTCTAAACATTTTTTTTTTTTTTTTTTTTTTTTTTTTTGCTACGTGTCTAAAATACTTATTCTGACATCAATCACATTTTTTGTTCTGGGCTGTAGACAGTGAATTTAGAAGGCCATCCCTGGTGACTGAAGTAAGAGGAGTGGAAGGTGGGGTGGAGGGGAGTATCTCAAAACACCACCCCAATACTCATGCTGCCTCCTTTGCCCTACTGCCAGCTCCTTGAGGCAGGGTCTGTATCTTCATCTTGTGCCGCCAGGCTTGGCTGGCACAATAGGAGCTACTAAGAAAGCGTTTGAATCAAGGAATGAATGAATGAGTGGGTGACTTGAACTCTTGGTTTCTTCCCACCTCTAAAATAAGGATAGCAATGATCAGCAGTGACCACAAGCAAAATTGTGACCTAACGTCAGTTTTCCTCCACTCCCTTTGGGTGGCCCATTTCCTTCCCCTATTAGAAATTGCTCCCGGGAAAAGCTCACCTGGGGTTTTGCCCTACATTATACACTGGTCAATCGGTTATCTTTCTAAAGGGTATTTGCTTCTTAAGCTGTAGCTGCATCGCGAAATGGAAGGGCTGTCTTTCTGAGAGGGATTTTCAGGTGCAATTTGTTGGGAGGGATTCTCTGAGGCAGTGGGTCCCTTCCTGGGCCCCCAGATCCACTGAGTACATAATCTGCTTTGCTTACTCTAAAGCCTGGCCCTGATAATCCTGGCTCCACCTGCATCACCAGGCTGTCAGGAGGATAAAGTGGGATGATGGATGGAGCAGTACTGTGGAAAGTTAAAAGCTGCTCACAAATGCGAGTTGTTATTGCTATTAATCCACAGCATCAGAAAGGCACTCCTCTTGAAAAGAGTCCCATCTCTGA
Organism: Rhinolophus ferrumequinum; assembly: GCF_004115265.2. Taxonomy (NCBI): domain Eukaryota; kingdom Metazoa; phylum Chordata; class Mammalia; order Chiroptera; family Rhinolophidae; genus Rhinolophus; species Rhinolophus ferrumequinum. The sequence goes on along the minus strand of NC_046296.1, from coordinate 24,557,013 downwards.
GGAGACTGGGGGCAATTTGGAAGGAGCTATCATTTATTGGTTTCTTGTTTGTAGAGCAGCAAAATCCCCCCAGTGTATGTGGAATGAATATAATAAAAAGTTGTTCTTCAAATCAGCATGGATAAGGGGCTTCCCCTCTCCCTGCTCCAAAGCCTCTAAAAACTATAAACTTTGTTTTGACAGGTTCATTGCCAAAGGACAGGGAGCCAATAGCCTTAATTTTTCTTCTGTTTCCACATCTCTTTCTCTACCTTCTCGCTCCCCTCAATTATTTTAGAACAAGTCTCAGCTTGGAGCTGGTCTTCAACTGATGGAAAGCTGAATTGGTTCCTGTATATTTGACTTGGCCGAGTGAAGGGAGAAGGGTTTGCTTCTGCAGGAGGAGGAGAGGGGTGCAAAATAGGTAAAATCTGGGAAACTGGAAGGAGACAGGAGGCCTTAGTCCAAGGTTGAGGGCTCTCTCCATAGGTCTGCATTTCTGTATTCTGCTTAGTCTTCTTAGCCTGGCCTGGGAGTGGGGCTGGGAGAGCATGGGGTGGGTGGAAAGGCAGGAGGGGGGGTTTGAGGCAGTCACCTCCTGGGTCTGATGAGGATTCTGACTGCTGGTCAGATTTCATTAAATTTGGGGCCAGTTGCTGGAAAATAAGTCATGAAATGGGCGAGTGGCAGCAATGGGTGTTCATGGCAGTCATTTATTGTCTTACAGGGAGGTAGCTGTTTCCACTACTTTTTTCAGGTGGAAGGAGGAAGGCGCTGCTGCCTTTCCCTCATCACTGGCTAGTTCATCTTTTTCCTGGGGGAGGCTTGTACGTGCTGGAGTATTAGCTGGAGGCCCATATTAGCCAGAGTTCCTGGGATGGTGTTGGGCAGCGAAGCAAGACCCTTGAGCGGGCGGGGTTGAGATCCCACCCTCTGCCCTCACGTTGGCAGAAACATTGAGCGCAGCTGTTCCCTGTGAGCAATTCAACGTGGGAAGGGCCTCCCCTGCAGCCCCGTGGGGTGTGGGCAGGCCGGGGGAAAGGGTGGGGTATAGGAGAAATGGTCTTCGGTACTCTAGAATCTTCAAGGGCTTCGCTGAGCATTCCCAGAATGTGGCTTCTTTTCTCTGGTTCTTCCCACTGAGGGAAAAGTTTTCCCATCTACATTCAACTCACCCTCTAGGGCTCTGCTCAAACCTCACCTCCTCCGATGCTTCTGGAACATCTTCTCTTTACTTCATTCACACCAAGAACCACGCTTAAACCCACCACATGAGTGGCTTTTGAGCACCTGAAATTCCATATCCACTGGCACTTGCACATTTATTATTTTCTTACCAGTTTCTTATGTATGTCTTAAGAATTGCTCTCTGTATGCCTTATATTCTTCTTGAAACGGCTCATTTCTTTAGGACAAACAATATGCCCTAGTGCTTTTATATACCTTCCAATCCCAAACTTTATACTGAACGTTGTAAGCATTCGAAAACCCACTACTTTCCCTTTTCCTTTATGAGTATAATTTATGTAAAACGAGAACAGCTATTGGAAAGGCAGGCTACTTCCAAGAGTAAACGGTTCTAGTGCAGTCTATATGGCACAATAGGTCTTTACTCCTCTGCCTGCACCCACCTTAGGCATTGCTAACAGATTCTCACACCCTTTTCAGTCTGATAGCCTTCTTCAGCCACTCCATCAGTCAGAGCTGCCTGATGCTCTGAAATCTTTGTGGGGAGCGTGTGGGCTTCTTTGCAATCCCTTCCCTCCGTTTCTCTGTCTTCCCTGCAATGGCCAAAGTAGATAAGATGTGGTTGGTGTAGCCGGCTAGTCAGAGAGCAGGAGGATGTCTTGGGCCTGGGAGACAGCCCCTTACAATTCTGGGAGTTGGATAGTCATGCTTGGGTGGTGGTCATGCAGGAAGGTGAATAAAATGGCACTTTAAGTTTCCATCGTTGCTTCAAAACCTAGCATTCTAATACCCAGTGTGTCCAGGTCTCACATTCTTATTTCCTGGTCCAGCTGTGATATCATGTAAGTAGACTTTACATTTTGGTGTTTTCCTGTAAAGTGGGTACAATCAGCGATATGATTGTATCTCTCTCTCAGTTCATACCTGATGCTCTAAGATTTGCATATTACGAAATGTTTTAAGAAAGAAATGTTACAATGCTACCAGTGTTCACTTCTCTGGGGACATTATGGACACTGCCACCCTCCCCCGCACCCCATCTTTTTACCACTTCTGAGTGCCCACTGCCCAGCCTCACTCTACTTTGCTCCCAGGCTGGCACCAATGGACTTCTTCACAAGATACCCTTGGGCCACTGGGGTTGCTTGGATCATAGCACAGATAACCAGACGTGCCAGGGTCTTTACATCCACCCTGAGGTGGCCCATAGCAACCGACTGACTGTGGGAGTAAGAAGGGCCAGCTCTCTCACCTCAATGAGACAATTTATGCTCCAGAATGCCCATGGAATCAGGCCAAGGCTGAGACTTGGAATCGCACCCGTGCCCAGCTCTTTCCCTATTCTTATCCAACTACCTTCTCAGTTTCAACTGGGAACCCTTCATTGATAGATTCCTGGCAAGTGAATCATAGTCTCAAGGTCTGATTCTGGGAACCTTACTTAAGATGAGAGCAGGATGCGGTGGTGGCGAGAAAGGTGTAGATCGTAGATACTCTCAGTCGTGGTCAAAATAAAGCTCCACTGAGTCTTGATCTGGGGGTACATGACCCATGTGTAAAGCACAATGGAGGCTTGGAGTTTCTGTTTAACCAGCAGTGTTTGGTAATTAGTAGTGTCAGGATGGGGTTGCCAGTGGTCTAGAGAGGATTCCAGATTAGGGCTGAGAAATCTGGGTGGGCAACAGTTAATTTATGTCATTCAGGTTAAACCACTTCTGGAAGATAAAAGGTTGGCTGCAGTGGATTTTCTATTTCTGAGATTGGAAGTTGGCATCAGCCATGGAATAGGCATGATGGCCTCCATGGGAAGGAGGGAGATTCTGTGTGGCCTGATCTCTGATCTGCTGGTTGCCAGGGTAAGGGGAGTTAGCCTGTGAGAGTACACGTTTCCTTCTTTTATGGAAAATTCAAATTTACTGCTTTTCACAGTGGTCTCAATGTGGACATACTTCTTCTGTGTGAATGGAAAGAAAACAAAGACATGCATTATTTTCCAGAAATTCTAAGTTGTGATGAAAAAGTTATGTCTTGTGTAGGCAGTTTTTTTTTTTTTCCTCTTTCCTCCTTCCACAACCCTTATTGGATTTTTTTTTTTTTAACACTATCGTATGAGTCAGAATGGGTGTATCACTCTTAATTATTGTTGATTACCATTCATGTTGGAACAGCTACCTTGTAACGCCATCTCCTATCAGGAAGTAAATGCTGACTTAGTGACCTGCGTGAGCTAGCTTGTGACCTATCCCACTGGGGAGGTGGCAGGGAGCCGCCTGGCGCTTGTTGAATTAAGAAGTGTGACTACAGTAATTAGCAGTGAGTTCCCAGTCCAGGAGAGAGTAGATTCAGGGCAGAGCACAGTTGTCATACAGGTTGACCTCCACGCAGCAGAAACGAGGGATTTGGGATTGGGGCCTGGAGGGTCGGGGAAGGGGGGGGTCACAGAAAGAAGGCCAGTAGCAGAAACCAATTTGACATCCCTGAGCTTGTAATAGGATTTACCTTGGGTGCGCAGACCTTGGAGATGTCGCTTATGCAAAAGCTGTTTGACGATTGTGCAGCCCTGGAGTGTGTATTTGGGACCAGAAGAGTTAAGTCTTGACTTCTTTGTCTCTAGTATGTGCTTAATGGAACACAAACAAAAAGCAAGAGACACAGTGTTAAAATAGAACTGGGGCACAGAATGAAATAATACGTGATTACTAGCAGTTGTACACTTTATGGAAAAAATGTGCATGCAGGTCTTTTAGGAAGTGTAAATAAAACAGATGGATTTATAGGGGTGGGGGGAAGTATGCTTTACACTCCCAGCTCCTATATCAACAAATGTTGCCCTCAAGGTAAAAAAAAAAATGCTCTAAGCTTGTATTAGTCACACCCATTTATTTTTGGCATAATTTGTGCACTATCTGGAAGTTGGCAAGAACGGGAATGTTAGGGCCAACATTTAGTCTTGCTTCAGGAGTTTCTATGAATATGAATGCCTGAAGTTTACATAGGCTTATGCCATCTCTATAGCAACACAAGTTTGTTGTGAAAATCTAGCCTTTTAAAGTCAAGAATCTGTATGTTAGCCTCAAATTCAACATGCTATCTAATTCTGGTGTTTTAAAAACACTTTTAAGACTGTTGCATGTTCAATATTGGATTGGATTGAAGGGTGAATTGATGGGTGTCCTTGGAAAACAAACACCCACACCCACAGCCACACTCTCATAGGCTCCCCGCCGCCCCCACCCCGCCCAAGAGAAGCTTTTGCTTATGAAAGTTAACCTTAACTTGCCTCCAAATGGAGCCAGATGAGAGGAACTTCAGATCATGGAGCAGTCCAGGCAGATCTGAGAGTCCAGTTTGAAGGACCAAAGGAGAAAATGGCTTGTTCGATTGTGGTATTTCCACTGGGTATTTAGAACTTTGGGGAGACCTTGGGAGAAACTGTGAGGCTGGCTCTGGTCCTTTGGAGCCTGGAGAGCAGAGAGGGGCCTGCATGGGCACTGGAACGAATGAGGCGAACAGCCCAAATCTTTCCGTCACTCTGAAGCACCCAGACTCACCTGTGAAGCTCTGTCCCTGTTTGGCTTACATGTACGTGTGTGGGGGGCTGTTCTTGCTCCTAATGGGATTCTTGGTGGAATTCCAGTCAGATAGCAGTTGTGTTTAGGAACTTAAATATATTTACTTGTCGCTCCAGTGTGAAGAACTGGCTTTTGGCAAAATCATCGCATCCTTTATGTTCCGATAGCCTGCTTTTCTTTGAGAATGCTCTTTCCTGATCCTCAGTGCTTCCCAGGGGCCTCAAACTCTCCCCTCCCTAAACTGGTGTCAGAAGAGAATAAGATCAACTGTTTTATACTGCTGTGTAAGAGATGAGTGCTTCGAGAATGAGCCACCGGCTTGGATGGAGTACTGGGTCCCATATTTGAATCTGAGACCTGCCCCTTAATAGTCAGGTGCACGGGGGAACTCCATTTTGGTGTAAGGGAAAAGAAAATAACACTTGCTTGAACGAGACAATGGATGTGATGAGAGCTTTGTAAAATTCTCAACTGATTCAAATGAATTACTCTCACATTAAGAAGGGATGGCAAGTAGTTTTCCATTCATATCCCAGCTTTGCTCATTTGGTGGTAGCGCTTGGAGTATTACGCTGAGAAGGATTCTGAGACGCTCACATGGAGAAAGAAGTGCTAGGATTGATTAGTGAGGTCTGTCATTAGAATGCAGAGGCTGGAAGGGTGCCCTCTAGTGTAAAGTATTGACACTGCTGGGTACATTTGCTTTTCAAGAGGGATAGAGAATATGAAATAAGGGGATAAACATTTAACAGTTAAATTTCAGGAACTGGAGTGTGGAGAAGTAGTTATTGTGAGGAAGTGGACCACCTGATGCCCAGAATCAAGCATGTGTATAGTTTTGACTCTGTCTGTAAAAGAGAATTCTCATGTTATTCCTGGTTGCCTGGTTAGGGAGATGCTAATAATTGGGACCATCATGTGTCTTTTCTTTCTGTTATCCCATTGATCGTATTGTCTCTTCTATACATCTTGATATTTGATAAGTTTAACGCTTTATTCTTTGTTGTTCTATCTTGATCTCTAATGGTTTTTAACATTATGTGTAAATTGTTTGAGGGAAGGGATTATGCCCCACATTTTCTCTCCTCTTGATTCCTGATCTAATGTAGTATACAAAATAATTTGCTTGGCAAATTCTGAGTTGATCATTAAATTCTTTTCTGATTATAGATAATATTAATTTTGGAAAATTTGAAAAATAAGAAAATACAAAGAATTAAGTGAAAATAGGTTATAACATTTAACTAGAGGTAATTACCATTACTATTTGGTGTGTTTTCTCCCAGTACCTTTTTACCTATGTATATATTTAGATATAATTTTTAAAATAGTTGAAAGCATACTCTATATATAATTATGTAATCTGGTTTTTCCTTTTATACTACATTGTAATTACTTCTCTGGATCTTTAAATGAGTCTTGATAAATATTAAAATGCTTAAATTTAATTTTTAAACCTTCAACTGTGTATTAGTTTGTTACTTAAACAGTAATACGTGTTCATTGTCAAAAAGAAAAAGAAAAAAACCTTGAAAGGTACAGAAAGATATGGAATATGGAGCTAAGAGACTCGTGCAAGGATTACTTGAAGGTGGGCACATTGGGTGAGCAGGGGAAGAGGGAAGGGAGCAGAGTGGAGACGAGGCCCACACCTGTGGCTGTGGAAACGTGGCCCGCATCTGCGGTTGTGGGGATGCGGCTGGCATCCACAGCTGCAGAGATGCAGGGGATCCCAGGACGGAATAGAGAACACAAAAGCCAGGAGGTGGGCTCTTTCCCTGCATCCCACAGCTGATCTCTCCCACTGAGGGGGCAGCATATCCAGCATTTGAGGCAATAACCTCAGTGAGACCTCCAGTTGGGCCCTAGGCTGGACAAAGGACACAAACTCCATACCTTGGGCACTACCCCCACTCTTCTAATCCTAACCCTGCCCTTCCAGAGACTTAAACTGGCCCCTGAACTGAGGAGTAGTGTCAGATTATGGAGGAGCCTTAGTGCTCAGGCTCTGGGAAGACTGGCGGGCAACTCTGACCCAGGGAAGAGGCTGGGAAGAGTGATTTTTACTGGGCTAGGAGAGAAAAGACTCCTCCACCCCCAGCCACCACCTTTTCTGGCCTGTGGGAAGAGTGTGACATGGCTGGGCTGAAAGAGAGAAGACCTCTCCATCCCCAGCCCCCACCCTTTCTGGCTTGCCTAGGGCAGGGCAATTACAACTGTGGAGGCACTCCCAGGGATCAGCAGTCGGCGGCAGATGGAGCTCCCTGCTTTCAGCAGCTCAGAAATCTCCCACCCGCCACACACATACACACACACACACACACACACACACGGAAGAAGTGCCCTAAGACTCAGGAGAACTGGACACAGGGCTGGTGGTGCTACTTTCAGTGCGCATATGTGCAGGCAAGAGCAGAAACTGCACTGACTTTGTAGAAACTACCATCCAGACCCCTCAGCTCCACGCATCTAAATCTGCAGTTCCAATGTCACTCTAGGCACCAGGTGACCGGCTCTGCCTGCACAATATGCAGAGGACTCTTTGATATAGCAGAGGACAACCTGGAGATTACTTGGTGGGCTTAAACCAAGACTGGCGCTGCTTTTTGTTTTGTTTTGTCTTTATATCTTTGACATCTTTGCCTGTGTTGACTGGGGGTTGTCGGTTGTTTTTACATGTGAAGGTATTTGATTTTTTCTTTGTTGTTGTTGTTGTGCTTGGTGATTTGCTTTGTTCTGAAATTGCCCTACTAGGGCCCAGCTTAAGAGGCACAAGATTTAACATACCCAGAGGCCAACTCCAGACCAAACCAGAGTACTACTGGGTTTGACCTACAAGTGACACACCCAGAGGGAATTCTCTACAGGCACAAGAGCCCATAGGCACAATTCTCTACAGGCACAAGAGCCAAACCACATTTAAGTGGTCAACCCTCATGCAGCAGGACACCCTGTGGTTGGCAGAGGCAAGTCTCACAACTAGTCAGCCTAAGAGTTAACCCCACCTACTCATAAGCGTAAAGCAATTAAAGATCTTCTTTAACAGGACAATATACACGACACAAGAGTCACCTTTGGAGTACACACAGAGGAGAAGAACGAAGTAGTGCAAGTCAAATATAAAGGACACATACTACATAAGATAACCCAGCAAGAACTAAGAACTCTAGGGGATCTACCTGATACATCAAAGCAAACATAGAGAGTCAGCGAGAATGGGGAAACAAAGAAACATGTCCCAAATAAAAGAACAGAAGAAGCCTCCAGAAATGGAACCAAATGAAACAGAGGTAACCAACCTATCAGAGACAGAGTTCAGAACACTGATAATAAGAATGTTTAAGGAGCTTAGAGACAACATAAAGAAGGATGTAGAAATCATAATGAACAACCAGTTAGAACTAAAGAACACAATTACTGAAATAAATAACTCACTTGAAGGAATTAACAGCCGGTTAGATGAAGCAGAGGATCGAATCAGCGACTTAGAAGACAAGTTAGCAGAGATCACCCAAACAGAACAACAGAAAGAAAAAAGAATAAAAAACAATGAAGGTGGTTTAAGAGACCTCTGGGATAACATCAAGCGCAACAACATGCGCATCATAGGAATACCAGAAGATGAAGAAAGGAAGCAAGGGATTGAGAACATATTTGAAGTAATAATGTCCGAAAACTTCCCTAACCTGATGAAGGAAACCAACATACAAGCCCAGAAAGTGCAGAGAGTTCCAAATAGGATAAACTCAAACAGGTCCACACCAAGACACATTTGAGGTAAAATGGCAAAGGTTAAAGACAAAGAGAGAATCCTAAAAGCAGCAAGAGAAAGACAGAGGGTTACATACAAGGGAACTCCCATAAGACTATCAATTGACTTTTCTACAGAAACATTGAAGGCCAGGAGGGAGTGGCAGGAGATACTCAAAGTGATGGAAAACAAAGGCCTACAACCTAGATTGCTTTATCCAGCAAGGCTATCATTTAAAGTTGATGGAGAGATAAAGAGCTTCCCAGAAAAGAATAAGCTAAGGGAATTTATTACCACCAAGGCAGCATTGCAAGAAATACTAAAAGGACTTCTGTAAATAGAAGAAAGATGAAAACAATCTAACTACAAATTTAAAAATGGCAATAACTATGTACCTATCAATAATCACTTTAAATGTAGATGGATTAAATGCTCCAATCAAGAGACATAGGGTGGCTGAGTGGATAAGAAAGCAAGACCCTTGTATATGCTGTATACAAGAGACTCACCTCAGATCAAAAGACACACACAGGCTGAAAGTGAAGGGTTGGAGTAAGATATTTCATGCAAATGGAAATGAGAAAAAAGCTGGAGTTTCAATACTTATATCTGACAAAATAGACTTTAAAATGAAGAACATATTAAAAGACAAAGATGGGCACTATATAATAATAAAGGGATTGATCCGACAAGAGGACATAACCCTAGTAAACATCTATGCACCCAACATAGGAGCACCTAACTATATAAAACAGATATTGACTGACATAAAGACAGAGATCAACAATAACACTATCATAGTAGGGGACTTCAACACACCTCTGACAACAATGGACAGGTCTTCCAGACAGAAAATCAATATGGAAGCAACAGCCTCAAAGGAAACATTGGACCACTTGGATTTAATCAATATTTTCAGAGCATTTCACCCCAAAGCTGCAGAATACACGTTCTTCTCAAGCACATATGGAACTTTTTCCAAGCTAGACCATATGTTAGGCCACAAAACAAGTCTTGATAAATTTAAGAAAATTGAAATCATACCGATTATCTTCTCTGACCACAGTGCTATGAAATTAGAAATGAACTACAGGAAAAAAACTGGAAGACACACCAATTCATGGAGGCTGAATAACACGTTACTAAATAATGAATGGGTCAACCAGGAGATCAAGGAAGAAATCAAAAGATATCTTGAGACAAATGAAAATGAAAACATGATGACCCAAAATCTATGGGATGCCACGAAAGCAGTCCTAAGAGGGAAATTCATAGCATTGCAGGCCTACCTAAAGAAACAAGAAACATCACTAATTAACAGTTTATCTTCACACTTAAGGGATCTGGAAAAAGAACAGCAAAATAAGCCCAAAGCGAGTACAAGGAAGGAGATAATAAAGATCAGAGTGGAAATAAATGAAATAGAAACAAGAAAAACAATACAAAAGATCAATGAATCCACGAGTTGATTCTTAGAGAAGATAAACAAAATCGACAAACCTTTAGCCAGACTCATTTAAAAAAAGAGAGAGAGTACCTAAATTAATAAAATCATAAATGAAAGAGGAGAAGTGACAACATACACTGCAGAAATACAAAAAATTTTAAGAAATTACTATGAGCAACTATATGCCAACAAATTTGACAATCTGGAAGAAATGGACAATTTTCTAGAGGTGTACAACTTTCCAAGGCTAACTCAAGAAGAAACAGAAAACCTGAATAGACTGATTACCACCAGGAAATTGAATCAGCAATCAACAATCTCCCAACAAACAAAAGCCTTGGACAAGATGGCTTTACAGGTGAATTTTACAAAACGTTCAGAAAAGAATTATCACATATTCTCCTCAAGCTCTTCCAAAATATCCAGAAGGAGGGAAGACTCCCAAACACTTTTTATGAAGCCACTATTGCCCTGATCCCAAAATCAGACAAAGACACCACAAAAAAAGAAAACTACAGGCCGATATCTCTAATGAACATAGATGCAAAAATCCTCAACAAAATATTAGCGAACAGAATTCAGCAATACATTAAAAAGATCATACACCATGATCAAGTGGGATTCATCCCTGGCATGCAAGGGTGGTTCAACATCCACAAATCAATTAATGTGATACACCACATTAACAAAATGAAAAATAAAAATCACATGATCATATCAATAGATGCAGAAAAAGCATTTGAGAAAATCCAACAGCCATTTATGATAAAAACCCTTAAGAAAATGGGAATAGAGGGATCATATCTCAACATAATAAAGGCCATATATGAGAAACCCACAGCTAACATCATACTCAATGAGGAAAAGCTAAAACCATTCCTTAAGATCAGGAACAAGGCAAGGTTGCCCACTTTCTCCACTTCTATTCAACATAGTGCTGGAAGTTCTAGCCACAGCAATCAGACAAGAAAAAGAAATAAAAGGCATCCAAATCGGTAAGGAGGAAGTAAAATTGTCATTATATGCAGATGACAAGATACTATATATAGAGAACCCTAAAGACTCCACCAAGAAACTATTAGAGCTGATAGATGAATTTAGTAAAGTAGCAGGATACAAAATTAATATTCAGAAATCAGTTGCATTTGTATATACCAATAATAAAACATCAGAAGGAGAAATTTAAAAAAAAATCCCATTTACATTTGCTCCAAAGACTGTAAAATACCTGGGAATAAATTTAACCAAAGAAGTAAAAGATCTGTACTCAGAAAATTATAAGACACTGAAGAAAGAAATGAAAGAAGATACAAATAGATGGAAACACATACCATGTTCATGGATAGGAAGAATTAATATAGTTAAAATGTCCATATTGCCTAAGGCAATATACATATTCAACACAATTCCTATCAAACTACCAATGACGTTTTCCACAGAAATAGAACATATAATCCTAAAATTTATATGGGACCATAAAAGACCCTGGATAGCCACAGCAATCTTGAGAAATAAGAACAAAGTGGGAGGTATAACAATACCTGACATCAAATTATACTACAAGGCTACAGTAATCAAAACAGCATGATACTGGCATAAAAACAGACACATAGATCAATGGAACAGAATAGAGAGTTCAGAAATAAATCCATGCCTGTATGGCCATTTAATCTACGAGAATGGAAGCAAGAATGTACAGTGGGATGAAGACAGTCTATTCAATAAATGGTGCTGGGAAACCTGGACAGACACATGCAAAAAAATGAAGCTGGACCACCTCCTTACACCATATACAAAAATAAATTCAAAATGGCTTAAAGACTTAAATGTAAGATCTGAAACCATAAAATTCCTAGAAGAAAATACAGGAAGAAACTTCACAGACATTACCCGGAGTAAGATTTTTACTGATATATCCTCTCGTGCGAGGGAAGTAAGAGAAAAAATAAACATGTGGTATTACATCAAACTAAAAAGTTTTTTCACAGCAGAGGAAACCATCAATAAAACAAAAAGGGATCCTACTGAATGGGAAAAGATATTTGCCAATGATATATCTGATAAGGGATTAATATCACAAATTTATAAAAAAACACACTCAACTCAACTCCAAAAAAACAAACAACCCAATTAAAAAATGGGCAGAGGACATGAAGAGATATTTTTCGAAAAAGGACATACAGATGGCAAACAGGCATATGAAGAAAGGCTCAACCTCACTAACCATCAGAGAAATGCAAATAAAAACCACAATGAGATACCACCTCACCTCAGTCAAAATGGCTATCATCAATAAATCAACAAACAACAAGTGCTGGCGCGGATGTGGAGAAAAGGGAACGCTTGTGCACTGTTGGTGGGATTGCAGATTGGTGCAGCCACTATGGAAAACAGTATGGAGGTATCTCAAAAATCTGAAAATGGAACTACCCTATGATCCAGTAATTCCACTCCTAGGTATCTATCCGGAGAAATCCAAAACTCCAATTCAAAGGTCTTTATGCACTCCTATGTTTATTGCAGCACTATACACAATAGCCAAGACATGGAAACAACTGAAATGCCCATCAATAAGTGACTGGATTAAGAAACTGTGGTACATTTATACAATGGAGTATTACGCAGCCATAAAGAAGAAAGAAATCTTACCACTTACAACAACATGGATGGACCTAGAGAACATTATGTTAAGTGAAATAAGTCAGACAGAGAAAGACAAATACCATATGATCTCACTTATATGTGGAATCTAAAGAAAAGAATAAGTGAATGAACTAATCAGAAACGGTTTTGGAGACATAAAGGAAAAGCTGAGAGTTGCTAGATGGGCGGGGAGTGGGGATAAAGGGGAAGGTGAGGGGATTAGAAAACAGTTGGTAAGCACAAGATGGCCACGGGGTTTTGAAAATTAGTTTGGGGAATGTAATCAGTAATGTTGTAAAGATTTTGTAGGGAATCCAATGGACACATGTCCCATTTGGGAGAGCACCTCAGGGATGATGTAGATGCCTGATCACTGCACTGTACACCTGAAGTCGAACCATAATGAATGCCAACTATAATTATATATATATGTGTATATATATGTATGTATATACTTACAAGAAGCGGAGTACAGCATTAGGAATAGAGACAGTGGAAATGTAATGGCTCAGTGTGATGTCAGAGGGATAGTGGATTGGGGGGAGGGGGTTCATACAGTGTGAGGGATATAAATGATAAACGTCTAAGTATTACTTTGTCTTGTGCACCTGAAACTAATAAAAAGCAAACAAACAAACAAAACAAACAAACAAACACACAAAAAAGAAAGATATGGAATATGGAATAACAAGGAAACACACTTCCTCCACTCATATGTTCATTTCCTCACTTCTTGTAACCCATTTTAACAATTTCTTATGTTTCCCTCCAGATGTTAGTTTTACATTTGTAGACATACAAAATATGATTTATGTTATTCATACAGTTTTCAACATGACTTTTGCACTTACTGTATCTTGGACATCTTTTTTGTTACTGTATTGAAATCCATTTCATTCTTTTAAACTGCTGCAAGGTATTTTGTTCCATGGAAAGCTCATCCTTAACCAAACTCCTATTGATGGCTTTTTAAGTGGTTTTCATTTTTTTGCTATTATAAACAACTCTACATTGAACATCTTTGCACATATATTTCTATGCACAAGTGTGAGTGTATACGTAGGATTAATTCTTGGAAGTGGAAATTTTGGGCTAAGGGGAGGGTTCACATTTAAAATGCTGATGGATATGGGAAAATTGCCCTTGAAAACTGTTTATTCATTTATATTCTCACCAGCTATACATGAGCTTTCCGGTGTCTCACACCCTTATGAACAATGAGGTCTAAAACAAACAAACAAATAAAAAAAATCTTACTGTTGTTTTACTTTGTGTTATTCATTATTATTGAGGTTGTACATTTATTCACACATTTATTGGTCACTTCTTGTACAAAACACTATTTGTGTACTTTGAATATTTTTTTGTCATGTTGTTGCTAGGTTTCTTATTGCTATGTTCTATGTCTTTAGATATAAGGAAATTAGTTATTTGTCATATATATTTAAAGTAGTTCCACAAATTTTTGTCTTTTACCTTGATTATGGTGTTTTTACTTACAGTAATTTAAAATGTTGATGAAATCAAATTTATTAGTCTTTTCTTTCAATTATTTTATTTCATGTTAAGAAGGGTCTAATTTATTCCAAGATAATTTAGACAATTCACCTATCTTCCCTATTAGCAGTATTTAAAAAATATTTTTATTTTATGTTAAAATCAAAAGATGTACTATAGGGCTCCATTTTATTTTAAATTTATTTCCAAATACCTAGCTAGTTGTCTTATACCATGTATTGAATAATCGATTTTTTCCCTTCTGATTTGGCATGTCACCTTTGTCATATACTAAATTCTCATATATACTTTGGCCTCCTCTGAACTTCCTCCTCTGTTCCATTGGACTATTGATCTAGTCCTACCTTTGTACCATATTGTTTTAATTACTGTAACTTTATAATGTATTTTCATAATGGAGAGGTCTACAGTATACTCACTGTTCTTCCTTTAAATAAATATTTCTTGGCTATTTTCACATGGACTGTTTTTTTCCAGATGACTATGGAGTCACTTTGTCAAATTTCTGTCCTCCCAACAAAATGAACAAGAAAAAAACCCTTTTTGTGATTTTGATGAGGATCACTTTGAAGTTATGGAATAGGACGGAGAGAATTGACATCTTTATACCGCTAACACTTCCTGTCCAGGAACACATTTTTTGTCCCTCTCCCCCTTTTTTTAAAGCAAAAGAGAACATTTATTGGGTCTCTTGAATGAGAGCTATGAAGGGTGAAGAAGACTTCAGGCCTGGCTGGATCCAGAGGTCCCTAGTTGGTCATCAGATCTCTCTGTCTCTCTTTCAAAAAATTCTTCCTTAGCTGTGCTTTCTTTTGCTTTCCTGTTTTAGTCTCTCTATGGTAGGAACAACGGCGGCCACTGCAACGCCAGGATATTTGAATGTCTGGTTATTGATATCAGAAGGAGAGAGACTCACTTTTTCTCAGTATTCGTGAGTCCCCCAAAGGACTTTGAACATGATTGTCCATACTTGGACTGACTACAGTGCACAGAGTAGGTCCAGTGCCCTCTGCTGGGTTGACAGTGCCATTTACTTCCCTCCAAAGGTGAGGGGAGCTGTTTCCATGAGGAAAGAGGAAAGTTGGGCCCACAGCTGGGGCTAGAGTTTTGAGGGAATTTCAGTTTTATTAATACTTATTAGTCTCTTCAAGTTCTTAATTTCTTAAGCCAATTGTGGAATTTTTTTTGTTCCCTTTTATTCAGATCTTATTTTGTGTTTTTTGTAGAAGTAAACATATTTTTAAAGTCGATATAATATTTTGTCTATGGATGTATCAGAATTTACGTGACTGTTCCCTCTTGCTGAACTATCAGATCATTTCCCATCTCTTTGTAGATTCAACAGTCCTGTGGTGAGCATCAGTGTGCTTTGCTCATTTACCACATTTTGCTGATTTCCTTAGAATATATTTCCAGAAGCAGGTCAAAGGATCTGGGAATTTTAAAGGCTCTTAGTAGCGATTGGAAGATTGCTTTTCAGAGAGGCTCAAACAATCTGCTCTCCTACCAGATGGATGAGAATAGCTGTCTGGCAGAATCCTCACACTAACATTAATAGAAACTTTGCTACGTTGTTGGGCATGAGGCACCTGCAGGAACACAGTATTGTGTGGCAGCCTCTGTCTGTTGCTGAATAATAGATCTTTTCTTTTCTTCTTTGCCGCGTGCTACCACCCCCCCCCCGACTCCTCCCCCCCCCCCCCCCCCCCCCCCCGCCCCGTACAGACAGAGGGCAGTGTTCACTCTCACTTAAGACTGTGGAGACATTTAGTTTAGTAGATTCTTAGGTCTTTTGGATATTTCAAGTATCCACTGACATCTAGGAATGGAAGGTAAAATTTGAGAGGTGTCTTTCTATTTTGCTGTGATAAAATTGTCTAATTGCAGATAAGACAGATGAGAACCTCCCCTCTGCAACACACACACACACACACACACACACACACACACACATACGTGGCTGTGACCCTGCAAATTGCTCAGAGTAACTTGGAGTTGGCCAAGGTTGAAAAGTTTCCGAATTCCATGCTCCAGATAGGTCTCTGCAACAGAAGCGTTCCTCTTTCTTTTCAGTAGAAAATGTCATTCGGATTCCTCAAGTTTAGAACCCAGATATGTTCATTGGTAACAAGGAAATGCCAAATTTACTGGGCAAGACTGATGGACACCGGACAGCCCTCCTTGTAACGCTTTGCTTTGGGGCCATTATTCACTCCTGTGTACTTTGGCAGGCCTTGAGCATGGGAACGAGATGCCTCACATGCTCTCCTTTCATTTGAAAACCCCTTTTGCCGCCACCACCTTGCCTGAAAGCCCCCTCCGTCAGGATTTTTTGGCGCGGTGGATCACGCTTTTCCAGGGCGGTTTCTCTCAGGGCGAGTCTATTAGGCTTGTAGGATGTTTCAATTGGGCTGGTATAATTGTGGGGTGCTACAAGGGCCCCAGCAAAGGATACTTTATAAATGAGATTATTATGCTTAGTTGTGTTAATGGACATTTATATGCCCTATATCCTTCATACAGCAATGGGATAATAGCTCTTAAGGCCATAGTTACTATTTTGGGTTGGGCTCACTTGTAAAACTCGATCTTTTTATTGTGAGGCTGTTTTCAGTTAGAGGAGTATATAAAACCGTTTGAAAGCAAAATTTCAATTTTGTGGTTGCTGTCTTATATAGTTTACAAAGTTTAAATGGTAAAATTACTATGTGTGTGTGTGTGTGTATGTGTGTGTATGTTTGTGTATACATACAATCTGACAGGTCTGGCAATCAAGTTCGCGAACTTGTTGCAACAATATTGCTAACCTTTTTTGATATCAGAGAGATTATCCATTATGAATTTATACCAACTGGACAAACAGTTAACCAAGTTTACTATTTGGAAGTGCTGAAAAGGCTGCATGAAAAAGTTAGATGACCTGAACTTT
Organism: Rhinolophus ferrumequinum; assembly: GCF_004115265.2. Taxonomy (NCBI): domain Eukaryota; kingdom Metazoa; phylum Chordata; class Mammalia; order Chiroptera; family Rhinolophidae; genus Rhinolophus; species Rhinolophus ferrumequinum. The sequence continues at coordinate 24,539,986 of NC_046296.1, read as the reverse complement.
TGGCCAACAATTCATGGCTCTTGCATCACGACAGTGCACCAGCTCACACAGCACTGTCTGTGAGGGAGTTTTTAGCCAGTAAACAAATAATTGCATAGGAACACCCTCCCTACGCACTGGATCTGGCCCCCAGTGACTTTTTTCTTTACCCGAAGATAAAGCAAATATTGAAAGGAAGACATTTTGATGACATTCAGGACATCAAGTGTAATATGACAATAGCTCTGATGGCCATTTCAGAAAAACAGTTCCAAAATTGCTTTGAAGGGTGGACTAGGCACTAGTGTCAGTGCACAGCTTCCCAAGAGGAGTACTTCGAAGGTGACCGTAGTGGTATTCAGCAATGAGGTATGTAGCACTTTTTGTAGGATGAGTTTGTGAACTTAATTGTTTGAACTCGTGTGTGTGTGTGTATGTATATATATATATATATATATATATATATTTAAGCTTAAAACCAAACAGTTAAAATCATGCCCACTTCGGCAGGACTTCTTAATAATGGAGAACTACAAAATCTTAGTGGAATTTGGTCCAATGTACATCCTTTTCCCTGATCAGTAATAATTTTTAACTTTTGGGAGACAGGTTCTCTTTGGTTTTGTAATGTTTATTTCTCATAAGTTACAGGTCCCCAGGAAGATTTGGATATTGTGTTGTAGTAATGGACAGTGGTGCATTGACAAGATTTTGCAAGCACATTTCCATGCCTAGGCTTGAGGCAGACAGAGTGCCCACCTGGTGCAACGGGAAGTCTCCGGGCTCTCCAGGAGTTTGGCTATCCTGTTTGGTGGTCCCCAGTCAGCAAATTGAATGGATTGTGGGCCGTTGGCTATCCTAGCTTGTGATGTGTAGATGTGGCTGCAATTGGATAAAACTGGAAATTGCGTGACGCAGGGGGTGGCGTTGGAGGTGGGGAGGATGGCTCATTTCCCTTAGGAGGGAATTCAGTGCAATGGGGAGATCCCCCCAACCCCGACTGCAATACCCGCTTCCACCCCTCCCCCTGAGTCATTTTTCCTAATCCCTTTTCATGTTTTTACAGTGAAAGGGCTATTTCTACCTGTCAAGAACACCCACGCGATTCCGAGGTTGGTGACTTAGAATATTGGAGGAAGCTACTCTGAGGATGGAAACTGTGTCCCAGGAAACTGAGGGCTGAATAGTCAGATGAAGGGACACAGTTCTCATGAGCTTACTCTGCATTTCCAAAAGGAACTCTGGTGACTAGGGATTCTTTTCTTCTTTTCTCTGTATCCCTTGCCGCCTGTCATGTTTCTGGTGCTACGTTCGTTATTCCAAAGGACCAGCCACCAATGGTAATGATTTCCATAGCACCACTCAGGGTGCTTCAGTGCCCCTTCCCTACACAATCCCCATCCAGCCATTCTCAACATCCTCCTGTACATGTGACTCCAGGCCCATTGTCCGTCCTTTCCCTTCCTGGAGGTCCTCATCAGGCTCTCTCTTTTTTGAAGTTTTCTCACCACTCTGGGCGTTGGCAGACATTAATTATATTGCTCGTGTGGGGTTTACATGCCCCCTCCGGGTATTTATAAAGCAAAGAGGTGGTATATATGGTGGTTAAGAGTTTGGCCCCTAGAGTCAGGCAAACCTGATTTGCGTCTGATTCTGTCCCCTGCTGCATGTGTAACCCTGGATATGGCAATTCCGCCCTTTGAGCCTCAGTTTCTCATGGAAGACTAGAATTTACCTCATTAAGTAGTCATGACGATTAAACAAAGCCATTTTATCACGGTGGCAGTGGACAGTAAGCACTCAAGAAGTGTTAGCTGCTATGGTTATCGCTGTTACTATTATTATTATACATCATGTCCCCAGTAGCATTGTAAGATACTTGAGAGTTTCCTTCTATCCACCTTAATGCCTAGACCTGCACTTACAGCTAATGACCTTCAGGCAAGGTTGAGGACAGCACAGCCTCATCTCCTCTCAGTATTCACCCTTTGTTCCTAGAACAAGTGTTGGGCAGCACAGTGGCCCTGCTGAGGTTTTTGAGAAACAAACGATAGCATGTTCCTTATGAAGCAAACATGGTGATTTTCCAGTGACCTGTAGTTTCCTGTGTGTGTGGATGAGTGGGGAAGAGGTGAGTGTGGCAGGGGAGACGAGGGCTTGCAGAGGTGGGATGGATAACTGAAACCAGTGTCCCCTTTGTCTGTCCTCTAGGATTAGGAGAAAAAGGACGATGGCCAGAAAAAGTCAGAAGGCCAGGGTTTTGGGTCCTATTCTGTCACTAGCCAGCTATGTAAGCCCGGGAAGTTCACAGCCTTTTGGGGCTGCAGTCTCCACATCTGTATAGCTGGAATAGTGTACTTCTCAGGGCTGTGGAGGAGTCCAGGGAGGCAGTACTTGTGTAAGTGCTGTGTGAAAAAAAGACCCAAATATTAGCTGTCATAATCAAGCATGTTCTGACTTCACTAGGATGGCTTAATTATTCCCCTTTTCTTTGCCCTTCCGCTCTGGTTTTCCCTTGCCCTCTCTCCTTTCCCCCCTTTGGCTGCTGGGGCAGATCTCTAGTCTGCAAGGAAACAGCAGAGGGAGTAGAGCTCCAGGTTTCTGGCCAGGTCCTATGCACCTCTCTCACTTGGAACCATTTCCCTTCACACCTTTCAGATTGGCTCAGTGCTGAAGCTGGTTGTTTCAAATCTCTTCTCAGGGTTCCTTCCCCCATCAGGCGCATTCCTGGGTGTTACTGTGTCTCTGTAGCTACAGATATATTTGTTTGGGGCAAAGATTAGTTTGTATTGCTGTGTACCAAAGAGGGCACACAGTAGGCAGTCGGTAATTGTTTACTCAGTGGCACTGCTGGCTGGAGGATGGGTGAGAAAAATGGGACAAATGCTTCTGTAGCCCCTGGAGGACATGCTCAAGTGGTGGCCCAAAGGGTCACAGGCTCAGGCTCCTGGTTGTCTTTTGTGGGAAAGAGTATAAGCTTGAGAGGTGGTCTCTAGCATGGGGAGGAGGGTGAGGTCCTGGCTGTCCAGGTGCTAAGAGCTGGGGATTATTCTTGTTCTCTACCCGGAAGAGGAGAATTTGGTCAATCTTCATGGTTCGCAGTGTGTTAGACATGGCGGCTCCTGTGATAACTGAACAGCTTGGTATTATGGTCCTGGGGGAGTTCGTTTCTTGTATGTAGCCTTTGGAAAACCTACCTCCTGGACTGCTATCCTATGGCATAGAAGGGTATAAATTTAGACAGTTGCTGAAAAGGGGCCTAGATATACTCAGACAGCAGATAAGAGCTGTGTAGCTAGAACAGATGTCCATGTGGTTCATTCATTCATTTATTCATTTGTCCTTCTCATATGCATATGCCCAGAGTAATCCAGAGCAGAACATTCTAGAAACTGTCATTATCCATTTGAAACTTACCATCCACGGGTGAGACACTCACATCAGGAATAATTACCACACATGTCTATCTATAATTACGGGAAGGGCCATGAAGACAAAGTTTTGTAATAATGACTGATGGGGAGACCTGACCTCGTTTGGAGGGTCAGGGAAGGCTTCTCCCTCCAAATGGACATTTAAGAGCTCCCCAAGTGATCAGGGCAAGGGCATTTCAGACTGCCCCGAGGCTAGCTGATACGATGACACTTTGGTCATCAGGAAAACCTACCTCTCCTTTGAGATAGTTTAACCCTACACCTCTGTGATGCCAGCGAGGTGAATGGTGCTCCCCGGAGTCACGCAGTGATCACTGGAAGAGTGCAAGTGAGGCCCCGGTTTCAGGAGGAGGAACAGCACGTGCGAAGATCCTGAGGTGAGAAGAGCTGGGTAGCGTAGAAAGGACACTGTGTACTGGGGTGCAGGCATGCACGGGGACAGAAGTGAGCAAGAATGAAGAGGTAGGTGGGGTTGGGACATGCAACCCATGGTGGTCCATGCTAAGGCGTTGAAGGCATATAAGCCATTGAAGAAGTTTAGGCGCAGAAGTGACTCAATCATTTTTATGTGAGTATTTTAAAAAGCTCACTCTGGTTGCTGGGGGTAGACTGGTTCAGAGGGCTAAAATGACAGTGGAAAGGCCGGACAGGAGATTTTTACAGGAAAAGGTGGGGCTTGTCCTAGGAGAGTGATGGTGGTCCTGTGCAGGCATACACAGATTAGAGAAGAATTTAGGAGGTGGAATGGACAGAATTTAGGGATTAATGATCTGTCCGAGGGAGGCATGAAGGGGAAGGAGGAGTCCACTTTTAAAGGTTGTGTTGAGGCGCAGGAACTGGCTGAGACGACTGAAAGACACCCATCACGCTAGGGAGGAAACGAGGAGAGAACGGTGGTGAAAAACTTAAAGCACAAATGATACTGAATGGATAAAGATGCATTCCATGTAAGATCGGGAACAAGGCAAGGATCTCCATTATCACTCACTAGTGTTAGCCGAGTACTGGACTTCCTAGCCAACACTATAAGTGAAGAAAAAGAAATAAGAGGTGTGAATAAGAGGGGAAGGAATAAAACTGATCATCTAACAGCAAAAGCAACAGATTCAACTAATTTAGAATTAAGCCAGGTTGACAGATGCTAGAGCCACTTACGAGCATCAGTAGAATTTCTCAACACGAGCAAAAACAGATTACCAAATATAATTTAAAGAGAACAAATTCATGGCAGCAACCAACACTATGAAATGTTTAGGGATTAACAACAACCAAAAAAAGGCAAGACCTTTATAGGAGAAATATTACAATTCTTAAAAGCTACAAAAGGAATCGTGAATATGTGGTCAGAGTAATTTTTACATATTTGAGTGGGATGACAATATAAAATTATGTTTATGCCCCCCAAATTAACTTCTAAAGTCAAGACAATTCCAACAATTCCAGTGGGATTATTTTTAGGAGCTTGATAGATGTATTTAAAAAGGTTCACAAATAACTTAACACATTTGAAAAAGGAGAATGAAGAGAAGGAACTTACCCTGTCAGATATTAAAACATATTAACAGTCTTGTGGCAAAAACCAGACAAATAGAGCAGTGTACCCCAACAGAGAGCTCAGCAACAGACCCATGTATATAAAGGAATTTAAGAAATGTTAAAGATGGCCTACTAATAAAATTGGAGCCTGAGGCCAATTCTGTTCCCAAAGATGATTGTAACATTATCTCCCCTCTGACATGTGCTTTTCACCATGTGCCTTTGACACTTTTCCCATTGAGAGGTGGGGTATGTGTTCTCGCCCCTTGATTCCAGCCAGGTATTGACTACAGTGGAAGTAACGCTAAGTGATTTCTGAAGCTAGGTTATAGAAACTGGGATAGCCTTTGCCTTTTTTTCCCCTTGGAACTCAGCCATCATAATGTGAGGAGACCCAAACAACCTGTGATGATATGCAAGTGGAAAGGAACGGTGGCCCTTGGCCTTAGCCGGACTCCCGGCTGACAGCCAGCATGAACTTGCCAGCCAGAAAGTGCATCCTTCAGCCCCAGGGAAACCATCTCAGCTGACATTCCATGGCACAAAGAAACCACCCTTACTGATCCCTACCAACAATGCAGGTATGTGAGCAAAATCAATATTTGTTTTAAGCCACTACATTTTGGAGTATTTTGTTATACAGGTTTTCTAAACAGTTCTCTGGCTCATTTAGTAAATATATATATACTAAATGTTAAAGTAAAACAATACTGGTGGTACAACAGTACGTAGGAGAATATCTTTGTGGTATTCTCCCTTTGTGAAGGGGGAAGGATTTCTTAAGCAAAACCTCAGTTGCACAAATTATAATTGAAAAATTGATGAATTTGATTAAATAGAAATTAAGTAACTGCCCAATGAGGAACTGATAAAGTTAACAGGCAGAGATGATAGTTTGGGAGAAGATGTTTGTAAAATATCAAACTCTAAGAGATTAATATTTGTAATTTACCAGGAGCTGTCGCAAATCAATAAGAAAAAGATAGGAACACCTATAAAATGTGGGCAAAAGAATAAAAACTGGCAGTTCATAAGGAAACTCACATGACTAAAAAGCCTATGAAGATGTTAAAATTCACTGGTGATTAGAGAGATAAAAATATAATAACAAGATATATTACACCTATCAAACTGGCAGAACTTGGAATGCCGAGTGTGTTAGTTTCCTAGAGTGGCTATAACAAAATACCAAAAACTGGTGGCTTAGATAACAGGAATTGATTATCTCCTAGTTCTGGAAGCTAGATGTCCAAAGTCAAGGTGTCGTAGGGTTGGTTCTGTCTGAGGGCTGTGAGGGAGACTGTTCCATCCTGGTGGGTTGCTAGCAATCTCTGGCATTCCTCGGCTTATAAATACATCACTCTGATCTTCACCTTCATCTTCACATGGTGTTCTTTTTATGTCAGTCCCTTTACATTGTCTTCCCTCTGTACACGTCTGTCTTTGTGTCCAAATCTCCCCTTTTTATAAGGACACCAATCATATTGGATTAGGGGCCCCCCAATGACCTCCTCTTAACTTGATTTTATCTACAAAGATCCTATTTCCAAATATGGTCACATTCTGAACTACTGGGCCTTAGGACTTCAACATATCTTTTTGGGGGACACATTCAATCCACACACTGAATATTGCTCAGTGTTGGCAGGAATGTGAATGAGCCTCAGAAAGCTTCAGGCATGGCTAGTGGGGGAGGGGACAGGTGCATTCCCTCAGGAGAGCACCCTGGCAGTACTGAGACTGATACCACATGACTCAGCTTTCATGCTCCTGGACATATATGCCTGAGAATTTCACCCATAGATGTGTAAGGAACATGTATGAAGACATTCATTGCAGCACTGTTAGTGGGAGCAGAAAATTGGACGCATTCTAGTCTATGCTTGTGGGGTTGGATGTGTAAAATATAGAGGGTACAGATTATGGAATATTATGACACATGTAGGAGAAATGGATTAGATGCATGCTTGGCAATGTGGATAGATTTTAAAAACAGCATTCTGGGTAAAAATGGAAGAGATAGAATGATTTCTAAAACATGAGAACACACCATTTCTATATATTAAAATATTGGCACACAAGACAAAAGTCAAAGGATACATACTCGTACATAAAAAAAAAAACCAATAAAATAAAATGGTGTCTATTGCAGGGAGGGAAATTGGGCTGGGAAATGGAGATGAAAGGGAATTCTAAAAAAAGGGGTTGTGTATGAACCCAAAACAATAATGTTTTGTGAACTGAGGAATCTGACCAACTCAACCCTGAGACCTGAAACACAAACCACTCCCCACTAAATCCTCCACTTGCACTGATTTAGTGCTTGCCTTGGGAGTGGTTTCTTCGTGTTACTGCTCTTGTTTTGTTTGATAATATCTTCCTCTTGTGGGGAGTCTTAGAATGTTAGGGTTGGAAGCGATCTTCCCTTCAATAGCATCTCCTTGCCCCATGCGGCTTGTTGAGGGGTATACAAGAGAAGCAAGAAGCACTTCCTGACATCAGGCCAGTTCATCTAGATGAGGAGAAAGCACGCTCAAGAAACAATTAGATAACAACACAAGATGGTATGTAATTAAGTGTTAAGCTGCATGGGGCCCAGCCCTGGACCAGCAAAGGCAGATGTGCTGGGGAAGAACAGGATGTCTGCTCAAGATAAAAACGGATCATGGAATTTTAGTAACTTCAGAGGAATTTTGTTTAAATGGAGCCACGACAGCGGGATTTCCCTGGCCCCTGAGCTCACTGCCCATTGCCAGGAGGCGTGGATTTCCAGCTGTGCTGCCAGGAGACTCAGAGGTTGTCCTGACCTGCCCGTGAGAAGACCGTTGCTGGAGAGAGAAGTGCTCTGGATTTACTACCTAGCTTCAACCAGATTTGTTTTACACACAGGGCTCAAGATTAAGATTCTGCCTGAGGACAGATTTCTGCATTCAAAAGTTTGAAAACCAGAGGCCTGGAGGATCAAGTCCCAATGCCTTAGTGCGAGTGCTGGTCCTGCCCTCCCTGATCTGGCTCTCACTGACCTCGTGGGCCTCCTTTGATTCCAGAAGCTGCAATTTTCTGAATACTTCCTTGCTCTCTTGCACCTCTGTCTGTTGATTGTGAATCCTTACGTCTTCCAAGGTATAGATCAAGTGTCTTTTTCTCTTTGGATCTTCCCCTCATCAATCACCTTCCCCTAACCAGAGCAGATCCCTTCCTCCTTTATTAAAACATTCACGACACACTGTGCTGTGATTGTCTTGCCATTGAGCTATGAGCATTCCAAAGATCAAGCATGGACTTCTCCCTCTTTGTAGCTTCAGCATCCAGAATGGCCCTGGTACATAATAGGTGATAAGTGAACATCTGCTGAGGGAATTTGTGGTTGCTATACATGTGTCTCTTTCTGAGTTCCTGTATTAGATTACGTAAAACCTATGGTAGTTGAAATAGGGCTCTCTTTCTTGGTGTAGCACAGGGCTCAGCAAACTATGCGTGTAGGCCAAATCCAGCGGGTGCCTGCTTTAGCCCACAAGCTGAGCATGATTTTTATATTTTTAAAGACTGTCACTTAAAAACCCTAAGAAGATTATGTGACAGAGACTGTATGTGGCCTGCAAAGCCTAAAATATTTACTGTCTGACCCTTTACAGAAAAAAATTTCCAACCCCTGGGACTCTAGCAGAAGACATAATGAAAAGGTCACGGGATTCTGTAGGCTGCGGGGAGCCAATCAGCACTGATTAACACTTTTTATTGACACTTAGCTAACAATAGCTCTCATTATGTGCCAGGTACTGTGCCAAGCATTTACATACCTTAACTCAGTTAATTCTCCTCCAAACCCTCTGAGGTAGGTACTGTTACTAGCCCCATTTTACAGATAAGGAGACGGAGGCACAAAGCATTAAGGTTGGACTTGCTCTCTAGGTGTGACGTGCTGAGCTTAATGCCTGATATAGCATGGGAATTACGTTAAGTGGTCTCTGTTATTATTATTGGGATGCTGCAGAAATCACACTGACAAATACCTCTGTGTTACTGTAATGGAATGGAGAATATTACTCACTAGAATTGGAGAAAAGCCATCAGATTTGGAGAGTGATGCACGCTCAGGGCACTGTGTTTTGCGGGGCAATCACGGGTGGTGAGTGTGGTGTGTGAGTAAAGGTGGTATAGATTGAATGGGGGAGCCGTATGGTAAGCAGGATTTTTTTTGTGTGTGTGTGTGCGTGAGTGTGTGCATGTGCACGCACATGTGTGCATATATATGAGACTGTGTGTGTGTGTGTGTTTTCAGTCTTTACTGTAACTGTAAACTTTGAAGACAGAATGAGATGTCTAAGGAGAGTTGATTGGGAAGAATTCTGGGTGAAGTGCCTGTATAAAACATAAAGAAAACCCTCAAACTGATAGTTTTTCAGAATTTCTGAAACCATCTTTGTGTTTTCTTTGAACGTTTCTTTATTTTGGGACTGGGTCACATGGGGGCCAGGATTTATGTGGGTTATGTTATGTATCAACTGCATACAATAACTAGTACTTGCTTCTCCACCAGTGGTCCTGTATGGGTATATTGAAAAACTCAGGCATCCAGTGGTATAACCACCTTGTACTACCTTGCAAGAGCCAGTTGTGCATAGCTATTCCCAGCTCTGCGCTTCAGAGAGGTCACTCTGGTAGCTTGACATTGGCTAGGATGGAGGTTAGCAAATGTTACACATCAGAGTTCTTTTTCTTTACTTTGAGCTGGTTGTTAAACATCTACCAGTATATCACTGCAGGCATCAGACTTATCTCTCTTCTCAGTTCCAAATTTTTTTTATTACCTAAGAGTGTAAGGACTATGATAACAAGGGCAGAAACATGAGGAGGGTAAATTTATTTCAATGGTGAAATTTTATTTTTAATAGATAAGCTGAATAACAGTTCTTATTTTTGAGGGCTTTTTAAATGTTTCAATGCTAATTGATCTAATTTTGATACCAAACATTCTAGGGAAACACAGTGGATGTAAAATGATTGGATTTATGTTTAAATGGTGTATGTGTGTGTTTGTGTGTTTTTGTGTGCATATATTTGTGTGGCATTTGTGTGAAATACTTTTGGGTAGGAGAGAGCTGATGTGTGGGTAGGGATAGTTATATAAAAAAGGGACATATTTTGGCCAATTATTTCTGTTTCACTCAGGTTTATTATGTTTGTTTTTTGTTTTTTTTTTGGTGGGGATCTTTTTTATTGTGCCTTGACTTATTGTCTTTCCACTAGGGTATTACAGGGAAAGAAGTACATTTAAAAAATACATTTAATGCAATTCATACCCTGGGAGGATGGAAGATTACTGAGTTGTTGCGCATGCAAGGTTGAGTATTATGTTGAGACTTTGGTTTTTAGACAATAGCTTATTTTCAATAAAGAGATTATCCTGTAAAATTGAAATAAGTTTGGAAAGGAGTCAAAGTTTCACAATTATGTTGTAGAAATTTGCTATTATCAGCGGTTAGCTCTAATTAACACAAGAATGTGATTTCACACGACATTGAAGGGGGGTGTAAGTGCCTTTGTTGTGTAACTTATTGTATGTGGAAGAACCAACTCTTGTGGAAAATGTAGACTTTGCAGCCATTGGAATATAATTATGTGTGTTTTGTTTGTTTTTACAGAACAGATGCAAGACAAAGAACATAGTATGAGATATTGGAATGTAATTTCGAAACATATGTTTTCCAAAATTATGGAAACGTTCTGGATGATAAATAAATCCTTTCAGCCTCAGAGGGTACAGGCTTGTAAGGCTGAGGGAGAGCCTGGTGTTGGACGGGGAGGAACGTGGTTTAAGTAACAGGCTGAATAGTAAGCACATCAAAGCCATTAAAGCATAAACCCCCAGATTTAAAAACGTGAGAGGCAAAAGATTATGTAGTGTGGTCTGGCGGCTTTATAGAGCCTGTTTCAAATGAGGGATAGAACAAAAGAATGTGTGACTGAAGCTCTTGAAGAGATTTATTTCAGGAGAGAGTCAAACATTTTGCTCTGATACCAATTAACCAGGAAAAAGCGCCACGTCATAAATGCCAATATTAAAAATGTAAATCCCACACCCGAGGATGTATTGAAGACAGGTCACAAGGCTTTGAAGATGGAATGCATAAAGAGATAACAGGAAAAAGAGCTTTCCAACCGCCCAGCCTACCTGCTTAGTTCTTCTGTGTCCTGCCTGCTGCTAAAATTTTCAGTGGGAAAGTAGACTCCTGTTTGAGGTAGTTCAGCCACTTGTGCTGTTATAATGTGGGATTTCAATCCCATCCAAGAGAATTTATCATGGGAACTTCAGAAGAGCCACTTTATCAAACTGTTTTCATCTGTAATAGCCTGGAGATGCTCCAGAGTTTTTCTGCATTATTTTGGATAGTGTAATTCACATTATGGATGTGTAAAGGTATTTACAAAATGCAGAGTGAAAGCCATCAAGTCTATATATAGTACTTTTATGCATTTTAAAATATATCCACATCCATTAACTGAGCTGTTCCTCACCATAATTCTGCGCAAAAGGAAAGGCATATAGAGTCTTAGTCTTTAGAGCTTGGGATGGATTTAGGATGATTCAGCCCAGCTCTTTCACGGTGGGAAAAAGGGCCAGGGAGGTTGAGAGAGGTTTATATCCATTAGCCTACTAGGGAAACTGAGCAAGGAGAGATCTGAGTTTCTCTGCCACCAACAGCATCATGTGTGGAATGTTGGGTTTCTCTCATTGATAATAAGGCAGCCCAGTCTTCCAGGAAAGGAAATACACTAAAAAGTCAAATAAAAAGTATTGTCTGGAATAGAGATGTCTGTTGCCACAAAAATATTCAACTCATCATTACTGAACTGAGATAATAAATCTCTTTACCTTTTGTATTTTGGTGCATGGAAACATTATCTTTTATGATCATAGGTGTTGCTTCATTATTTAAAGCATACTTGTTATTGCAGGAAAGACAAGCTCACGTTTGATTTATAATGGAACGATTGTGCTTTGAGTTAAATGAAAGTTCAAAGGAAAATGAATTCTAAATAAGAATAATTGAAGAGATTCAAGGTTCATTTGAGTTTATATTCATCAAGGCGGTTGTCTCCAGAAGTCCTCTTATTTAAAGCAACAGGACAGATCGTAACTTACAAACTTTGCCATTATGACATCACTTTATTCTATATATCATAATCAGAAATGTTAAGCCTCAGCAGTAATTTATACAAAACGTATTGTTACAGAGTTATAAATGTCATTAAGTGGTAGACTTATGCCTCAGGGTCATGCAAGTTGAACCCTGGATTTAAAAAAAGTACCATAATGCAAGTATTCTATAAAAATATTCTTAGTCCTTTCTCCTCCAGAGCAGCTTCATATTAAAAGTTCAGTTTCATTTTACACCTGTACTCTGCTCTGGGAAGTGCAACCTTTATTTCTCCTTCATGTTTTTAAAGTCACCTTCTTAATTCTGGTAGAACATAACTCAAACAACTGAAAATGTTAGGAATGGATTTACAGTCCCTCTGGCTACTCGCTATCTGGGATGGAAAGGAAAGTGAAGCTGGAGATAACTTTTCCTGCCATCAAGGGACACCTAGAGAGAAGAGGTGATGAATTGTAATGTGCCAACTAGTTTTGATTATTCAGGGACTTGTGATGGAATTTGCGGATTCTTCAGGTCTCTGGTTTATGTTTTGGCTAATTTCACTGCTCAGTAGCAGTGAACCACCTTTGGTGGTTAGGGAGAACTGTTCACCTATGGTGGGTCCCCAAAGAGACACAGGCAAAGAAACAGCCTCTTTTTGAGCATCTACTCTGTGTCAGACACAGGGAAGAATTTTCACAAATTCATTGTTTTTATTAAATCTTCACAATAAACTTATAAGGAATGTACTATCATCCTATTTTATAAATGAGAAAGGCTCAGTGTAATTTATTCATTTCTCAAATCTTTATTGATATATGCTATGGTCTAGTCCCTGGGTAAGGATGGTGAATGAGAGATGTGGTCTCTGCCCACTCTGAACTTGGAATGCAGTAGGAAAAATAAATTAGGCAGATCATCCCACATACAAATTATAAAATTACAAACAGTGACATATGTTATGAATAAAAATTATAAGGGATTATGAGATTCATAAACAAGGGATCTGATCTAGTTTCTAGGGTCATAGAGGGTGTCCCTGAGGGTGTAACCTTTGAGCTGACAACTAAAGGATGGAGTAGAAGTTGTTCAAGGTTGCACAGGTAGCCAGCAGTAGAGCTGGGATTCAAACTCAGGTCTGCCTGACACCAGATTTTGTCCATGTTGCACTACTACAGGCTGTTGCAACTATACACTTTGAAACCAGCCCTTTGACTCCAGCCACCGGCCATAGCCCACCAGCCTCAGCGTCCGTGGACTCCGTGAGGGTGGGAGACGGTGATGGTGGGTTGGAGGCTGCGGTAGGCCTCTTTGGCTTCTCAGCAAGTTATACTGGCAGCACAAAGCAGCCCTCGCTGTCTGTGCATTCTTACCATTTTCTTCATCGTTCTGTCTAGATTGGACTTAGGCACTGGCAATAGGGGCCACTCTCCGACATTACTCCTGATGGGGGAGAGGCCATTTGAACACCTGGGATGGGCTTGATTAATGACCAGCCCAAGCCAGAGTTCGGAAATATTGCCTGGGGCTTCTCATACTTCCCAGAGCCTGCCTCCTAGGCTAACTCCCTTTACTCACCTCTACCTCCCCTTGTCTAAAGCCATCCTAGGGATTGGCTCCCTGCCTGAAAAACTCCCTGACCTGCTGAGGAACTGCAGCAGGGAGTCCTGTTAGCAGTTGTGGGAGGGTGATTGGAGTCTGACCAGAACATTCCTCACTCATGTTTCCACCCACTTTGAGTCTGCAGGGTGAGCTGCCCCGTTGGACACAGGGGCCACCTCAGAGCTGCACCTTCCATCCGGGCACAGGGGTGGGAGCAGTTGAGGATGGAGGCGAGAAGTCTGGGAAATGGAACATTTTCCTGGGTCCTCAGCTGATTTTGCCTTTTTATGCCAGATTACAGCAGGGGCAGTGATTTGTCAAGGAAATTGAGACATTGGATGACACTTCAAAGGCACTCCTCCAACCCCCACCTCCCAAAACAAACACAAAAGAACCTAGGAAAAGAGTCTTTCTCCTTAAGCCTAAATTTCCACCACTGGTGATTTATTCTTTTGGGTTAAGCAACATTGCCTCCCCGCTCCAGTGCTTTTGTTAAAATGCCTACATTCTGGGGAGAAGGAAAGTTTTTCGTTTCCGTCACCTTATTGTGAATGAGTTTATTACTTCCCTTTTCTGTGCCTTGTGAAAGGGCAGCGGGAGGACACCTGGGTATCTAGGGGTATAAGTTGCTGAAGTGGGGGGACGTCGGTGCCAGCCGCTCTCTGGGGTCCCAGCTCCCATCTTCCTTTTGCAAAAAGCAACAATGTGTTATGATCACTAGGTGGCGGCAGTAGGCCAGCTACTGGCCCCCAATACTTGTTACCAATTCTGCAAACCAAAGTTGGCAAATATGCACCATCAGTGCTCTTATTTTTCAGAAATCTGGAGTCTCTCCGAAATGGTATGAATGCGTGGGTTAGGCCACTGTAGTGCAATGAAGCAACCACTCAGAAAATCAAAGCCTCGTATAGGTAGAGCAGATACCTGACAGATTCTATCAATGGACTTGGATATTGTTCTGCCACCGTTTTTATTACGAAAATATACTGAAAATTTCTCAGAGCTAAAATTCAAATGAGAACATTTGAATCCAAAATGGTTTGTCAAATGCATATCAGTTCCGTCGGTTTCACAAAAGGTTGAAACCTTACATACAGATCAGATATATTTTTCTGATTATAGAGAGCAAACTCTCTTGAGGAATGGTGAAAACAATCCCCCTCTCAGTCAAACGTATATTGTACTGTTACAGATGGCTCTGTTCTTACTGAATAAATCTTGCTTAGCAACTTACCTCCAGAGTAAATAATAAATTACTGCCGAAAGCTCCAGGCATTTAGCTCTGTCTGGGCAGTAAAACTTTGCGATGGTCCTGACAGCATTTTGTAAAATCATAATTGCTTAGGGAAAGTGATTCTGGATGTCTTAAAATGTTCAGAATTAAAGAGTAGCTGTTCCTTTGAGGAAAATAAGATAATTAGGGTAAATGCCGTGTGTGTGTGCGCGTGTGTGTATGTGTGTGTGTATGTGTGTGTGTTATCCTTTATGTGAATTCTAGATTGTAATCTACAGACCCTCATTATTTTTGTTAAGAATGTACAAGAATTTTACTGGAAGTATAGCCACATGCCTAATACTTAGGTTTTATAGGAAACTTTGAGACAGTTAGGGCAAAGGTGCTTAGTCATCTGTGCACAGTACACTTTACGTAGGTCTATCTACTATACATATAGGCTGAATTGTGTCCCTCTAAAATTCATGTTGAAATCCCAACCCCCAGTCCCTCAGAATGTGACTATATTTGGAGTTAAGGTCTTAAAAGAGGTCATTAGAGTGGGTCCTAATCCAATGTGACTGATGTCATTAGAAGAAGAGGAAATGTGGACACAACACACAGAAGGAAGACACAGGGAGAAAGCAGGCCTGCACAAGCCCAAGAGAGAGTCCTTAGAAGAAACCAACCCTGCCAATACCTTAATCTTGGACTTTTAGCTTATAGAACTGTGAAGAAATAAATTTCTGTTGGTTACGCTATCCAGCAAGTAGTATTTTGTGATGGCAGCCCTAGCGAACTAATGTTTTATATCTATATCTCTATATCTGTATCTATATCTATATCTATATTTATATCTATGTCTCTATATATTTGGTTTCCAAGGTCAGTGTATTAAAGTGGTATTTCTGCATATTTAAAATAGAGCTCATGATTTTGATTTAATTTTTAATATGAGCAATTTTTAAGTAGCATTGTTTAAAGTGAAATCAAATCTCTACAGAGCTGATCACCCCTCTGTATGCTGCGGATGAACTCAGTCAACAGGATTTATGCTGGATTCAATATCACTATCTGGCTGTTTCAATTTCTCATCCTTGGGAAGTAGGAAGGTACGTTTAGATGGTGCACTTTTCTATCTTTCCCCCAAATTGTCATAGCACATTTAACCCCAAGTCTTGCACAGTAAGTGAAGTCTATTTGTTTGTCTTATTTAATCCATCATAACAGCAGTGCATTGTTCCCAGGTTCACCTTTGGGGTGGGATGTGGAAGAGAATAATCACCACTGCCTTCTCCACTTTGGCAGCACTCTGAGAAGTGCCAACAGTGTTATATCAAAAACCCAGAGGCAAGAGGTAGAGCTAAGTGGTTCAAAAACATTCAGAACATGGAATCGAGCTCGTCTTTCAAAATAGAGAATGTGGTTCAGAGTTTTTAATCTTGTCTTATTTAATCACCTTGTTACCAGGTTTGCTGGAGGCTCATTGGATGAGAACTTGGACCAGCAGTCAGGGGGCTGGGGTCTGGCTTATCCCGGGTACCTCTCCCTGCTTCCTTTTAGCATTGATGTTTTCTATAGTAACTAAGTTTTTGAGGCCAGTGGGCAAGTGCTGGGCCTGAAATAACCTTTGGCAAAACTGACAAGTTCAACATTCCTTCCTGCCCTGGCCCTGTGGTCTGGTGGCTCCTTTTCAAGTCTATCTTTGTATCCATGAGACCCTCTTACTTCACCGATAGATACCATAGGCCAATTCTCTGGTGTTGCCTTCTTTTCCATCCCTCCTTCTAGCAAACTTGGTTCTCTAGAGTGTTGGATACAAGTCACCTACAACGTAGTGCAAACTTAACAGGTTACCTTACCCCATATCAAGGGCACTTAAAATCACATCCTTATCTCTGGGACTTTCTCTTTCTGAGAGCAGTTTCAAATTTAGCAGTAGGGAGGCAGCTCTGAGGAGCAAAGCTTTTTCTTATGCATCTGTTAGGAAGGCAGATTTTTCCTTTGCTGGTGGAGAAGGTCAGATGTGAATAAAAGAGCCATGTTAAGTAGTTGTTCTAACGCACAAACATTTGTGCCAGGATTAGGAGCTTGGGACTGGTTGACCTCTTTCAGCTTCATCCTCTTATGAGGGGGGCATATTTGGATGTATGTTTGCTCATTCTGGGCGACTCAGTGTTCTGCACCAGTGATGGGAGCCATGAAGCAGCCTGAGTCCCATGGGAGCAGGAAAGGCCAGGGCATGAGCAGCCTCTGAAAGATGCCTGCTCTGTTGTCTTTACCTGATACGATTTGGGCAACAAGCATGGTACCCGTGAGGAGATCAATACAGGTGCAGAGAGAGGAAGGTCATATTTTTTGGATGGATGGATGGATGGATGGATGGATGGATGGATGGATGGATGGATGAATGAGTCCAGATTTGGGCCTTTCACTTTATTTTCCTGCTATCCATTCCAGTTAGGTGCGACTATGGTTTCTTAGTGCCATGCACTACTGTGCTACTATGCTACATACCGCTTGCTATACCATGTAGCATGTTATACTGTGCAGTACATGCTACATATGCACATATTTACAATATATGTTATATCCATTCTAAGATACACACCCAAAATTAAAACATAAAGGGTTGAGGAAGGCCTAATGTTCTAATATTACAGAAGTTCTAATATTTCTCCTTACCCCTCAATGGATGTAACTGTCTACCTTGTGGGTTCAGGGGGATGGACCCTACTTTGGAGACCACTTGCTTAGTGCAATAGTTTCATGTCTGATATTGACCTGAATCTGTGTTATATCCACTAGATGAACTGAAACCAGAATTCAGGTAAATAAATATTTTTCTGAGGGCCTATCTCATGGTGGATAGTCTGCTAAATGCTAAGGGGTTAGTGACTCTATGCCTTGGATTATTCCAGGCAGAACTGATTTAAATACTTGCCCTCATTTTCCCACAAATACATTCCTACTGGCTGGTTGCATACCCATATTTTTAGTATAGAAAGTATTATGACAACTGCTGTGGAAGAAACAAAGACATAGAAGACTGCTTTAGTTCCTCAGGTCTTATTTTGGGTTATGTCATTAGGAGCTGCCCCAGTAAAATAAAACGCAGGGTCACCAGGAAGGGGCTTACAGGAGCTTCAGATATCTTGGTAATGTTTGTTTCTGAACCCAAGTGGAGGGTGCACGAGTTTCCTTTTATTATTCTCATTAAATCTATTCATATATTCTACACGTATACTTCTGAAGGATGAGCTGTTAAAAGCAAAAGGAAATAAAAGGAGGCGTTAAAAATCACAGGCCCCTTTGGGACTGAGTACAAATAGAATGAAGCAGGCGGTACGTGAATAGACCGGTAGGGCTGTGTGGGGAAGCTTTGCCAATGTGGTCGTCCACTCCTGGCCCTGGAAGCACAGGGCAATGTGGGCAGGTGGAGAAGAGCCATGTGGACATTCCAGGTGAGCTCAACAATGAGTGATGGACATGGCGATGGGGTTGAGACGGGAAGGTGTGAACGTCAGCCCTGGAGGTCAGTGGGAGGGTAGCAGATGGGCTTTCACGTTGAGTTGTCATCCGGGTCCAGTAGAGAGATGGGCTGAAACTAGTTGTAGCATATTCTGAAAGCCAGACAGAAGAATTTCAAAATTATGTTGACAGCACTTAAGAGCCATCGAACAACGCACATTAACTTTTGGGAAGGTTAATTTGAAGCTTGGGAGAGATGATACCTATTGATGGTCTCTACCTGATACCTCCCGATTCCATCCATTTCTCTGTTTGTAATGCCGCAATAGCCTTCTTATGCGCCTCCCTTACTCCTTCCCATCTTAACCCTTGGAAGGCCATTTCCTATACTTTTGCCTGAGAGGTCTTTTGAAAATGCCATTGGACCACATCTCTTCTGAGCTCACACAGTTTTTAATGGTCCCCACCATGGTTTCCATCCAACCCAAATGCCACAGCCAGACATTCAAAGGCCCCTGTGCCTTTGCCCTGGTCTTCCTCTCCAGCCTTTCCTTTCACTTCCTGCTCAAGCCAAACTGAAGCCTTTGTGCTTCTCTGAACCCTCCACCCCCTCACTTTAGTACTCGGGCCATGAGGCCCCCCATCTAACCCCACTTCCTCATATCCTGGCAGACTTGTTACTTGTTCTTCAAGACGTGGCTCAGAGAGTAGTGTCCTCTAAGACTTCACTACTCAGTGTGGCCTGGGCACCGGCAGCGCCCCCAGCATCGGCTGGGAGCTTTTCGAAGTGCAGAATCTCAGGCCCCACCTCAGACCCACTGCAGTCTGCTCTGCTCCCTGCACCACCCCTGAGGGTGGGATAGTCAGGCCCCCACGTGCTCCTGGAAGCCTTCATATCAAGGTGTTGTTATCTTCTGTTTATTCTCTGTGTTTCCTTCACTTGGTATTGAACTCTTTGAGGGCCAGGCCCACATCTTGTTGATTTTTGGTGACACAGTGACTACTTTTGCGCCGACACACAGTAGTTGCTCAATAAATGCTTGTTGCACGAGTGAAAATCAGTCACGACCTCATATTGTGAATATATGGTGGTCTATTACTCATACACTGTCAGTGACCAGCTTTTGAAGACCCCGTTTCAGACACTTTGTCGGGAGTTGGTTTAGCTTGCTTTTGCGAAGCATCTGTTTGCCTTAAATGAGCTGCCAGGCCAGGCAGGCCCCTGACACCTGCTAGAACCCAGAGCCAGCATTCGTGACACTGACGTTTAAACCCAACAGACTTCCCATTGGTAGGAAGGCTTTAAAATGGCTGCCCCTGGGGAAACTCCAACGCTTCTTGAGAAGCAGCTTCTTCCATTAAAGAACATTTTCATTCTGATCAAAGATCCACTTTGAAGACTTCTAAATTGGGATTAAAGTGAAGTGAGGATTAAAGGACTAAGTGGCATGGGGCATCACCTTTGACTCCTTACCCACCCTGGGCAGCCCTCATCAGGACTCTTGGTTCCGTGTGAAGAATGGGGAGGCCCCTCTAGCCTCAGAACTAGCTTTTCTCTCTTTTCTCTGGGAGGGGGAGATGGGTGACCCTCATGCCAGGACACCAATGGCTAGGGACCCTCCATTCAACGTTGGGACACATTTAGACCTGCCTCAGTTCTTTCACGGCTCCATTAGGAGAGCTAGAGCATCATGACAAAGAGGGTGGGGGGACCCGAAGGTCAAGGCTTGACTCAGGCCTCCTTGGAAGGCTTCCTGACTTTCTGCCACAGAACATATTTTTGATTTCTCTTCTTCCCACCCTGACCCGCTGGATTTCCCGTCTGGTATATTTAGGCTCAGAAAAATATATTCAATTTGTAATGAAATAATGTCTCGTATTTGCAAAGTGCTTAACTCTTTGATGCACTTTCCAATCTTTGATCTCACTCATGGGAGGTAACAGAACAGTTTTCATTTTAGACTTGTGGGATTAAGGTGCAGAGAGAGGAAGAGACTAATCCAAGGTCATACAGCTAGCTGATATAGAGCTGAGGATGGGATTCAGGGCTTCTGACTCAGTGCAGAACTCTTTGTTGCCTGCTTCCTGATTTTATAACATGGATTGTTTTGCATATGGATACCACCTGCCAGGTTTTAATTACACAGTCTCTTTTAATTCTCGCTTCTCTGAGGGATAGGCAACCTATATTCCTCTATCTATGTCAAGGTGGACATCCTGTCTCAGCCAGGCAAACTTTCCCTGCAAGATACAGCTCTGCGTGTGATGCCTAGAGTCCTTTCCCCTGATTTTCCTTGCAGCTGTGGGCGCTCCTTCTTTACTCTTCTCTTGAACTTGTCTGTCTCTCCTTGATGGCATCCACCCCATGGGATGGTAATCATTTGGCCTAGGAATGGTTTGAGGGTATCATTTTTGTTTTTGACAGGATTCAACACTGGGTAATAATATTCTCTCTCTTTCCTTTGCAATTTCATCTGAAGTTTTATTTCTTTGGGATCCTCTGGAGTGAAAGAAAGTGTATTATACATAAGGGCACATTTGACAGATGCAAGTGATTATACTAATAGTGGGGTTACTTCCCTGTGTGTCTAATGTATTCAGACTTCTTTCAAATGAAATGAATTTAAAACTTATCCCTAAAAATGAAATGAGGTCTTTAGGTTTTTTCCTACCTGCCTCCTTCTTTTATCTAGATTTTAAAGCCTTTTTGTTTTCAATATGAGGGGCATATTGTGTTGCCTGTAGTTTACTTTAAAATACTTTGACACAGGCAGCCTGATGTTATCTTTCTATATATGTAAGTGTATATGTATATAAACACATGTACAACACACATGTATGTACCTATACACACACACACTTGTACGCACAAATGTACTGCCATGTTGGTATATGTGACATGCATGTATTTGTGTGTAAGTTTATTTTGACCTATATCCTAGGGACAGCCTGTTACCCTAAGAGGGAGCATATAGTTCTAGGCTAGGTAGATAGTGTTTTTTTTTAAAGATTTTATTTGGGCAAGGGGAACAGGACTTTATTGGGGAACAGTGTGTATTTCCAGGACTTTTTCCCAAGTAAAGTTGTTGTCCTTTCAATCTTAGTTGTGGAGGGCGCAGCTCAGCTCCAGGTTCAGTTGCTGTTGCTAGTCGTAGGGGGAGCAGCCCACCATCCCTTGCGGGAGTAGAGGAATCGAACTGGCAACCTTGTGGTTGAGAGGACGCACTCCAACCAACTGAGCTATCCAGGAGGCAGCTCAGCTCAAGGTGCCATGTTCAATCTTAGTTGCAGGGGGCGGAGCCCACCATTCTTTGGGGGACTCGAGGGATTGAACTGGCAACCTTGTGGTTGAGAGCCCACTGGCCCATGTGGGACTCGAACTGGCAGCCTTCGGAGTTAAGAGCATAGAGCTCTAACCGCCTGAGCCACCGGGCCGGCCCTAGGTAGTTAGTGTTTTGACAGCTTCTAATCCGAAGCCCACAGTCCAGAGGTAGACTTCAGTTATCTTCATATTTAGCCAACACCAGAGGCTTTGTTATTTTTCATGGGTGAAATAACTAGTGTTTAAGATCTATGGATTGGCCAGAAATATTGCTGAGGCCCTCTATACTTGCAAGAATGGGGTATAGGAGTTTAGTCCAGAAGTCTATACTTTTCAAAATGGTGCCAGAGGCTTCATTCTGAAATGGTCCTGTGCCCAGCCACTGATCAGAGAATTCTGGTCTCATGAAACTAATTATAAGGTCAGCTGAAACCTGCCACAAGCTCACTGTCAGGTTTACCGTCGGTGAACCTAACAGTTTCTACCAGGGCAGAAAGCTGGAACTTCTTGAAGCTTGTTGACTATGTTGTATGAGTATTTGGGGACTTGCTTGCTAAACGAATGAATGTATTATGTGACAGAATTTGGTCTGAGACTTAATTTCATTGTAATCAATTGACAAGGGGAGAGAGAGCCACCACCCACCTCTAACTATCGGCTGCTGCCCATGTTTACCAGAAAGAAATAAATAATTGTGAACAACCAAATTAGGTAACTAGGCTTAGGTAAGATCACAGCAGAAGATAACGGAGCAACTGAGTTTCTCTCTTAGAGTGGTCTTTGCTATATTAGAATTATTTTATTTCCGTTTTGATGATATTCAGTGATCAGCCTTCTCAATTTTGCAAGGGTGGCTACATACTAAACTATCCTCCAAGTAAGCAATGATAAGAGCACGACACCTTTAATGATGTTTTAGCTTCATCTCATCATACCTCCAAAATTTCGTTTTAAAAATACAATGTGGGATCATAGATGAAATGGACGCTACTGTTATAAGAGAGGCAGGAGTGCTTGATAGCATACAAGAGGGCCAAAATTATGGTGGCACTGCTATCAATTCTGGGCCACTGGGGAGAGACTTTTCAGGAACTTCAACACATTTTGCCACATGGGGCCTGTTAAGATTGAGTGGAGAAAATTGCTGCAGATTTTGTGAGAATCATCCTTAAAATCCAGGGGAGCTCAGCCTGGTATAGCTGGTTAGGCAAATCCTGCCTTGCCAGGATGGGGTTTTCTCTCTTTGAGGGCTGGAGATACAATTTTTCTTTTTAAAAATATAGTAATAATAACTTAGCAAAAAGAGTCTGAACAGAGAAGAGGACACTGGAATGAAATATACCAATTGTCAATTATAGTTGTCGTTGGATGGTGGAAATACTGATAGTATTTTTCATTTGATTTTTTTTTTTCCAAATCATTTTGAGCCTCTCAGTATGGCGTCCTCTGGCTTTGAATGAGCTGGGGTTGGAGTGCCCGAGCTCTGACATGGCCACACGGTAAGAGCAACTGAGGTTGCCCCCTTAGGCATTGCCAGGCTTATTATAGGAGGAAGTGCCCCAGAGAGGGAAGAAAGAGATTTTCTCAACAGGGAGATGGAGGCTTGGATCATCTTAATTTCAATATTAGAAGATGATGTGACCTTATTTTATATCCCAAGCTTCTAAAGCAGGTCATGTTAGTTATAGAAGGATTGTTCCACGTTATTCCATACTTTTCATAAATACATATATATTTAAAGTCCCACAATCCAAACACACTCACTAAATTAAAGGTTACTTACTATGTCACTGAATGGCTATAGCATTGTTCAATTAACCATATCTTTACAGTTGGCAATGCAGATTCTTTTATTTTTCATTATATATTATAATGAATATGATTGTGCATAAAGCTTTTGTATGTTTTTGTTAATAATGCTGGTTAGTATTTATGGAGCCCTTTCTATGTGCTTGATTTTGTGGTAAATATTTTATAACTTCTTTGGTTTATACAACCACTCTGTCATTAGATACTACCGTGTTTCCCCGAAAATAAGACCTAACCGGAAAATAAGCCCTAGCATGATTTTTTAGGATGTCATCCCCTAAACATAAGCCCTAATGTATCTTTTGGAGCAAAAATTAATATAAGACCGGGTCTTATTTTTGGGGAAACACGGTATCATTATACCCATTTTACAGATGAGAAAATTAAGATTCACAGATGCTAGTATATTGTCCAAAGTCACCCAACTAAGAAATGGTAGGTCTAGGATTTGAATCTAGGTGCATCTGACTTATAAAGTCTATGCTCTTGGTCACTATATTCCCGCCTCTGTATTTGGGATTATTTCCTTAGCATAGATTTATAGAAAGAGAATGACTGAGCCAAAGATCACATTAATTTATAAGCTCTTAACACCTTTTGCCAACGGTATGTTTTATCTCATCCTCATGAACATTGAATATTATTAAAATAATAATTACAATTTTGGCTAATTGGACGTGTAAGAATAGCATCTTCTGTTTTATTTGCATTTATTTGATAACGGGAAAGAGTATACATTTCCCCACACTTACAAATTAGTTGTAATTCCTCTCTTCTGAATATTCTGCTGTGCTCTTTGGTTTATTTCTCTACTGGGGTCTTGGTGTGTTTCTTGTTGATTTGTACAAATTATTCACATAGTAAAGATTTTAACCCGTTGCTACATTGCTGCAGTTTTTTTTTCTCTGTCATTTGTCTTCTGATTTCTCCACTATCTTTAAAGATTGAAAATCACTTCCTCCATCTGATTATTGCCTGAGAATGAATTTATTCATTCAATGATGAAAAAGACTTGGTATGATCCTTCAGCACATCACGGAAATCTTTATTAGCCTTCATTTATTATTCTATAAGCACCTATTTAGTACCTATTTTGTATAAAGCATTGTGTTAGGTACTGGGGTACCAGAGTGTGTGTCTGCAGGGATGAAAGATGGGCAGGAAAAAGCTGTTTACCCTCAAGAACTTCAAGTCTAGTTGGGGAGTAAGATCAGGCCCACATATAAAATAATAAAATGACAAGACAAGACCCTGTAGTAGTGAGTGACAAATAAGTTGTATGGTCAGTGCCATAAATTTAGGTGAAGTAGAATCCAAATATTACTCATAACAGTCTACCAAACTCACCTGGTCTTTGGTTTCAGATAGAGCTGAGTTCAAATACAGGTACTGACATTTATTTACAATGTAAGTTTGGATAAGTTACTTACCTTCTGATCCTCTTAGAGATAATTTTTTTGGGGGGGCAAAGAAATGCTTCATCTTACATTTAAATCTAATAAATGCATGCCAGGATGTGAGACAATTTTAAGTGGCTGCGAATTCTGGAGTACCTAAATCACGCCACGTATAAAGAATTCAGGAGGATGCAGTTCAGACTGTCCTAGTTACTTCACCTCACTTATTCATGTAACTAATATTTATGGGCACATAACCTTGTGTCAGGCACTAGTGACTATGGAGACTTTTTTTTATATCTCCTTTAACGCGTATCAGTCTTATCAACCATTGCCCCAAATCCAGGATAACAAGATTTTCTCTCCCAGCAATTAAGGACCTATATACCAACAACAGTTTTTAAAAAATATTTATGGATATACACAGTCTGATTGCTCATAAGGTCCAAATGGAAATGTTAGTGATGAGTAAAATGGGGGGAGCGGGTACTAGAAGCCCTTCAAGGATCTTGTGTTTAGGAGCTTGTGCTTGGAGGCTGATGTTGCCTCATGGCTCCAAAAGCTGTTTGTGAAGTTTACACCGGAGGTGAGCGTAGCCAGCCCAGTCAGTACTAGTGATTATTGCTCCAGAAGCTGATGACTAAACCGAGACACCTCTCTCCACTCCCAACGTTTAGGCAAGCAAACTCAGATTTAAGACCTGGGTCCAGTGACGGTAGGACCCCAGGGTGGCAGCCAGCCTTTTTACACTCTAGCTAGCACTACATGGCCACGTCCCCAGGCTCCTACCAACACCGAATGGGATCAATATTTTTATTTTTGCCTCATGCCTAAAACACTTTTGCAGCTCAACAAATAGATTTCTGTTATAGATTCCACAAAATCATTCTTAATGGAACCACAGATTTCTGTTACCTAGGATTGCTATAATTTGGTCAACCTATCTCTTATTGGATGCTTAAATCATTTCAAGAATTTGTCATTTAATTCTTCACAAAACTCAGTTTTGCTATTATTTTTTCTCAACTGCTTTCTAGTAAAGCAGTGCCAGTGTGGACTCCCCCTGCAATGTAGGAGAACGCAATTTCTTTGTATGTCAATAAGAGATGCAACAATAATTTCAAAAGTTCTTTGCCAGTGTGATAGATGGAAAATGGGATTTCATGATTTAGTTTGCGTTTCTTTGATCATGAGGGAAAGTAGCACATTTTGCATATTTCTTGGCCACTTGTACTTCCTCTTTCATATTTTTTGGCCATTTGTTCTTCCTGCTGGTTCACGCTGTGCTATGGGTGTGATTATTTTCTTATTGATACATAAAACTTTTTACATATGGAGAACACGTTTAATTTTAAGTGTTAAAAGTATAGTTAAAAGGAAAAGAGATCAGCATGCGAAGAAAGTACAAACATAACCATGTCTTGGCTGGTCTCCAGTCTTGTTCTCTAATTCATTGTCTATGCAGAGGTTAGAGTGAGGGCTGCAAAATGCAAGTCTGATCGTGCCATTATCCCTTTAATGGCTCCCAATTACATTCGGATACAGTCCAACTCCCACACGCAGAGTAGGAGGCCTTTTGTGATGGTTCTGCTTGCCTCTGGACTCACCTCTCCTCATCTCCCATATCCAGTTCTAGGAACTATTCATATTGAATTCCTTTCAGCTCCCAGGAAGTGCCAACCTCTCTCTCTCTCCCCTCTGGGCCTTTGTACCATATCCCTTGCCTGTACCTGTCTTCCAAGTCTTCTTTTTTGGATAACTACCCGTCATCATTCAGGTCTGCCTGGAATACCATTTCCTTTAGATCAGTGATTCTCCAATATTCTCAGGGATATTTGGCAATGTCTGAAGACATTTTTGGTCATCGCACGGGGAGAGAGGTATGCTCATGATAGTGGGTGGAGGTTGAGGTGCTGCTAAACACCCTACAATGCACAGGGCAGCCCTCCACAACGAGGAATTCCCTGGCCCCAAGTGTCCATAGTGCTGAGGTTGAGAAACCCGGCTTTAGAGCTAAAGAGTCTTCACCAATCTTCTCCCCCACTCCTGTCCACTCTAAGCCTGGTTGGGTATCCCACGACACCACCCTGTACTTACCACATTTACAGACTTACAACACTGTATTGTAATTGTCCTCTAGCTAGAAGCTTCTTGAAGGCAAGGAACGTGATTCGTTACTCCAGGGTCCAGGTTCATATGGGAATATAGTTCAAAGAAGCAGCTTGACACAGTGTGAACTGGGGAGAGAGAGTGCCTGAATTTGACTCTTAAACTCTGCTACTTACTAGCTGTGTGTTCTTGGGTAAATGACTAACCTCTCTGTGCTTTAGTGTCCTCTTCTGTAAAATGAAGATGTTAATGGTACCTACCATTTAAGAGTCATTAGGAGGAATACATTGGTAAATATTTGTAGATTGCTTACAGAAGTAAGCTCTATGTAAGAGTTAAATAAAGGAACAGGAATGAACTAAGCATACAGCAGATACTTGTTGATTGAATGACCTGTGAAGGCCTCGCTCTGGGTTTGGCCATTTTTCCCTTTCTCGTTTCTTCTGTTTTCACTCAGTACATAGCGATTTTCCCCAACAATTAAAAAAATGTCTTTTCTTTGTAATTCTTAATTTTCCTAGGCACATATTATATCTCTAAGTATGTCTGTAGTCACGAGCCGCTAATTTCCCTAAAAAAGTGTTTCTGTTTCTATTATGTGAAGGGACAAGTGAGAGTGAGCCAAAACATGGGATCACAAACACACACACATCCCTTTTGGAAACAATTTTCTTTTAAATAAAATGCACATGTAGTTCCTTCTTTTGTATGCGGGGTATACGATGGAGAGACTTTTACAAATGAGCGTATTTAGAGAAGAGGTTTACACAAGGTACACAGGGCACTCTGCAGCAGTATCGTGTACCATCTCAAATCAGTGTCGGCTGTTATATATTTGAAGTTAATTTGACGTTGACATAAACAAATCAAAGTGTGTTTATGGAATAATTAGGCCCTATTCTCAATGCTGTGGCTAAGAAGTTTTGTCACCATTACTGATCAGTGGTTTTCTTTGTTTTGTTTTTGAACTTCCATAGCAACACACAAAAATAAAGCTGTTGTTGTTATACTAGTACTTACGTAATTCTAGCATCTTGGAGGCAGAGTATCTGAGGGTGAAGTCAACAAATTCTTAGCTGAATCTCCTCATCGTGGTTCTTAAGAGTGTCATCTGGTTGGATCTTTGGAAATTGGTAGGAGGAGGAAGAATCTTTTATAAATGTGATCCAATCTTCCAAAATTGCATTAAAATGCATGCTCCTGCTCCTTCCTTGCTTGCGTGTGCAACTGTCCTGTGTGTTGTGGCTTTCTCTCCTTGTCACTGGGGAGAGCTGGTTCAAGGTCTTGTGAAATGAATGCTTCTTTCCAGATGAGCAACAGGAAACTTGACACAAGAAAAACTGAGGGAGTGTCATACTTTGTCACTTTTTTAAGATTTTTTTTTCCAAACAAGCTCATTAAGCTCCATAAAGGAGTATACTTAATCACATATACCAGAGAGGGGTCTTTTCATGGGGGTACCAATCGACAACTGGGAAGGTATATCTAGAAGAAGGGGTCTGCAGGGGGCTGAAGGAGGTGGAGACCCCCACCCAGCAAATATCCCTGAAGTTGGTCTGACCCACTAGATAGGTGCTAGGACGGTTCTACCTCTTCTCCTCAGACACCGTCTTCCTAGCTTTCTCAGGGCATTCTGGCAGATTTGATGGGTCCTTCTGCAAAGTACCTGTTTTCTCTCCTAGTCTCCTTTAAAGGGAGGGAGGTGTGGATCAGCCCCCGGTTCTTAGCGGTAATGTCAGTTCTATCTTTCCTTCGCTACTAAACCCCAAGACTCCTTGCTCTTTGCACACAGCATCCTGTTTTTCAGCGGTGGCCTTGTCCCCGGAACTTCTCACTGCTCGTTTAAGGACCTTGGTGATAGTGGGTGCTGTGCAGCTGTCAAACTCTGGGGTCTGCTGCTAAGTGTTATTTTAATTTCTCTTCATCTAAATTCCTCATAGAGCAGCTTTTGAAACATGAGATTGTCTTATTAAGAGGTACTTATTGTAAAGTAGAGTGAGCTCCACCTTTGATGAAGACAGAAGAGTCCAAGTTTGATGGGTTGGACAGCGTTAGACAAAGACAGTAATTAATGACTTAATTGCCTCTTCAACCTTTCCTTAAGAAAAGAAAGTTTTTCTTCTTTCAAAACTCTCCAGACTCAAAATTGGAATTCCCAATGCTATTTTACAATTTAGCAAAAAAAGAAAAAGAAACCAGAACCCATCTTTTTTTCTAGTACATTTTCCTGTAACATCTTCCTTACTTTCTAAAATTATCGTTTATTGATTTTGCCTTGGAAGTTGCAGTGATCTGTTTGTGGAGAGTGCTGTACCTTGTATGGATTTTCTTGTGTTAGTTTAAACGCTGTTAAGATAGATGGCAAATTAATGAAATAAAAAGAGTTTGTCAATAAACAGAAGAGAAGCCACTTCCAACATTTGTTCAGTACCCATTGCTTTTCAGGGCCTTGACAAAATTAGTGGGTAGGATTAAAGAATATATTCGTCTGTTATCCCATGTTTGAGTACTTGATCACAGAGGCATGGTTTAATCCAAACATCAATAGCACCTCGTCAATTCCGTCAGAGACAGCTGTCAAAGTGGACTTTGGGTTTGTTCGCGCTTTGTGTTTTATCCTTTTTTAAGGTCATGGAGTATTTTCTTTGATTTTTGATGCTGAAATCTTTCTTAATCTTCTAAACTTGAGAAACATCTGTTAAGATTTAATGGAATGGCTTTTGTCTTAAAATTAGAGTCTATCTTGCAAATCTTTCTACCTCCTTTCCTTTCCCACACCCAATTTGGAAGACGGGGAGCTGGGACAGAGGGAGTGAAGCACGTGGCCCTTATCAGATGGAAGCTCCTCTAGTCAGTGTGGGAGCGGATGTCTTAGAACGACTATCAGGCAGGACAGTGCACTTCTGAATGCTGTGAGCCTGGTGTTCAGTTTTATTTTGTTTCCTAGTGACATTAGGAAACAATTTCCCTGTAGCACGTCACTTAGCCTGGGATCTGAGTGGCAGATTTATGGATCCCAGTGAATAATGAGACAAAAATGATGTAAGGAAGAGAAACAGCTGGAAATAGGAATTTTAACCTTTTCCTGTAAGCCTCCTCGTTACCGGATTGCATAGTGTCAACAAAATGTAATAGTTAAAATAGCTGGAGGTACAGTAACAGCATCTAAAAATACATACCTCCAAATATGGACAGACAGCTGTCATGTCTGTTGACAGAATATATTAGTCATTATCCTCATCAGTAGACACAAAATCATCACAGTTTTCGTAATGGAGGTATTTCTTACGACATAATTGCTTGTGATTTTGGAGGTCC
Source organism: Rhinolophus ferrumequinum (assembly GCF_004115265.2). Lineage (NCBI taxonomy): Eukaryota > Metazoa > Chordata > Mammalia > Chiroptera > Rhinolophidae > Rhinolophus > Rhinolophus ferrumequinum. The sequence goes on along the minus strand of NC_046296.1, from coordinate 24,509,654 downwards.
TCTTATAAAGCTGCCACCATTGTAATCATGGTGTTTTCGTATATTCGCTTTTTATATTCTTAACTTGGATGTTAACACCTCAGGCAGAGCTCTTCACGGGGAAGCATTAAAAGGCTTCTATGTATTGCTTCAGACACATTCCCACCTACCTTTGACGTGGAAATATGGGCTGGACACTTCTGTTCTCAGCAAAGAAGGTAGTCCCCGACCTTTCACACTAAAGGTGTCAATATCGGGAACTGAACCTTCTATAAATGTAGTGTTAGAAAAACGTGTCTAACTCCCAAGGATTGGATTTGGACCATTTAAGGATTTCTTACCCCTCCTCAAAGGCAGGAAGTGGCAGGAGTGGGGATTTGGGGAGTCAGAGAGAACTCTCAGTGTCACATTTAGGGGCCACGAGACTTTGGGGTGCTCATTTATCGGTTCTGAGCCTCAGATTCTTAGTGAAAAATGGGGGTGATCATAACTGCCTTACAGCTTTACTTGCATTGACGAAAGCACCTAAACTGTGCTTGCTGTGTAACGGATGATTGAAAAATTCTAGCTTGTCTGTCTTCCTTTCCTGTTACCTTGCATTCTCCCTCCCCTGAATTCTTACCACTGCCCTCTCCCCACCTTAAAACATGCGTGCATTTCTGTTCCCTTTCCCATCTGAAGGATTCCATAGAACTGATACCAGATTTACTTAGGATGTGGGGGTAGTCAGGAGCCTCAGCCCTCCCTTCTCTATTTTTGACCATTTTCCAGTCTGGCAAGGTGAGAATTCTCATTGTTATAAATGACAGCAAAATATTAGCAGTTATCACTGTATCACGCATTGTGTGAAATGCTTGCATATTCAGTCCTCACAATGACCCTATGAAGTAGATGTAGTTCTTATCTCCATTTCACAGAAGAAACTGAGGCCCAGAGAGGTTGAGTCATTCACCTAGGATCACACAGCTGAGAGTGGAGGGGACAGGCCTTGACCCAGGCAGCCTGTCTCCAGCACAGCAGACACCTCACGCTCATAGTGCAAGCCAGCCCCCGAGTTGGGTAGGGGTCTGGAGGACCATTAGCCATATCCTTACAGCCTTTTTTGATTTGTCAGGCACCGTCTCCCAGAGCCTTCGTCCCCAGGTCCTCTTAGCTGGGAGGAAGGACTGCAATGTGGCTGAGATGGAGCGAGGCCTGCCCTTCTGGGAGGCGTGCTGCCATTCACAATGGGAGGGGGTCCTGCCAAGGGTTGTTTTTCCCCTCTGCCTCTTCCCCCCACTTCTGACAAGGTTTTCAATTAGCAGCTTGTAGAGGACCAGCCTGCGGTCCTCATTTCATGCAATATGCATAACTGAATTCCCCCAGAGGAGCTTGGAGGGCTAGGGGAGGAGGGGGAAGATTGAAATAAAGGCCCCTTGACTGGAGGACAGCAATGTGCTGTGTGTATGGGCTGAAAGCAGTGCTTCCTTTAAACTTATGGGGGGCCAGAGGTCATTTGGGAAGTGACTCGCGTGGAGATGAAAGGTAACTGCTGCTGCTGCGGGATGTGGGGCCGCTGCGCTGGTTGTTGGGCCTCTCCACCTGGTTTCTGGTGGAGCACACGCAGAAACTGGAGCAGGCAACTACTCAGGCCTTTAGTGCTTAGGAGAAGTTCTCCTCCTCTCCCTTCTGGGAGGAGAGTGAATCTCCCAGAGCCCTGGTGGCTTCTCCCAGTGGAAGCCCTTGTTCATCTTGAGGCCTGGACTGTTTATTTAACGCCTGGGCTGGAGAGAACGGCGCCCTCCCCTCTGGCCAGTGCAGGAACGATGCCATTGTTTCTGCAGGGATTCTGCAGACGGCTTTCCTGTTATCGCCAGGCTAGGTCTACACTTCACCCCGGAGCTCAGTTGACAGCAGGATCACTTTCTTAAGAAAGAAAAAAGCACAGGCTTCCAAACGCAAATGCTACAAGTTTGCCACCGGCCTCCAACATGAAGCTGGTGCTCTACCTGCACCCCAGCACCCCTGGAATCGGGCGACAGCAGTGTGCTGTAGTACAGGCGGAAAGGAGTGTCTTGTTTGAACGTATGTGGGGCCAGGGATCATCTGAAAAAGAGGACAGATCAAAGCTAAATTCTGACTCTAAATAGGGGTAAAGAGGTTGTGAGCGGCCTTTAAATCCCCGGTTTGGGGTTCATGTCCTTTTTTTAGGGTCCACAGATACAGTTTGCTCTTGAAGAGGACAGTGGGCCTGGGTACCATGCTGGTGGTCCTGAGAGGGCCTGATGTTGTTTGGAGGGTCAGAGAAGAGAGGTTCTGGATGTCTTGAGGCAGAGACACAACTCCCTTCCCCAGGGTCCGGAGGCCTCTGGGTAGCAGCCATAGGCACATACTAAACAGTTAAGTTCCTGGCCTGTTTTGTGAGAGGAAAAAGTAAGGAAAGTAAAAGGTTCCTGATGAATCATGGTGAACTTTGAACCTGAAGTCATCCCAAAAGCTTATGTTCTCATCAGAGCATATAGTCACAGCTTATGTTCTCCTTGTATGTCCCTCCCTTCTCTCCCCTCTTCTTTTCTCCCCTTCCTCTTTCCCTTCCCTTCCCTCTTCACCCCTCCCCTTCCACTCCCTCCTCCCCCACCCTGCCAGCAAACACATCCTCTTCCCCAGCCAACTGCATGTTGAGGGTTGTTTGGAGTAACTAATTCCCCACAGGACAGATCTGAATCATCCCGTGTGGGGTGTATAGTCATGTAACGGGAACATGTGAAAACAGGCCCTTGAAGAAGCTGGACTCAGGGCTGCCCACTGCCAACATTTTCTAGGTGAGCACGATTGAATTACAAGTACAGGCTGGACCTCAGCGCACGGTGCAATCAGGCAAGCGTTTCCTGTGTTGAGGACAGCGAGGGTGTGAGTGAAAACCTGCTTTCCAGTGAAGAGTGACTCTGAATCTCTCTGTTTTCCTAGACACAGTTTCAGCCTTTAAAATTTCCTGCAAAGGTGGCCTTTCTCGTTCTGGGTGAATGGCTATCCCCTCCTCCTGCATCTGACATCCCTGCCACTGCCAACTGATTAGGCAGGAGTCAGGAAAGGCACCCGCTGCCCGGGGCAGGCTGGTTCAGTGGGCACTCATCAGGAGGTTTGGGTGTCTCCAACTAGTAAATACACTTGCTGTTGTGAACCCCCTACATAAAAGGCAAAGTATCACATTTTCCTTTGAATTCTTGAGGAAATTGCTCTCATATACAACACCAACCTTTGGCTGCGTGACAGAGACGGAGTGTCGTTTGCATGCCATTACCAGGCTGTAAAGTCTGGTCAGGGCTGCCTGTTCGGAGTTTCCAATCTTTTGGGATCCTGGGAGGGTCACCCTGTGGGTCAGGTTTGTTTAGTCTGGTTGGTAATGGTGTAAAGTGGCCTTGACTGTGGACCCGACCTAAATAATACCCTATCTGTTTGATACTTCAACGGTCCCTCTAAGTTGTATATATGTTTCACTTTCTAATAGTCAAAACCGAATTGGATTTCATTGTTAATAGAAGGCAAATTGTTTCTAAAAACAACCTCATCTCGCTTTGAAAATCAGCCTGAGTTCAGAGGGCCCCTGCATTTTAAGGGGCGAGCTACATTTTCCCTGAGAGAATGGCACAGCATTTCTGTGTTTTTGCATGCACGTTACCCGCTCTTTGCATCTCTTTTAAGAGACTCCTTTGCATATGTGCTACTTTCAAAACTTTTTATTGAAGTGTCATATACATAGAGGAAACAACATACATCCTAAGAGCATCAGTGAATTTGCACAGACTGAACACACCCTAGCAACTGGCCCTCCCATCAAGAAACAGAAACTCATCAGCCCTCCAGGAAACCCCCCTGTGGCTCTTCGCTTGAGCCCACACAATTTTAAATTTCTTCTTGGGTGTAATTTACCCAAGGTTTTCTACCTTGCAACTTATTCCTCATTCCCGGATGGTACAACCTTCTCTGAATTGTCATGTCCAAACCCAGAGGGCAAAAGAGCCTGTTCGATCTTCTGGGTAAATAATAAACAGTACCTTTCTAGACTCTTTGAATGTGGCATTGTAATGTCCCATAGAGCTTTGCAAATTCATCAATACCTTGTTAAAAAAGGCGGGTCATTTTTATGCGGATCCCTTTAGAAGCTGAAATTATACTCCTTTCCGTATTTCACACAATAAAAACCCGGTTTCACAAGATTAGTTTAAATGGCATGAGTTTATCTGTGTAATTCATACTCTAGTTTTGTGAAACACTGTTGAGCCTGCTTTGTAAATGTTAAGCAGTTGTGGCTTTGGGGGTGGAAAGGATAGTGGTGGAAGAAAGATGCTCATTGCAAAAATTTTTGCTCAGAGGCTTTCAGGAGTAAATAACTTCTCTTCTCCAACCTTCCTATATTTCAAAATGAATCTTGTTTGAAGCCCTGTAGATGGACTTCCCCTCCCCCCTTTAAACATAGTTCAATTCCTTTCTTCCTAAGCTTCTCAGCTCCCAGTACAGCTTTCATTACAGCAACATAAATAAAAAGTGACATAAAATTATACAGCCCTGTGTAAAGTAGTTTAAGGAAAATGTCTTTTATAGCAGCTTTTATGGTTTCACCAATTAGTTATTAGATTTTCTCCATTTTTAATTTGATGTTCTGTGTGTGCATTCCGAGAGGTTCCGCCCCCCGCCCCCCCATCTCCTGGCAGTAATAGGACTGGGGGGTGCGGTGGGGCGGCTATTGAGCCCTGTGTAGCTAACTTTCTTGTTTTGTGAAGGCATTTCACTACTGCTGTTGCTAGATTTGGGTAAAGCAAGTTCCTCGGGAGAGAAGCCAGCGCTGAGCCATTTTCAAGTGAGCAGAGTTTCACCCCCTTATGAACCCTCCGTATCTCCTGCAGCTGGTGGGCCTGTCTCCTCCTGGGGGTAGCTGCAGGCAGGACTCGGGATGGCACCATAGCAGTTGGACCTTAAGCTGATAATTCCTGAGTTTTTAGTAACTTTCCAAACATTCCCGGGGAGTGAGAATAACAGAGATTTATTCCTGCCAAAATTTAATCATGCAGAAAAAGCGAAATTTAGATCAGCGTATAGATTATTTTTTAATGTGATCGCTCGACAGCAGAGGGCAAGGAAGCCAGAAGTTGAACACTTAGCACAGCCGAGTCTAGACCATTGCAATTTGATTCATTTGGGGGAATTGTATTAAGTTTTAGGCTTTGGCTTGGGCCAGGCTGTTCTGTTTGGGAGTGCATGATGTCATTGTGTCAAGCGTGTCACGGCCAAGGCATTCTGATATTTATGTTGGCTTCAGATCTAGCCCAGAGTACATGGCAGGCTCAATTTATTGCTACTTTAACTTTGTTTAGTCATGGAGAGGCTTTATTTATGTTGGTAAATTTCAAACAGTGGCCAACAGTGACCGCACAATGAAAAGGCCTGCAAGATTCGTCATCGATAAATCACCTTGTTGCTGAGTTTCTTTAATTAAGGAAAAACTCCGTCTGTTGATCCCTGTGGTTGCTGGAAGGAAAGCAGGGTGGGGAGGGCTTTGATTAATCCATCTATCAGCCTGGCTTTGGAAAGTGAGTCTCCTGTTTCTGATTGTAGCTGGGCAAAGACCTAAATAAAAATTTATCTTGTCAAAACCAATGGGCTAACTGAAAGCAAATAAAGAAGTTTTATGGCATTCACATAAAGTTAAATAAATAGGGAGAAAGTGCAGTGGGTCCTACGGACATTTTTCAGTACAGTACGTGGCCATTCTTTGGGGAAAGCTCATTAACTTAAAAAAAATGACCTTTAATAGGCTACTCCTTATCGTCGTCATCAAATGCTTCACTTGTCTAACGTTTCAGGGTTTAATACCTGATTAAAACCAAAGACTGGTGCTCGTGCCTTGGTGCTATTGGAACTACTCAGGATGGTAGGCCTGATGAATGCTTCTAAAGGGTAAAATATGGACACTGTAAGCAGCATTGCAAGTATCAGGGGGTATTTTTTTATTGACCCCTCTAGCACGTAGTAAGCCTTCCTAGTGATGACGTCCTATGAGGGCAATGAGATAAAGCTTTTCATATCTGACTGAGCAAGGGACCTCATCATTGGTTGAACTTACCTTCATTTGGGGCAGTCGCTCTGCTGGGAAAAGTCTAGAAAAATACATTGGGTTTGGAAAGTTCTTTTCACCAAATGCAGTTTAAGCAGACTTCTCTCTGAGCTTGGGCTCATGGTAAAGCATGTTTTATTTCTAGTTAAACTATGTCTCTGAATCAGACAAAAGACAGCAGCTGGTGATGGTGAAGGCCAATTTTGATACTAGGATGGGCTTAAAGGTATTTGCGTTTCTTTTTTTAGTCTATGAAAAGGGAGCTTTGTTGATAATAAGCTTTAGGACCCATTCATACGAAAGTGCAATTTCTCAAGCATCAAATCTTGGAGTATGATGCATTTGCCAATCAGCTCCTGTCTATTTGATGAAGTTGTGTAATAAATGTGGGCTTGGGGGAGCAAGGAACATTTTGACAACAATTTCTTGGGGGATCCTGGTAGACTACTTTGGGACATGACATTTTTGTGCTGACAGACTAAAGCTGCTTTTGGATTTAGCTGATGGTTTTGCAAGTTCCTGGCTCCTTTCCTGTCTCCTGTCAGTGTGCTGTCTTTATTCATGGGTCAGGGCTCCCCATGACTGAGGGTGGTGGTCGTGGGTGATGGTGTGTGAGAAGCAAGGCTGGTCAGCCAGGGTCCAGTTAGGAGAGGTGGGGAAGCCAGACCTTCCTTTGCCTTGTGAGACAAAAACTTACTCAAATGTGGGCCAGTTTCAATATAGAGGCCACAATCTGGACAATCGAGATTGGTCATAGGTTGATAAAAATTTCCAGTCACTTCAAAATGACTGCATCTCATGCACTTTGTATTTTCTTCATTGACTCCAAGATATAGTTCAAGGTTTTCTTGGAATCACCTTAGTTTGTCCTGTGCATAACAAAGGGCACTTCAGTTTTTCACACATTGAGGTCAGAGGTCAACAACAGGGCACCAAGTATATGTTAAGCTCTCTCATGTGCCTAGCAAGTGCAGCGCAGTGAGGAGACCCCAATGAATCCTAAGTCATGTCCTTGCCCTGAAGTCATGCCCTGTTCCCTGAAGGAGGTAGGATTTATATAACTGTCAGATTGAAAGCGAGGATTCCTACGGGGTGTAATCATAAAACGTCATCGTACTTTCCTTCCATGTTTGGGCTGTGGGGCTAGTTTTCCATCTCCCGGGTGAGATCTAGAGCAAGTTCTATCACTTCTCTGATCACTCCATGATCTTTTGTTTACAAACATGTGCTTAATTCAGTATTACCACAGTGGTTTTCAATCCATCAGAATCTCCTGGGCAGCTTTTAAAAAACATTAATATTTAGGCTGCTCCCCAGACCAATGAAATCAGCATCTCAGGATGGGGCCCAGGCATCAGGAATTTTAAAAGCTCCCCAGGTGATACCAATGGGCAGCCAGCATTAAGAACCACTGGAAATCAATGCACAGTTTCAGAGAAATAATGAAAACTTCAAATTTTATTTGAAGTTAATGCTTCTCCTCTTCTCTTCCTTTGACCTACAGTTATGAGTTGGGGAGCAAGGCGTGGGAAGCTTCTGCGTCTAGCTTTACAAGTCCTTTCCTCCTTGCCAACTTGCTCACCAAAGTTGCTGACTGTTCTGTGGTTGAGTTGGTGGGGGAGGGAGGAGAGGGAAAGAGGGGGAGGGTGTCATGTGACTGGCATTGATGCTATCTGACATGGCTACCTCTGGCTGTGGCAGATGTTTAAAGCTGATTCATTCTGGGGTTGGGACAAGCATTTGTGTATTCTTCAGAGGCTGCCTTCCATCCCTGGGAATCTCTCCTCTGCAATTCCCTTGGCTGTCCAGCAATTTGATTCACACAGAGAGACACTGCAGGTGTCCCAGTGCCTCCTCAGGAGCCCATCTTAGGCAAAATCCCTTTAGGAGGGCACCAGGTTGGCTCTCTCTCAGTCATGTGGGCCCTTCTCTCTTCTCTCTGCTTTCAGACTGGGTAGCCACCCTGTATTCTCAGCCTTGTTTGTGCAGGGTCCTGGCACCAGCCTCTGATGCCCCACAGACTTCAGGGAACATTGGACAAGTTGTAAATGGTCTCCTTGAAGTTCCTTCCACTAGGCTGGAGGTGAAGAGAAGAACTCCTTTAGCAGAAAACTCTAGTTGTCCTCCAATATTTGTTCCACTGCTTTCCACAGTGCAAACATGGCTCCCTAGAATAAAGAGTGTGTTTCTCAGTTTCCCTTACAGCTAGACATGGCTGTGGGGCTAAATTCTGATCAGTGGCATATTGAGTAGAAGTAATGTGGGCAATTTCCCGGAAACATCTCTATTTTTTTCCTTTTCTTCTTTATATGAAAGTATATTTGACATACAATATTATAGTAGGTCCGGGTGTCAACATTTATATACCTTGCAAGGCGATCACCAGAACAAGTCCAGTAACCATTCCAGGAAATGTCTGTAAAGGGAGAGAGCATACCCTTTTCCTCATTCCCCTTTCCTGCTGGATGTAGTGCAGTTGGCCAGGCAGGAAGAAACATCTTGGTCCCAGAGGTGGACGCAGCATGTTGAGAAAGGTGGAGCAACAAGCTGGAAGGAGCCTGGGCCCCTGACGAGTGTGGAGCCAGCATACACAGCCTGCCTGCTGAAACTTTCACATGATAGAGAAATACACTTATCTTTTGAAAGCCACTATTATTATGGGTTTTCTGGCACAAAGGAATCTAATCCTAACTACTTCAGAATTTTGTCCTGAAACAGAGTGCTAAGCCTGAGCTGAGGCAGGTGGTAGGGAACAAGAACACAGATGCTGCAGGCTGAAAAGATGGTCACCCCCTATTGTGTGGTAGCAAAATATTTGGTCAAATTGTCATCTGTTATACCTTAGAAGGCAGGCCACATATTAATTGAAATGGTAGGAAAAAAAAGGTCAGAATGTTGGTGTTGGCTGCTTCTTGCTGCTTGTAGCCAAGTTCTACAAGAGACAGTTGAATTCGTCTGGGAGCTAGTGAGTCTGAAAGCAGAGGTGGAATAAAGTATAGCTTTGTTAAGGCAGTCACTGCTGCCTATATTCTAATTTGACTGCAAGTCTAGCATTTGGGGTCTTTGAAGTGTTGAAAAAGCTAATTGTGTCTGTACCCCAAATTGAAGCAGTCCTAAGAGGTGGCTACAAAATGGCAGCCTTGTTAAGATGTAACACTGTAGCCCCAAGCCTTCTTCAAACAAATTCCTTCAGAGTTCTTTGCCATTCAGTGGAATCAGTGGCTGTGAAAGTAAGAACCCAGCCAAGCCTTCTGATTCAGTTGCCACTACGTTGAGAGAAAGGAGTGTGGCTGGTAAGTAAAAGGCCTGAGACTTTAGGCCTAAAAACTAGATGAGATCTTTCACTGTGGTTTTTCACACATGAAAACAGATAGACTGAAAGTCGACTAAGATTTTGAAGGAATTATATTGGTGGAAAAGAAAGCCTGTAAACATTAAACTTTACAGGAATTCCTGAGTTCCCAAGCTTGCGTTAGCAAAAATAGGGTGTGAAAGAGGGTTGTTTGCTCTCCAAGACCCATGTCAATTGTGGTCAAGAAAATGATGGATAAGGAAGAACCTTCCAGAGGGCAAAGTCAGGGCTAATGAACAAGGGAGTTATTCTCAGAAAGGCGAATGAGAGCCTGTCAGATGGTCTGATTTCACGATTAAAGAAGATAGTGGACTGTACTATTCCTGCCCAGTGGGCTATAACAATAATAACTTCTGGGCTTTTCCTGTTCGCCCCATTTCCGAATGGGAGTTTTTATTGCTGTTACCTTCTTTGTTTTATACCATTTTTATTTTAGATATGTGATGGGAAGATAACTTACTATTAGTGATGATCAATGACCATTAAGAGCTACATCTGGGCCTCATGGAGAACACTGAGCATTACTCATATACCCTGGATTTGAGCGGAAGGCAGTTGTTACTGCTTCGCTTGTTGCCTTTTTTTTAATTTTGGCAATTTTTATTTTATTTATTTTATTTATTTATTATTATTAGTTTCAGGTGTACAAAACAACATAATGATTAGACATTTACACATCTCACATGGGTAGTGATAACCCCCAGAAGTCTACTACCCATCTGACACTGTACATAGCTATCACAGTACCATTGACTATATTCCTATGTACTGTACTTTACATCCTGTGAATGAATATATATATATATATATATATATATATATATATATATATATATATATATAAATAGTTGATAGTTGATATATATATATAATTGTTGATATTATCAATAAATAGTTGATAATAGTTATATATATATATATTATAAATAGTTAATATTATTTTATATTAGTTTCAGGTGTACAGCGCAGTGATCAGGCATCTACCCAATCTATGAAGTGATCCCCCTGATAAATCTAGCACCCATCTGACACCCTACAGAGGGGGTTTTTTTCCTTCATAGGTTTTACAACATTATTGACTCCATTCCTCATACTGTATTTCACATCCCTGTGACTATTGTGTGACTACCAATTTGTACTGCCTAATCCCTTCACCTTTCTCACCCATTCCTTCAACCTTCTTCCCATCTAGCAACCATCAGTTTATTCTCTGCATCTATGAGTCTGTTTCTGTTTTGTTCGCTTGTTTATTCTGTTCTTTAGATTCCACACAGAAATGGAATCTTATGGTATTTATTTATTTCACTTAGTCTTATTTATTTCACTTAGCATAATACCCTCTAGGTCCATCCATGTTGTTGCAAATGGTAAGATTTCATTCTTCTTTTATGGCAGAGTAATATTCCATTGTATATATGTACCACAATTTCTTTATCCAGTCATCTATTGACGGACACTTAGGTTGCTTCCCTATCTTGGCTATTGTGAATAATGCTGCAGTGAATATAGGGGTGCATGCATTTTTGGATTTCTCTGGATAAATACCCAGGAGTGGAATTGCTGGGTCATAAGATAGTTCCATTTTTAATTTTTTGAGGAAACCCATACTGTTCTCCATAGTGGCTGTACCAATTTGCAATCCCATGGTTGATGCCTTTTAAAATGGAGGGTATAGGTGTGTTAAATGTACTTGTAATCTAGAAAGGATGCACTTGGATACTTTTAGTGTTAAAGGGGTGGATTGTGGGGGAAACAGCTGGTTTTCTCACTATGTCCAGTCTTCCCTTCTTCCACGATGAGGTGGCCTTAGTTTTTTAGCTGGTGGCTACATGGCTTCCTAGAATAAAGACTACACTTCCCCATATCACCTTATCTCCCTTGGTACCAGGGTTAGCTATCTCATTAAGTTCTGGCCAATGGGATATAAAGAGTGTATACGCATCTTACAGGAAGTGTCCTAAAAGGAGGATGTGTGCCTTTCTCCTTTCCTTTTAACCTTCCTACTGGTGTGACGGTAGATGGAGTCACCATTGCAGCCCTAAACCATTAATTTAATTATTTAGATGAGAGAGAAATATAGTTCTGCCTTTTAGAAGTCATTGCTATTTTCGGCTTGCTCTCACTTACAGTTGAATCCAATCCTATGAAGGATGCTGAGACAGAATGCACACTAATAGGGGAATAAAAACTCTGGTTCCCAGCCTTTTCAATTTCAATATTTTATACCATTGAAGACAAGGGTCACAAAACTGATTGTCAGACCTTTTCTATACAGTGCTTTGCACAGGTGGTTTGACATCTTGCTTTGGAAAAGTGGGGACACTTTCCTGCGGAAATGAAGGCAGACAGAGTCCCGTTTTAACAACTTGTTATAACCATGTATATAAACGAATAGTTCCAGAAATGTATACTGTAGTTAAATGACAGATTGTGTGATACGTACTACAGATGCTCAAGGAATAGAGAGAATGGAGAAATTATTGTAGGCTGGACTAGTTAGAGAAGCTTCTGAGCTGTGAAAAACTCAAAGTGAAGATCTAGAGTAGAAGACAAGAGAGTGAGCCATATAGGAGTGTGTGTGTGTACCTATGTGTGTGTGTGTGTGTGTGTGTGTGTGTCGGGTGCAGCAGTTGGGCTGTACAGGTGAAAGCACTGAAGTAGGAACGTACATAGTCCACATGGGGCTTTTGGAGTTTTATTGTTCTAACTGGTGAACCTTGATCTCCACCTCCTTATTTTTCCTTTTCTTTGTCTTCCAGAGTTGATATATGAACTGCACTATGATGGCTTGAATACCTACCAGCTTTATTGATGAAAAATAACACCCCTCAAAGTACCCTCCGTTTATTTATGGGTTTTTTTTCCAGGTAGAGTGCGTTCTCCACAGCCGTTTCCCCCAGTTCCCTGCTAACAGACCACCGTTTTGGTTGGGTGTCAGGCAGCTACATACTTCAAGGGAGGTTGCTCTCCCACCCCAAATACAGAGGGGGTATCTGTATTAGGATATTACTCTCAGTCAAGCAAGTAAATCTGTTACCCTTTTTAGTGGTTGCTATAGGAAATTGGCATGTAGTGCAATTCTGGCTATTGCTTGAGATTAACCAACTGGTGGCAGAATTGAGAATTTGGTGACATAATATTTGTCCATTTTAATTTGTGCCTTTCACTTGGTGCCTCTGAAGAGAGCCCACATATGGTTCAGTACACATATATCCCATGTAGCAGGCAGAGGGCAGAGGCCATAGCTGGGACCCCAGAACTCCAAGGCTGTGAGTCCCAGGGGATCTAGCTTTCTGTCTGTGTGTTCATGTCATCTGAGCAGTGAAATCCGGCCCCCAGGGTCAGATTGTGCCTGTGGCTTCTCAGTGGGGTACGTTACGGCCAACTCAGCTGATGGGGTTTCCTCTGTTTGGATTTCTGTTGCAAAGTCAGTAGTTAGTCTTACTGTTCTGTTGAAGACAATGGGTCTTCTTCCCACCTCCTGACCCCTGCATTTAGGATTTTCTCTTTGTCTTTGATTTTCAGGTTTTATTATGTTTGTCAAATGTGGGATTCCCCATTTCCACTTTTTTGGGTAATAATTCTGTTTGGATTTATAGCACTTGTTGAAGTTGTGGCATGTTTTCTTTTGTCAATTTTGGAAACTTCTTAGCCATTAGTTCTTCCAGTATTGCTTAGCCTCTCTTGACCTCACTGGCTTGGTAGCTCTCTAGAGCCTTCAAACAGGTTTAAAAATTCTTTTGTCCAGGTGTTCTAGTTGTTCTCAGTGGGGAAGTGAGTCTTTAACAAGCATTGCCACCATTGCCAGAGGTAGAAGTCTTCAGTTTTGTTGTTGTTGTTGTTTGTTTGTTTGTTTTTATCACCAAGAGCTCAGAATACCTCAGGTTTAGTATTAACTTGGAACATCTTTTTACATGAAAAAAAATCCATTAAATTTCAAGATTGATTGTGACAGCCAAAGGGAATCAAAAGGAGACAGAGTAAATCTTAAATGTTCACAAATAGGGTCAAGTTTTATTTTATTGGCGTATTCAGCTGCTTTATATATTAGTCCTCTGTCAACAAGCTGTTGTTGTTTCTAAGTGATTGTTTATGGTATGGGGGAGTGCTCTAAAAGGTTACTATTGCATGTAAAAGGGGACCAGTCCTCACTGCAGGGCTCTTTGGGGGAGAGGCGGAGGGAAAACCAAGTAGCTATTAGACCAACAGTTTGCGCCGTGCTGATCACCATGACTACACAGCCATATTCGAGCTGTTCTAACAGCTCAGGTCAGAAAAGTATTGAGTTGCTTCAAGGTTGTCGATTTTTGGGGAGCAGAAGTTGTGTTCATGGCAGAGCAAAGGAGAGTGGACTTCCCTTCCTGGCCCAAGTAGCCTCACCCCAAAGAGGACATGAGACCCAGTGATCATAGCGAAGGCCACAACCCTTCTCTCCACCTGTGACACCACTGTCATCTGTTGCCTGAATTTTGCAGACAAAAAGTGAATGGATAAAATGAAGTTTGGTAGGATGGATTTCTCTCCACATAGCTAAAATTAGTTGAAGGTATACTGGGTGCCAGGTGCTAAGCTGAATGTTTTACATGCAATGTTGTATGAAATCCTCCTAATTACTCTATAGAAAGCTACTATCATGATACCATTTTTTTTCTGAGATGAGGAAATGGAAGCTTGGAGAGTTTATGTAACTTTTGCAAGGTCACAACACTAGTAATTTAGGTCTGGAACCAGCTGGGGTTTGAAACCGAGGCTGCCTGACCCCAAACTCTGAACTCTGTCACAAAATTCAAGTTCTATGGCAATTCAGTTTATTGCAGACTAAATTAAATTGGGGTCCTTTGCAATATGTATATTTAGGCAAAGGCCAAAAAAAAAAAAGGCTAAAACAAAACAAAGCAGAAGTAAAACCAAATGTTAAATCTCCAAAGACATCTTCAGGTTTGCCAGAACTAAAAGTCTCACGGCTGTGGGCCAGACGAGGTCATTGCTGCTGTGGGTGTGACCTTCCGTGAAGCCCCCTGGAGTCCTCCTTAGACCGCCTCACAACTGCATGGGGTACATTTCCTTTTCTTTCTTGGCCTCTTACGGCGGGGATGGGATGGGCTTTCTTGATCCGCAGGATTTGGCAATTGTGGTAATGATCTGAGATCTTGTTTTCCATGGGTCCTGTGACATTGCCATTGGCAGAACACCAGGATTTGCTCATTCTCTTCACAGACTGTCAGCGTAGGGCTGTCTCCCTGGGCATGAGCTGGTAGCCAGATGGAGTTCAGGAGGGAACCAGATCAGTCATCCAGTGTCTCCTAGGTTAGCTCCATGTTTCAGGTGGTTGGGGTAACTGAAAGCTGGGGAAAGACAAACTGCCCACTGTGATGGACGTGCAGGTAATCTTGTTAGGAAGATAAAGATGCAAGATGAAGAATCATTTAAATTATTCTGTCATTCTTAGAATATTCTTTAGGGCTCATTTTAGAGTGCTCCAAAGTATGCTCATTGTTTTGAAATATCCCCAAGGAACCTGGTAGCAAAGAGAAGTCTGTGATTGTGTGGCTGTTGCTACAGGATGTAGCTTTCCATCTATGCACTTGCAGTCTGTCTTTGACAGCGATGACGTTGGAGGGCACTCTGAAATTGGGACTACCCGAGCTTGAAATCACTTGGGAAGATGAACCATGCTAGAGTGGCTGCAGAATAGACTTGAGAAGGAGGCATTCAGTCAAAAGACCTAGTGTGTGAGATCCCTGCCACAAAGCACACAGTTCATTGAGGTGGCTGGGTTGGAGGCAAGTACTAGGGATAAAAGAGAAGTAGAGTTAGGTGGGCTGGGTCAGTTACTTTAAAGTGGGAACAGCAGGTGGTGTGTCTATGAGGCCAAACTTCTGAGGTTATGTCTGAGAAATTTAAGATCCATATCAGGAGCAGCATTGTCATGAGCTGATGGAATTCTATTGCCCTGTAGACTTTCTATGGAAGGTGCCATGTTTTTGGATGTAAATTGCAGGCAGGGGCTCTTCCTCCAATGGGTGGAACTAGAAACTCAGGACTGTTGTTCACTCTCCCCCCAGTTCTTGCTATGCAGTTTGTTGGCAGGGCATCTGTTCACAGTGACCCTGGCAATTTCCCTAGAGAGTCCAGATTACAAGAGCCATGGGAATCACTCCCCTTTTATCCACCTGAGAGGGAGAACATTTCCTGAGGATTCTTTAAGGAGTATTAAGGTGATAACTCCAAGTACTGCCTTACAAGACAGGACTCTATAAAATAGGTTCTCTGTACAACAGCACTGAATCTAGATGCTTCTTGATTCTCCAGCTCTGCCTTTAAAGTGGTCACTCAGAAGAGTATTCAGAGAGCATATTTCTTCCTTCTCCGCGCCTTTTAGTTTTAGTTCAATTGCTTCTTTTACCTAATGACTGGTGTCACAGAAATAACATATCTCATTGAGTTTTAAAGAGAGCAGGGCTTCTCAGGGAAGTTGTATATTTTTCCTTTGGTGTGGATCACTCCCTAACTCTCTCCTGGTCTCTTGGATTCATACAAATGATTTATTGAGGGAGGCAAGTACTAGGGATAAAAGAGAAGTAGAATTAGTCTGAAGGGGGATCTCCTGATGCTAGGAGAACAGGTAAGAAAGTGGAGGAACCAGAACAGGGTATTCAAGTTACTACGGCTGCATAACAAATTACCCCAAAACTTAGTGGCGTAGTACTATGGGACCATTTATTTTGCTCACAAATCTGCAATTTGGACTCAATGTGGATAGCTTGTCTCTGCTCTATTTGGCATCAGCTGGAGCGGCTCAGTGATAGGGGTGAGATCACGTGAAGCCTCCCACACCTACTCCCCTGTCTGGCAGTGGAGGTGGATTCTGGTTATCGCTTGGTATGTCAGCTGGAGCTGTCAGTTGGGACACCTCCATGTGGCCTCTCCACAGAACATAATATCCAGAGAAAAAAAGTTGTAAAATGATACTATTTTTAGCATAATACAGTTATAAAAATTTAATAAACACAGTCTACTATAGATTACTTATAAATACATATATAAATAGGGAAAGTATGAAAATATGGGTACAAGTTCAAAATAATGATTAAATCTAGGGTACTATGGAGGTTTGAACTTCATCTGCTATACTTTATATCAAAATAAGCAAATATGATAAACTATTAACATTTGTTATATGTGGATAAAGAATCATGGGTATTTGCTATTACCATTTGTATCTTTCTACATAGAAACTTTTTTTTTCATATAAAGGAATAATTTTGGAAAATAAAAACATCTTTTTAAGCTACAGATATTTACATTAATACTACCTAAACAAGGCAAGAGGGTTGAGGTGAAAACTTAACAGAATGAAAAAAATAAAATAATGTAATAAAGAATCATGAGAAAGACATGAATTGGAAATTAAAATCTGTAATGGAGTTATGCTGGGTAGAACACATCATGGAAAATAAAACTTTTCAGTGAATGTGGAGAAAAAGGGACAAAGATTAAAATTATGAGGCAAAGAATAGATATAGGGGCCAGAGAAAACAGACCAGCAAAAATAACAGTTGTTCTTGAGGGAGAGAGCACCCTCCACATTGGAGAAAGGTGGTAATCAGGGATAAAATAGGAAGAAAAAGTTTCCTGAGGCAAAGGAATCAATGAAGATTGAAAGGACTCACAGTGGTACTGATAAGATTCAGGAAAGAAGCCTACTCCTACTCTCCTCCTGGGTCTTTTGAATTATAAGGCTAAAGAAAAGATCCTTAAGCACCCAGGTTCAAAAACTGTACTGTACAGCTGAAGCTGAAGCTGAACAATAATGAATGTCAACTGCAATTATATATATATATTTACAAGCAGTGGAGTACAGCATTAGGAATAGAGACAGTGGAAATGTAATGGCTGTGTGTGATGTCAGAGGGGTAGTAGATGGGGGCAGGGGGATTATCACTGTGTGAGAGCTATAAATGATAAATGTCTAACCATTACATTGTTTTGTACACCTGAAACTAAAAAAAAAAAAAAAAAAGTCTACCCCAAAACAAAAATCAGGCTGATCTCGGAGTTCTCCCTACGGAACTAAAGGCCAGAAGACAATGGCAGTCCACAGTTTTGAAGGTTAGGCAGAGAGACTGTTGAAACCCAAGAATGGTCTTAATTTGTGAAGACAATATTAGAAACTCTGCAATACGCCAAGTTGTAAACAACTTGAAAAATTACTTAAAGTTTTACTCCAGCCAATTGAAGAATGAAGGACTTGGGAATGAGGAAGCCAGGATATAAAGATTTACGAATACTTTTTTATTCTGTTTAGATTCCACAGTCAGGAATCTAATTGTATTAGATACTTTCAAGTGGATATATAATCCAGGGGAGAAGCTAGAGTCTGTAAAGTTTCCATTAGTTGTTATTGTTGGTTTTTGCTATTTTTTTCAGCATCAAGTAATGTGTATTTTGGGTAATATTCTTTACTTCATGGCTTAGGTGGAATCTCCTCCTACTTAAAACACAATGAAAAGTACTTTTCTAGTCCAAAGCAGGATTATAATATTTAAATGACAGTGGCATTGTATTTACAGAATTACTAAACACAGAAAGTATTATTTTCCTTCCTCACTGAAACTGTTTCTTTATTCAGCAATATAACAGCATTGCACTGAAAAGGAATTTGAGTAATAATTTTATGCTGCATAGAACTCATTTTGAATGACCTCAGTGTATAGGTTTTTTTGTAATTATGAAAAATGAATAAACTACTAGTGGCAGATATAATCTGTGATTAAGACCCTCTCTGTAACATATTCCAAATAGGACTTGTAAATGACTTTTTCTTGGGTTAATTGTATTTAAAATCAGAACATGTAATATAAGTTTAACTGTGTTAAATTATGCATAGAAGAAGAACTTTAAAGAAATAAAATAGTAAATGAGGATATCTTTGGGTGGTAAGATTCTGGGTGATTTTAATTTTCTTTATGTATTTGTATATTTAAACAATTTCCTACAATAATAAATTATTTTTATAGTCAGAAAAATAGAGGTTATTATAAAAATCAACATACATATGTTTTATATATACTACATGATACAAACTATGTAAATATTATACGTAAGACAAAGAAGAAGAGGGGTATACCGTAGTATTAAATGGACATTCTGCTGTCTTTGGAAGTTAGAATTACAAATGATTTCTTTCTTCTTTTTCTTCTTCCTCCTCCTCCTTCTCTTTCTTCAGTTTTTACATGTGAGATGGCTGTGTTTTTTCCTACTGAAAGAATACTTTATTTTATAAATATACCAAAATAAACTACATTTTATTCAGTATAAAAATGCCAAGATGGGTATATGTAGAAAAGATATACTTTGTATTTTTAATTCTTTAAAAGCAGCCTTTATTTAAACTGTAGCCCTCTTGTCTTAAAGAAATTGCTTTTAAAATTGATGGTGGTCCAAACACTGAAATTTACTGCAAGACTCATACTAATAAAAAAGATATAATAAAAATAATGATTTTAAGTAAAATAATGATGATGAAATTAATACTTTTAAATAAAATTATTACAGTGAAACAGAAGACCTGAATTTTGGACTTGAAATTCTAAACCACAGTTTTAGAGAAGGGCTTTTGGGTTGATTCAAGTCTAACTTCAGTATTTGATAGATGAAGAAACTGAAGCAGGGAGAAGTCAAATGAGTAGCTCTGAGTTTCACATGAATTCACACCAGCATTCAGGGGCCCAATGATTTCTCTTACCATAACCATGCTCACGGAGAGGACTTTTAGAGGTGATATGGAGGTGAGTGACATCTGTAGACTGTAGACTATTTACCTAGTGCATCTTCATATGCAAAATAAAATATGACGTATTTTGTTTTTACAATTATGTGAAGCACTTTTTTATTCCTGAATCATAGCCCCATGGCTAAAGCTGCTTGGTGACCATCTTGCAAGGAAGCACAAAACCCCAGTGCTATTTTTCTTGCTAAGAATTTCACTATAGAATTCCACTGGAGGAAAATCTATGAAGAGTTCACTGAAAATTGAACAGCTTCTACGATTAAACGAGCAAACTATATTTAGTTCTTGTGCTATATTTTAGATTAACATCAGTGGAACATTTACAGTCATGCACTGTTGACCAACTTGTTGTTTGGTCAACAAGACTGCATATGACAGTGGTCCCACAGATTATAATGGAGCTGAAAAATTCCTGTCACCTAGTGACATTGCAGCCAACTTAATGTTGTCATAGCGCAACTCAATACCATGTGTTTGTGGTGATGCTGGTGTAAACAAACCTACTGTGCTGCCAGTTGTATAAAAGTATAGCACATACAATTATGGACAGTATATAATACTTGATAAAGATAATAAACGACTATGTTGCTGGTTTCTGTATTTACTATATTATATTTTTTATTATTATTTTAGCGTATACTCTTTCTACTTATTAAAAAACGTTTGCTGTAAAACAGTATGCCATGTTACACCAGTAGCAGCCTCAAACAGCTCATGTTTACCACATCTCTTGATTGTATCGTTTCTCTTGTGCTTGATTTAATCTTGTGTTGTTTTATACAGGAACATGCTGTGCCATAGACTACACCATATAGCCTAGATATGTAGTAGGCTATATCACTTAGGTGTATGTAAATACACTCTATGATGTTCGTACAATGACATAATTGCCTAACAACACATTTCTCAGAACGTATCCCCGTCGTTGAAGCAATGTGGGACTGCACTTCAAAAGATATTTCATGTTTTACCGAACCTACCAGGCTTGCAGAATAATAATAATAATAAAAAATCTATCAAATAGTCCATCTCTAGGTTCTAGGGTTTAGAAGATAAGAGAGAACAGCGATAAGGCAAATGATCTTATTGGCATGGCAGTGGTGTGGGGTGGTGTTCATGATGAATTCTTTTGCAGTGGGCAGGCATCCAAGGGTATTCTGGACAAGTCTTATTTTCCAAGGCATGTTTTAGTTTTATGTAGCAAAAAACTTTTTTTTTGAGATATAGTTGAGATTGGACTCTGGTGTTGAGTTTTCTGACCATAATGACATATCAGCTGGGATGTGGCTCCCATTGATGTGCAAGTGAGCAAATTGACCATTTCCACTAGATGGCATTAGAAACTTCTGAAGCCATGAACTAATTACTAGTCACCTTTGTTAGGCTGCACATTACACCTGCATGTTGTAAGAGGTGGGTAATTGGCAATCAACTTTCTGGTGTGTTTTAACTCTGATGCCTGGTATTCGGTTAAGACATTGGTATCGGTTCGCTCCTTCAACATAAATAGCCCCTGGGATTCTCAGAATGTCATTCCACATCTCATATTCCAAGCCAGAGTTTTGAAAGCAACATTCACCCTTACCCTACTGTAAATCAAAACCAAGGAACACTACCTCTTCCTATCCTAGCTAAGCAATCAGTTTAGAGCAAACATATTAGGTGGAAAGAGTAAAATGAAACTTGTTTTCCCAGCATGCAATGGAATTTTTGTTTGTTTCTTTTGAATGGGATGCTGTATTTCAAACATGAGGGGACCGAAAAAATTTTTTTTTGAAGATTTATCAGTTTCTTCTAGTGGTTGTGATAGGGGAACTGTGTAGGTTTTTAAATTATAAATGAAAATTTACAGTGTCTAGGATGGGTACACATTGCAGTGTTTCTGAAAAGTCTTTGCTTCTTTAGATGCTCTGTCTAGTTAAACCAGGAATAGTAGGTTTGTGTGTGTGTGTGTGTGTGTGTGTGTGTGCGTGCGTGTGTGTGTGCGCGCGCGCACGCACGTGCGTATATGTCTTTTTCTTTTCTCACAGTGGTGTGTCTCTGTGGCTGCTGCCACTGCCACCACTCTTGCCTGGCTTTCATCATTTCTTCCTGTTGATTGGTGTCACCTTGCATGCTTAGAATGTCTGCCTGTCTGTTCAGAGTGTGAACACATTCCTCAGAATGCTGATCGGCTCGTTTCACACCAGTGTCAGAATGACTTATTAAATTCAGCACCTCCTGATACTCAGTGGCTGATGTGTTGCTGTCCAAACAGTAAATGACAATAAGCATATGCAGCTGGTGGGCCTAGCAAGCTCATTTAATTTGATAAAAATGTCACCGCAACATGCTTTAAATCGCTGTCCTTTTCATCATTGCTAATTGCTAGCTATAGACCTTTTTCCTATGCTTAATACAAGTGTTAGAATACTGCTCCTTCCAGCCTGATTAAGAATTTTTTAAAAATGTAGAATTCCTTTTCAGTGGCAGCATTATTTCATCAAGAGATGGATTTTGCTCTTAATTAGCCAACATGCCACTAGGGAAGCTTCAGAGTCATGGGTGTGAAACAGCCTCAAGCAGGAGATCAATCTAAAGGAAAAAAAATGGTGGCTGGGGAATAATTGGCAGCTCCGGTGAACGTGGGCTGGATATAACAGTGACAATATGTTCCAGTGGAATATCACAAACCTCTCTCCCCTCTTTCCAACTTGGCACATTTTAAGCTCAACAAAAGCTGAACAATATATCCCATGGTTATTTTCCTACTGTTTTCTCTTTTTTTTCTTGCTGATTCATTGAGGTTTTCTCATGTGTTAGGCTGACAATCTGGACATTTTCCGCAAATGGATTAGGGGATTAAGAAGGAATATGAATTCTAAAAATAATAATCCTTCAGTAGCTTGGTACTTAAAAAGAGATCGGGAACCGACCCATACCCCAGAAAACAGGCAAACCTCCATTAATTTGCTAAATTCAAATGTTGATTTAAAACACACACACACACACACACACACACACACACACACACAAAACCATAAATTGACAAACTTTTTTGAAGGATGCTTACCAGATTGAATAGAACTTGATTCCATTTTTTTGACTCTACAGTCAAAAATATTGCAACATAAATTTTTTCCCCACTGAGATATATTTAATTTGGTTCAAATTCCTACCTTTTTTTTTTTTTTTTTTAAATAAGCTTTGTGTGTGGAACCTGACTCCTAGAGCAAGGAAACGGACAATTCTGCAGGCCACCAAGCCCTCTGCCCACCAGTTAACACCTCCTCCCAGCAGGAGGCTTTATGTGGGATCTGACTTGTACAAAAAGGACTGAACAAAGAAGGGAAATTTTCTCTTCCTCCTGGTATTCTTGCATTTTAGAGGTTAGTAGCCTTTCTCCTTCCCTTCACTAAGCATGGAGACTTGATCCTGTATTACTTCCTAGTTTATTTGTGCGGTTGAATGTTTTTCTTAAACTTGTTCATGGAAGAAAACATCAGTTATGTTGGTGCAAATTCCAGTGATCTCCCCCGTTATCTACCTATATAGTCTTCTTGCTTTGATTGGCCAACCTAATAAGAGTCAGCTGAAGATATGAGTAACCGACTTTGCAATAAAATTTTGCTTTCGAAATTCCTACTCTGCATCTAAAGTTAAGAGGTACATTCCAGTCACCAGACAGTCTCAGGCTGTGAGAGGTTATTTCATTTTCTCTTCTCTTTGTGCGCGAGGGCCACTTTTACTTCTGGCATGGGCAAGAAGAAAACATCTTTGCAGGAAGGCTCACAGAGGCTCTTCATGTTTCAGTTGAGCAATGCCGAAGAGCAAAACTGAACTCTCCCAGGTCAACATTGGTCTACCTGGGCAGTTCCACGTGAGAGGACCCAAAGGCTCTGTGACCTGCTTAACATGACGGGCTTTCATCAACCATATGAGAGTCCCCAGAAACTAGTTTTGGGTGCCGATGTGGCTGCAGGTCCCATACCTGGCAGGTACATGGTGGAAGGCAAGGCTAGTGCCCCACTGGCTGACATGCTGAGGCGCAGGGAACCCACCCAGGGTTTTAACCCATCACAGAACTGCTCCAGCCCCAGCTTCAACTCCCCTTTATGTGTCAGTGCTTTGTAGGGTCTATTTCCAAATAGGTTTTGCGCCAATTTTTGAAATTTTCAGCTCAGTAAGGGAAATCATACTTACATCATCCCGAATTACAACTTGGGTCCTCCAAGTTTTGGCCTCATCTTAATGCCAGCTCTCATTTATTGACTGGCAGAGACTCTTCTAGAATTTCTATATTCCCTGAAACAAGTTAGAAGGTAGTTTTTGTTGGCCACATAAAATATAAGTGTTCTTTGCTCATGTAGAAGCCATATATAAATACAGTCTCTTCTGAAATATTTAAGTAATAAGGACCCCATTCACTTACCCTGTCCCAATCCAGCCTGCTCCCAGAGGAGATCACCTTCGTGCCTCGGCCTGTGTGCATTAGTTTCTACTTTGCTGTGCTCTCACATGTATGTCTATGCACTTGTAGAAATCATCCAGTGTTCTTTTGGTGGCTTGTTTTTCCAAACACGAATGGCATCACTCTCTGTGCGCCATTCCACAGTTGTTCATTCAACTGAATATTGTATCTGAGAGCCAGCCAGGTTGTTCTAGGAGCCCGAGGGTATTCTTCTGAAGAGTGTCAAGGGCTTTCATAAAATGAAAAGAGCAGAGTTTGTTTAGCGGTTTCTCTTCATTCTATAGATAAGAAAAGGGAGGCCCAGAGAAGTTAGGTGACTTATCCAAGGTCACCAAGCTACCATGTTTCCCCGAAAATAAGACCTAGTCAGACAATCAGCTCTAATGCATCTTTTGGAGCAAAAATTAACATAAGACTGGTCTTATTTTGCTATAAGACTGAGATAATATAATATAATATAATATAATACAATACAATGTAATATAATACTGGGTCTTATATTAATTTTTGCTCCAAAAGACACATTTGAGCGGATTGTCAGGCTAGGTCTTATTTTTGGGGAAAACATGGTACTAAGCACTAGAGTGTGGGTGAGAAGCCAGGCTGCGCTGATTCTCCAACACGCATGGATCCTTCTGTATCATCAGGTTCCCCTGACAGACCACCGTCTTTCTCTCCTTTCTATACTTCTCTCTCACCTGCTTTACTTTTAAAGTTACATTGGGCTCTAGGTACACATTTCTGATATGAGTATCCTAATTTGTGGGGCTTGATTAATGCCAACCTTGAAAGTACTCCAGGATGAACAAATATTTTGAAAAACATTGAACACAGGTACAAAGTGTGTTTTGGCATTTTAATATTTTATTTTATTTTACAAACCAAGTAGTTTTGTGAACCCTTGGGCTATCCGAATCCTACAAATCTTTTAAAGACTTTTCCCCAGGCTTATTTACCATATTCAGTAGGAAAGTGTGTAGGAAGGATGAGGGAAGCAACTGCTTGGGAACTATTGCCCTCACAGATGGGAATATGGCTGTCACAGTGGTTCCTAAACAAATGTTTGCAGTGGTTTCATGCGTCAACAGCCATTTCTGTTTTTGAAATGGCTGCAATATTAGAATGAGAGGATAGGATCAGTAACTCAGTTGATTTATCAAGGTAAGAGCCTTGATCCTCCCCAAAGACTTTCTAATATTTGACACTTGGTGGCTAATCCCAAAGAGGTCCCATTGTTGAAAACTGTCCATTCAATACAGCAGTTTGAGATGCCATCTGTGAGCACGAATGGATAAACAATCTCGAAAAAAAAAACACATCGTTGTTAAGAAAAGTCCTGTTTGTAAATTCTGCTTACCCATGAAGTGAACTAATTTTTATATCTCAGTCCCAAGATTTGGAACTTCACATAGATGTATTTGAACATAAAATTTTAAAGCCCTTGTTGCCCCGGCGACGTGCTACAGACTCCCCCCATCGACCACCTGGTTAGTTTTCTGAGAGTTTCTGCGGGAAAGGTTTACAATGGCTGGATTCTGGTTTGATGTCATATCGATAAATTATGGTGCTTTAAACAGATGTGATCTCACAGCATGGAATCCTTTAGGGTAAAGCTCGTGAAAAGGTTTCTTTCCCCCTTTGGTAGTTTGTTGTTTAGAGGTTTTATGTTGTTCATTTAGTTCTCTGGCTATTGGGGTTTTATAGTCGTATTTCCTTTGTTTAATATAATTTCCTTTTTTCTTTTAGCTATTTTTGTTAGGGTGCCCAGAGGCTTCAGTTATGAGTGGCTGTAAAGTAAAATATATTATGATTATTACAATGATAAAGTATAAGCTTTTAAAAGTCTGCTTATATCGACCCATATATTCTCTCTCTCTCTCTCTCCAAGATACACAGAGAGGCACGTTGGAAACACAATAGAAAACGGCAGCCAATTTAAAAGCAGAAGTTAAGAACGGTAAACCTGAATGCACAGCGAGAGCTGCAAGCTGGACTGGCTAGCAGCTAAAGTAAATTGGAAGCCTTGAATTCCGCTCCCACTTCTCTCCTTTGCGAAATGGCAGAAGATATTAGCACCTGGTTTTGAACTTGGTCGATAATGCTTATTTCCCAACCTTTTCCAAGCTACCTAACTCTCCAGAGTCTTTGTTTTTTCATCTGTGAATTGGGAGACAACACATTTTTCACAACAAGATTATTGTGAAGACTGATTAGATAATGTATGTGGAAGCAACTAGCACCATTGCTGGCATATAGTAGATGCTCAATAAATGTGAACTAGTGCAAATATGAACTTCACTCCGTCTTGCCCCCTCATGGTGCCTGGTTTCTGGTGGCTGGTCTCTGGAGCTCCAGGCTCCCTGAGATGAGACTTGGCAATTTTCCCAAAGTGGGCACTAAGGCCATGTCTGTCCCTCCATACTTAGGTTTCCTGTGCCACCTGCTCCCTTCCAGTCACAGATCCCAGGCTCCATTCCAACAGAACCTTGTCCTGCTAGTTGTCATGCTTAAAAGGGGGCTAATGATCACTCGAGTGTGAGATGATAATTATTTATGAACGCAATCCCTCCAGACAGTGTTTGTGATATTATAGGTTTTGCTTTTATTTGACACTAGAAAGGCATTGAGAATAAAAGGAAACTCTAATGGTGGGATATAGGCACTTTAGCCTTTTTTTTTTTTTCCTTATGGAGGGGAAGGAGACTTTTCGTCCTGAAACCTTTCAAGTCAGACCCCATAGGTAGCTGCTGAATCTCTGCTCACACTGATCTCTTCCTTTGCTGAACAGAATAGTGTTCTCCCCAAATTCGTGTCCACCTGGAACATGTGAGTGTGATCTTATATGGAAATAGGGCTGTTTCAGATATACTCAAGTTAAGATTAGATCATATTAGATTAGAGTGAGCACTAAATCCAATATGACTGGACTTTTTATCTGAAGAGGGAAATTTGGACATAGAGATGTAGACAGACATACAGGGGATCAGGCCACGTGAAGACAGGTGGAGACTGGAGTGAGTGATGTGTCTACAAGTCAAGGAGCAACAAGAATTGCTGACAACCATCAGAAGATGGAAAAGGCAAGGAAGGGTTCTTCCTTAGAGCCTTCAGAAGGAACATGGCCCTGCCAGCACCTCGACTTTGGACTTCTGGCCTCCAGAACTTTGAGAGAAGAAACTTCTGTTGTTTTCAGTCATCCAGTCTGTGGTACTCTGTTACCCAGGAAACAAATACACTGACTAAGCAGGATGTGGCTGAATGTCCAGCACCAGCCCAGTGGGCCCAGCAACAGGCAGGGGTTGCAGGGAGATTTCAGTGGCAGGCAAGCGATATTGATTAAACAGTGCTTGGAGGGTAGTGCATGAGGCGTACGCTCTTCAGCTGGAGGAAGGGCGTGTGTAGGCTCTGTGGAAAGACTGTATCCCACGTGTTTCTGAGTAACTACCTGTGTTCGTTGAGAGCCTGCTTCACTTTACAAAAGGAATGTGCTCCGAAAATATTCCATGTAAGCTAAAATTTTCTTGAATTTCTTTAGGAGAAAGTGAAGTTTGAATGATCATTGACATTTAAGAAACGATAAAGATAAAAAAAAAATCCACTTCCCTTCCCAACCTGGGTTTTTTATTTTGTGAGTTTACATTCTTCTACTTATGAAAGTGAGGACTTCCTGAAATGCAAGTGAGAGCCCAAGAAGGTTTGGGAGAATGAAGGGAGGCCGACTTTCTCTCGTTTTCTACAGGGAAAAAAAAAACATACAATTTGCGAATTTAAGAATTTGAGAATGATCTCTTTAAACACTTGATAATTTATTTCTGAATGTTAAAGAATAGAATTTAACAAGAAGAGGCTATTGTGTGTCAAAATAGAGGAGGCCCTTACTCAATCGTTTGAAATAACAGAGAAAAATAGTGTTGTTGAATCACCCATTCAACAAACATTTTCCAAGTGCCTGCTAGACACTATTGGGCACCTGGGGAAAAGATACTAATAATCTTGACCCTTGCCATCAATGACATTGGGGGAGGGGATACATAGGCTTGTAAATATGCAATAATAGAAACAACTAATTTTTCTGAACATCCCCCCAAATGGCAGGCAGCATGTCAAATGTTTTACACGCAGGACAGAATCATTTATTCCTCTACAACTCTATGAGATAGGTTCTATTACTGGTTCCATTTTAAAGTTGAGGAAACTGAACCTTGGAGTGGTCTAGTAACTTACCTAGTGTTATT
This sequence comes from Rhinolophus ferrumequinum, assembly GCF_004115265.2. Classification (NCBI taxonomy): domain Eukaryota; kingdom Metazoa; phylum Chordata; class Mammalia; order Chiroptera; family Rhinolophidae; genus Rhinolophus; species Rhinolophus ferrumequinum. Next base: position 24,481,754 of record NC_046296.1, on the reverse strand, counting down.
CAACTAAGTAAGTGGCGAAGCTGCCATTCAAACCAGTCTGGGACCCTGGAGGCTTCGCTCTTCATCACTACAAGTGCTTGAGATAAAGCTATTGCCTGGGCTCAGGAGTCAGAATCCCTGGGTTTGAAGCTTGTACCCACCCATGGCTAATTGTGCCATTGAACAAATTACCTTACTATTTGGGTCTTCACAGGAGGCTAACGGCAGTATCAGCCTTATAGGGTTGTTGTGAGAATGAAATGGTCTGATGCAGGCAACTAGGCAACACAGCACCAGGTGTGACAAGGGCAGTCATGAACTATCCTCTTTTGTGACTACACGCTGGTGGGGGCTACTGGAGGGTTATGGCCGGGGGGCTGTGGTGCAAAGGGAGTTCCCAGATTAGGCTCTGCCTCCTGCTGCACGGTGCTCTGGTCCTGGCCCAGGCATGAATCTTTTCTGAGATCAAAAAGGAGACTTGTGTGTGAAACTGTGGGTGGTGGGAGATGGAGAGAAACCAACATCAGGGGATTGACTTTCATAAAATCCCTTTTTAAAAAGTGTTAGTGGTTTCAGTCTATTTAAATGTATTCCAGCATAGTATTTGCTATATAGGCCATCATCTAAGGGGTGGGAATGGAGGTGTGCTAGAAAGTTCCCCTAGGCAACACTACCTCCAGCCTGAGTATGTTAATGAATTCAGGGCTTTTTACAAATACAAATGCTATGTAGGAGTGGCAGAACAGTAGCTTCCAAAAGTTGGGAACACTTTACCTCAAATCATTTTAACACACGGTTCTGAGAAAATGGCAGGTAAATTTACAGTACAGGTAAATTGATAGGGACTGGTACCTGGTACCTAAAGCTACGCGGTAGTGGTGGTGCTTTGAAATGCAGCGGCTTGAAATTTAATCTAGTGTTTGACTAACTCCTATAGAACATTCAAACTTTGGCTTAAATATCACCCCCTCAAGGAAGCCTTCCCTGATCTCCCAGAGCCTCTCTTCTGTGCTCTCCTTGCTCATTCTGAACACCTTGTAGCATTCACTGTACTTTGTTGGAATGATTGAGGAATTTGCTCTTACTCCTGCTCCCATCATATTTCTAATACCATGGAAGCAGCACGTAGTAGGTACCCAAGTTATAACTGAACTGAGTAGGTATTATTAGGTTAACAAAAAGAAGGGAGAAGGGTCCAGAAAGGGGGGACTCAAAGAACACTGACGATAGTGTCTCGCTTAATAATCTTGTATCAAACAGACGTTGGCTTTACATATTTGAATTTAAAGTCCAGTGCATTGTCAGTCTGGAAACTTTCATAACATTAATTCTACCTAGAATCATTCTTTGCCTCTATCCATACCTGGAGAAACCACAAACTGCAGGCAGTGTGCTTTATTCTTGGAAGCAAAGCAAATGTGGCTGGCCTGGGTTCAGGAGAGAAAAGAGATATTGATCCATCTTTCCTAAGAGGAGGGAGACCAGTTATGCTTAGGCAAGATCCAGTCTAAGGCAGAGGGCAATACCTTGGAAAGAGAGTCAAGGCCACTGGCACCACCACTGTCTCCCCAACACTCCTGCAACAGGGCGGGAAATCTGGGAATTTTACACACTTTCAGATCAGCTGTATCTTCTGGGGACAGCTCTACCACCAGCGCCTGAGATACTGAAAATGATTCTTCTAAACATCTTCTGAGGCAGCTTTGGGTTGATTTCAAACTTGAGAAAAGAAGTTGAAGGTAGAAAATTACATTTTCCTCCCTCCTTTTTAAAGGACATATCATTGCAAATCAGTGTAGACAGGCTGCAAAGTTCTAGATTTTGCTTGAAATTTCTATTTGTTGTAGAGTAAGTAGCCTCCTTGCTGTGTATTGGCAGAAGGAGCCCTTTCCTTCATACAGCCAACGCATGGCTATAAAACAGGCCAACAGGTGTAATGCGTTTGGTATATATTGTTATTTGTTACTGGGAGGGCTTATAGCACACAACTCACCCTGTACAAATGAGCTCTAATGCTTAGATTACAAAGGGCCGTAAATTTAAACTTAACTTATGTTGGCTAGGGCTTACGTTACCTCTTTGCAGATGACTTTCCACTCTGAACTGGTTACTACCACCTGAGTCTTTGATGGAGATTTAAAAACACCCAACAAACCTGAATGAACTGGTGCTTTGGAATCCTCAGGTGTGGAACCACTGAAAGGGGAGATCTGGGAGTGGGAGCAGGGCCCTATGTCTCCAGGTCAGTCCTGCTGGCTGGCTGATGACAGGTGAGTTGCTTGAGTTTTGGGGAAGGCAGAAATATGGACATGGGAGCAGACAGACTTGGGTTCAAATTCCAGCTCTACCTTCAGCCCTCACCTCATTGTCTTTTTCATTATTTTCTCTTTTTGAATGGGTAAATTTAAAAATAAATGTGCTTAAAATTTTTTCTCTCCTTTGTCCCTATCTATCTTGCTTGCCTCTTCCCTGACCCTTGTAGGCAACCATTGTTATTAGATTTTTATTCTTCCTTCTTGTGGTTTTTAGTGAAAATATAAGCAACTATAAATATATCATTATTTTCCTTTCTTTCCTACTCCAAAGGCATCATATTATATACATCGCCGTGAACCTTTTTTTTTTATTCTTAACATCAGAACATAAAAATCTTCCTCATTTTTTACAGTTGCATTGTATTCCATGGCGTGGGCATACCATCATTTATTTAACCAGTACTCTATTGCATTGTTTCTAGTCTTTTGCTATTAAAATTTCAGGTTTCTCTTGCTATCCAAAAGTAGAGTGTTCCTGTGAAATAGTGTAAAGTGAAGAAGCAGTTGTCTTAGGACACATCTTGCCAGTGTATGCACAAAATAAAACTAGATAAAGGACAGATGCTCACAGACACGGTTCAGAGCTCTGGCAGTTGGACGATAACATGCTGAGTGTAGTTCTTGGGGAAGGAGCTTGGCGACACCACTGTCGCTGGTGTGTACTGCCTCTATAACAGCTCCCTGAAAAATAGATGCTGGACACAATTTTTGCTTTTTGCCTTTTCTCTTACAAGTGAAAAAATCCTCTTTGGGTTTCTTTTGGTTAGTGAAAACAGGTACTAATATAGGTCTTTCAGAAAAGCAAAGTAGCATAAAGGGAACTTTTGAAAAGTGGGGGCATACCTGTAATACCACAATGAACAGTCCGGTCTGTATGTCCCATGTGTGCTGGTATGCCTGAGGAATACCTTTGTGGGGCAAAGGATAAAGGCATCTGTAATTTTAGTAGTGCCTGAACCACAGGGTTCCAACTTCTTTAAGAATTTGCTTCAAAGGAATGGTGGTTAAGATGAAGTTGTCATCTCACATTAAAGAATATTTTAAGATAGAGCCCCGTGAAATTTATTATCGTATTTACCTCTAGGTATAAGATACAGTGGTTGAGAGCATGGACTCTAGAGCCAGTCTTGTGTTTGAATCTTAGCTTTGCCACTTCCTGGACATGCCATGATAGACCAGTTGGTTACCTTCTCTGAACCTCAATTTCCATCGAGTGTAAAATGCCCACCTCCTCAGGTGGTTGTGAGGATTCATTGAGGCAATGGACATAAAGTGCTTAGCACAGAATAGCACTCAATAATAGTAGCTGTTAATTGCCATTAGACAGAAAATTTCAAGTCTGTCAATCTTTTTGTCTTCAGGACCTAGAACAGAGTTTGTCTCTTAGTAGATGCTTATTAAATATGTATTGATTGAATACTGTAGGAACACACGCTTGGAGATCTCATTACTTCATTTCATGTCTTCTTTACGAAGGCAAATCAATCTCTTTATGGTAGGTCTCAGGATTAATTGTACTTCGAAACAAGTAGTTTGATGTTCTTCTATGGATACTAGATTGTGCAATGAATTGTGTTTCCCTCTTATCACCTTGGCCGCTAGGAGGCTCAGAGCCAAATTTGCTATTTTCCTCTAGCTAGTATCCAGGTCCTTAGGGCAGTTACATTATAATCCAGTGTTTCTCAAATTTGGCTATATATAGAATCGCCAGAAACCCTTAAAAAAAAAAATCCCAATAGCCAGGTCACGGCCTGTACCAATTAAGTCGGGATCTCTGGGGAATGGGACTCAGGCATCAGTACATTTTAAAGATCCTCAGAGGATTCTACTACACAGATAAGATTGAGAACAGCTATTCTAAACTCACCTTACCCCTAGCTTTATCTCAGTTTTCTTGTCCTTATTTTTCTTTCATGGTAATAAATATCATTTCCCTCATCCTCTCCATTTATCCCATCTCCTTCCATGTGGAAAGTAATACAAGGCTTCTTATATTCATCAACAACATGAAGCTTGTCAATAAGGAATGGAGAAGGAAATCAGGTCTCTCTCTAGAGAAAAATTCATTTATTCATTTATGCATGCATCATTCATTTATATTCAGCTCAACTCCATGTTTTGGGGATAAAAATTACCTATATGTTTGGTGAAAATAATGTCTAAGAGAGATCTTCCTAGTGACTATGTTTTTTAGGCATATGATAATTTCAGGTTGTCTAATCGGAGCTGTGCTTCTGACATTTCTTTTGCCCTCCAGGGAGGATCTTGGCATTTACTCAGAGAAACATCCTAACATGTCCACAGCAGGGTGTGGTAAAAACCTAGAAACACGTCAGTCACTAGAAGGCACCTTGGGCCCAGGGTAGCCAAGTCTTTGTATGATGAGGCACGGAGTGGATTTTGGCTTAGGTCTTTCATCACTTGGCCAAGTCCTTTGTCAGATGAAAAGGTAGCAGCTGAAAGCATTAGCAGAAACAATCGTCGGCCTAAGCTCCCTGTGAGAGCAGCAGGCTCAGCTGAGGAGGGCTGGCAGTCTGGGTGTGGGCTGACAACAGCAGCAATGATCTTCAGCATAGCCCCACTGTGCTCAGAGCCCCCTTTCACTCTGGCACTGGCCAAGATGCATTCTGGGTGTGTGCGGAGCCTGAGGAAGGATCGTCCAGTAGCAGCGGTACCTGGTCAGTGGTCAGCCAAGGAGGAACAAGTAAAGCAAAGAGGCACCCGCAGGCTCTCCAAGTGACAGGGTTATCTGGAGATTCACTGACCCCTCTCTAGCTGAGAAGAGCCCTTTATAGAAGAAAGACAAGTGAGTAGGAAGAAGACATGCCTGACAGTATTCAAAGCCTTAGTCTAGCTTCCTGGTATAGCTGCTGTCATCAGAAGTATGTAGATTCCAGGCTAGAGGGCTGCTTTTGTTCCATAGGTGGAAACAATGATTCGTGAAACATTTCAAGATTCTTGCTGAATTCAAGGCTGAGGTCAATTTGGGTGTCTTATCCCAAGGTGGAATCCTCTGTTGATTTTGTGGGCTTGGCTGCCTCCACGCCGGCAGTGCGGTAGCAGAAGCAGGCCAGCAGCGGTAGCCACACCAAATGGGTCTCTCCCTTGCAGCAGGCATCCCTGCCAAGGTGGGAAAATCTGAGACGCTCCTCAAGGGGTGCAAATATATGGGAGAAAACTGAATAGAATTCCCTTCTGCCCCCACCCCAAGCATACTTCCTCTCCTGCTCTGTGTATTATTTTCATTTTCCGTTCTTCTGTGTCCAGCTCTAGCCTTTATGTTGTTATGTTGAAAGGGAAAAGACGAACAGTTGTGGCCAAAGGTGACACTGAAAAAGGCGGCAACTGGTGGCAGCATCAGGTTTCCAGCCAGAGTCAGAATCCCTCCAATAAACAAGCAGAAAGCCACGAGCATCTCCGGTGCCTACAGGTCTGCTGAAGTAAAGCAGAGCTGCAGGGCCACTGCGTGTCCTTGTGCTTCTACCACAGTGGTGCCGCGACCCCAGTGATACGTAACTCTCCACACCTGAATTCCTCTCCCCTTCCTGTTCTTGGTGGCTGCCCCCTAAGCACCCCTCCCACCCCCAAGATGAGTGCCCTTCCACAATTCTAGAAGGATCTATGCTCTTTGGAGGAGCAGATTTTAAAGCCAAAAGGTTTTAGGTGATGTGGAAAGCACGAATAACAACCTCACTGAGGGAGGGCCGGTGTGGTTCAGACTTGTTGGCCAGTGTGTAGGAGGCAGGAGGGTGGAGTGGGGGCTCTTCCTGGGTCCTGAGCGCATCAAGTAACCTTGGAGAAGAGAGGAATGGGTGCTTGGGTTTCCTTTACTGAGAGGCAAGTTCTGAGGGTGAGGTCCTAAAACGTTCAGCGAGGCCTGAATCGTGCGGCTTTTTCTGACAGAGAGTGGTCCGGCCCACTTGATCGGGTGCTGCCAAAAAGCCACCTGAGCACTCGCTTTAATGCTGATGTAAGGAAGTGATTATGAATGGAAACTTGAACTTGGAATTGTGGTCTCCTCAGGCCCAGGATACTTCTAGGATGCCTTGCTGAGTAAAATGGACTTTTCCAGCTACATGGGCTGCCTCACAGGAGAGTGGGAGGAACATGTAGCTGGAAGGTGTGAGTTGCACACTCAGTTCAGTCAGTCACCACCAGGTGACGTGGGACAACTCACTCAGCGTCTCAGGGCCTTATATGAGTGCCTCAGCCCTTTCCACCTCAAGACATTTTATGTAATCAAGTGTGTTATTAATTTGGTGTCATTCTTTCCCTATCGTTTATGTAGACAGGAAATGTAGTTGTGCTAAAAAAGAAACCAGGAGAAGCCAAAACACACATACACAAAACCCCTCAGCATCTCTCCGTTGAGTTTCACTTGTCACAAAGTGCTGCTAAAGGACAGCTTGATTTTTCTTTATGCAGCTTGTCTGCAAATGGCACTTGAACTAAAATATTCCCTTTCATCTTTGTGACAGAAATATGATTCAGTAATTCTTTGTGAAAATGTAGATGATACACTGCCGTAGTTACAGTGAGTTAGGTTTAAGTGGCAAATGCCTACTGATAAAGACTTAATTAAAGACACAATAGCAGTGGGAGGTCATTATAGTAATTACAGTCCCGGCTTTATTGTTGGGGCCCAGTACTGAATTGTAGTAGCACATTATCACTACAGCGTGCCTTGGTTTGATGAGGCAGTGATCCAAATCAGCATACTTAGACTTTCATTTACTATGGGCTTGGTGCTTTCTGTGAATGTCCTGGTTCCACTTTATTTTAGTATAGACTTTGTGCCTCTTTGAAAATATGTGATAAAATAAACTAGTAGTCCCATATGGGGGCATCCTGTTGCATCTGTTTCTGGACACATATTAGACTGGCACCAGTGGCATGTGAAAGATGGGAAAGTGCCCTGGAACTTCTTTATGGCAGCCTTATCTTGGGGCATTCTGAGACCTCTGAGAGCAAAAAGTCGTGAGGCCAGCAACTTTCCCGTTGGGATAGGGCAATGAGTAGTACAGTGTGAAGGTCTGGAATAGCCTGGCTTTGGGCTGGTTGTGAGATGTGTAAAGCTGTTGTCTCCCACTGCTGAGGAAGGAAGCAGAGTTCTCCGCACCTCCCAGGTAGCTCCAGGTTGCGTTACAGTGAGGGTGCTGCTCCAGGCCAGATCGTAGGCAGGGTGCCTGTCTGCATTTAAGGACAAACCCTTCCCCAGACTTGCAGAAAAGGGGCAGGGTCTTCAACTGGATTTCTTGCAATATAGGTTGAAATGTTGATATCAAGTGACAAGAGTCACTAGCAGTTTGCCCATGACATTGTCAGCATTGTTCCAGAGTTATCGCCAATGGAATAACATAATATTAGGAGGTTAAGCATGAAGGTTCATCAAAATGATAGCCGTTTCAGAGAGGAAAATGGTGGTTGCCAGTGGCTGGAGGTGGGGGCTGGGAAGTGGGCAATTGTTTAACGGGTATAGAGTTTCAAAATGAGAAGATGAAAAAGTTCTGGAGATGGATCGTGGTGATGGTTGAAGAATAATGTGGATATAATTATACCACTGAACTGTACAGTTAAAAATGATTAAAATGGTAAATTTTATGTTGGGTATGTTTCACCACAGTTTTATAAAATGCCAGTCATCTGCCTCTTAGAAGTCTGGGATATGTAGTGTGTGGTTTACTAGACATTCTATTCACCAGTTCAAGAAGATTTTATCCTTTCTCCTAAACTCACTCTTGTTTTCTGCCTCTGTGCCCGCTGTTAGCTTGCTGAATGATTCTTTAATGGGCATTTCTGTCCCTGACCAGGGATAGGGATCAAATAAGGTGAGACTCATGGAGTATGATTTTTGGATAACCAGGAAACACAGCTCAAAATTTCTCCCTCATCATCCTGTTGCTGATGGCAGAAACCGTCCCAGTAGCAGTTAATTCTTTGGGTTCCTTTAAAAGTTATGGATACCTTTAAAATGAACAATAGTATGGCCAGGCAGGGACTCCCTGACCCTCTCATAGGAGTCCTAGGCCATCAAGGCTCAGATTAAATAAAATGGGGCCCTCACACGTCCTTCTCACATCCTGGATCTTGACATTTCTTGAGCTTCTTGTCTGGTTCCTAACTTTGGTGGTTGGTTAAGATCTTATCCTGGCTGTTAGCTGCTCCGTTTAACTCTTCTTCACTTTGCGCCTCCTCATTGGAACTAACTTTGGCTTTGCCTGATTGACGACGCATCTGCTGCCTCCTGGGCTAACTTTGATATGTGGCTGCATCTCTTTTGGCATCTACCTCCAGCAGGTTCCAGGCTTGGGTTTGATCACATTTCACCAGTGCTCAGGTGTCTTGGTTTAAAATGCTAATAATATTCAAAGAAGTGTCTCCTCTGCCTTGAACCCTCCAAGAGATTAAGTTCCAGAAAGGAAAGTGTTGGACCCTTTAGGTGGGATTGGGATGGTTGGTGAGGATTCAGTAACTGGGGACTCCAATGCCTCACTCTCAGCAATTGATAGAATGAGTAGACAGAAGACCAGCAAAGATATGGAAAAACTGACAATAGGATCTAATTGATATTTATAGAAAACTTTATCTAACAGTAGCAGAATATTTCAAGCACCGATGAAACATTCACCAAGATAGACTGTATCCTGGGTCATAAAACAAACTTTACTAAATTTAAAAGAGTTTAAATTGTATAGAATATGTTCTCAGGCCATAATGGAATTAATCTAGAAACCAATAACAGAAAAACAACAGGAAAATCTCCAAACACTTGGAAATTAAATAATATAGTTCTAAATAATATGTGGGTCAAAGAGGAAACCTCAAAAGAAATAAAAAATATACACAGAACTGAATAAAAATAAAAACACAATGTAACACTTGTAGGAGGCAGCACTGAGAAGGAAATTTATAAAAGTAAATGCTTACATTAGAAAAGAGGAGATATACAGATGATGTATTATAGAATTGTACACCTGAAATCTATGTAACTTTACTAACAATTGTCACTCCTATAAACCTTAACAAAAAAAAAAAAAAAAAGAGGAAAGATCTCAAATCAATAATCAAAGTTTCTATCTCAAGAAACTAGAAAAAGAAGAGCAAAACAAATCCAAAAAGAACAGAAGGGGGTACGGCCGATGGCTCAGTTGGTTAGAGTGCGAGCTCTTAACAACAAGGTTGTTGGTTCGATTCCCACACGGGCCAGTGAACTGTGCCTTCTACAACTAGATTTAAAAATAATGACTTGACATCCTGAAAAGTCACACTGTTCCCCGATATTCTCCAATAAAAAAGAAAAAGAAAACAGAAGGAATGAAATAACAAAGAGCAGAAATCAATGAAATTGAAAACAGGAAAAAAATGAAGAAAATGGATGAAACTAAAATTAGTTATTCAAAAGAAATCAATAAAATTGATAAGTTTCTAGCAAGGTAGATAAAGATGAAAAAGGAGAATATACATAAATCACCAACATCAGGAATGAAACAGGATATCACAAGAGATCTTGTAGCTATTAAAAAGATAATGAGCTATTAAAGAAATAATAGGGGAATTTTAAAAACAACTTTATGTTCTGAAATTCCCAACTTAGAAGAAATGGACCAATTCTTCAAAAACTACAAGCTACCAAAACTCAGCCAAGATTAAATGGATAACCTAAATGTTCTATAAGTATTTAAATATTGACTTTGTAATTAAATAGCTACCGAAAAAGAAATCTCCAGGCTGAGAGGGTTTTACTGGGAGAATTTTATCAAACATTTCAAGAAGAATTAACACCAACTTTATACAGTCTCTTGCAGAAAATAGAAGAGGAGGGAATACTTTCCAACTCATTTTATGAGGTGAGTGTTATGCTGGTTCCAAAACCAGGCAAAAACAGCACACAAAAAAGAAAACTATAGACCAATATCTCTCATGACTTATATGCAAAAATCCTCAACAAACTTTTAGCAAATACAATCTCACACAGTATAAAAAGAATAATAGACCATGACCAAGTAGCATTTATATCAGGTATGAAAGGCTGCTTGAATATTTGATAATGAATCAATGTCATCCACTAGTTTAACATCATATGAAAGTATCAGTTGAGACAGAAAAAACATTTGACAAAATTTAATATCTGTTCATGATAAAAACTGTCAGTATACAGGAATAGACAGGAACTTTCTCAAACTCATAAAAATTGTACAGCTACCATTGTACTTATTGGTGAAGGACTGAATTCTTTCCCTCTAAATTTGAGAAAAAGGCAAGGATGTCTGCTCTCACTACTTTTATTCAATATAGTACTGGAAGTTCTAGCCACAGTGATAAGGTAAGAACAAGAAATAAAAGGCATACAGATTAGCAAAGAAGAGATAAAACGGTCTCTATTTGCAGGCAACATGCTCGTCTACCTAGAAAATCCCAATGAATCTATCAAAAAACTTCTAGAACTAAGCGACTTCAATAACATGGCATGATACAAAAGCATCACACAAAAATCAGTTGTATCTCTTTTATACTGACAATGAACCCCCCCAAAAAAGAAAGAAAAAAGCTCTGCTATTTATAATTGCTGCAAAAATGAAGTACTTAGGTATAAATTTTTTTAAAAAAGATTTTATTGGGGAAAGGGAACAGGACTTTATTGGGGAAAAGTGTGTATTTCCAGGACTTTTTATTGGGGAACAGTGTGTTTTCCCAGGACCCATCAGCTCTATCCAAGTCAAGTTGTCCTTTCAATCTTAGTTGTGGAGGGTGCTGTTCAGCTTCAAGTTGTTGTCCTTTCAATCGTAGTTGTGGAGGGCGCAGCTCAGCTCCACGTCCAGTCGCCGTTGTTAGTTGCCGGGGGCGCAGCCCATACTCCCTTGCGGGAGTCAAACTGGCAACCTTGTGGTTGAGAGCACGTGTTCTAACCAACTGAGCCACCCATCTGCCCACATAGGTATAAATTTAACAAAATGTGCAGAATCTACATGTAAATTATAAAATGCTGATAAAAGAATTGAAAGAAGCTCTAAATATTTGCAGAGACATAATGTAGATCGGAAGACTCAACACAATAAAGATGTCAATTTTCTCTAAGTTGATCTATACGTTTAACGTAATTCTTCCAAAATCTCAGGTAAGTTTTCTTTGTAGACATAGATAAACTGATGCTAATATTCATATGGGAATGGAAAGGCTCTATACAAATTTGAAGCCAGAATGAGTTTGAAAAAGGAGAATAAAGTGGAAGAAATTATCCTTCCTGAACTTAAGGCTTGTTATAAGGCCACATTAATGAGGACAGTGTGGCGTGGTATTTGCAGAGGGAGAGACACACAGACCAATAGAACAGAATAGAGAATCCAGAAATGAATCCACACAAATATGCTCAATTAATTATTGACAAAGGAGCCAAAGTAATTCAATTGAGGAGCCATAGCCTATTCTATAAATGGTGCTGGGGCAATTGGATATCTATAGGCAAAAAAGCAAAAACAAAAAAAATCCCCACAAAAACTGTCAACCTAAATCTCAAACCTATACATAAATTAACTCAAAATGGATCATGGGCTTAAATGTGAAACATAAAACTATAAATTTTCTAGGAAAAAAAGGAGGAAATTTTTGTGATCTCAAACTGAGCCAAGGGTTCCTAGACTTAACATCAAAAGCGTAATCCACAAAAGGAAAAATTGGACCTTATCAAAATGAAAAATGTTGTTTTGTGAAACACTCTGTTAACAGGAATGAAAAAGACAAAGAGAGAACACATTTGCAAGTCACATATCTGACAAAGGACTTGTATTGAGAATATATAAGATACTCTCAAAACTCAGCATTAGAAAATGAAACAAGCCTATTAGAAAATGGGAAAACTACATGAGCAGATATTTCTGAAGAGGATACATCGATGACAAGAATTGAAAGAAGCTCTAAATATTTGCAGAGACGTAATGTAGATTGGAAGACTTAACACAATACAGATGTCAATTCAACACCAATTAGGCATTAGAGTTGCAAATTAAAATCATGAGATATCACTATATATCTTCCTGAACGGTGAAAACAAAAAATAGTGCTAACACCAAATGCTGGCAGGACTGTGGAGAAACTGGATCCCTCATACATTTGTGGGGATGTATTATAAGATTATATAACACAACCATTCTAGAAAAATAGTTTGGCAGTTTATTAAAAAATGAAACATAGAATTACCATAAAACCTACTAATTGTGCTCTTGGGCCTTTATCCCAGAGAAATAAAAACTGTGCTCACTCAGAAACTGGTGCAGGAATGTTTGTAGTAGCTTTAATAATAACCGCAACGTGGAATGTCCTTTAATGGGTGAATGGTTAAAAAAATTGCAGTACATCTGTATCATGGAACACTACTCAGCAATAAAAAGGAATGAACTGTTGATATACACAACAACTCGGATGCACCTCAAGAAAATTATGCTGAGTTAAAAAAAAAAAAGCCAATCCCAAAAGGATACATACTATTACATACTAGAGAATTCCATTTATAAAACATTTGTGAAATAACAATGATAGAGATGGAATGATTGCCAAGGGTTAGGGATGTCAGGGTGGAGGAAAGAAGGAGACAGATGTGGTTATAAAGGAGTAGCACAAGGGATGTAGCACTAGGGAGTCTTGTGGTGACGGAACAGTCTTGTATGTTGATTGTGGTGGTGGATGCATGAAGCTACATATATGATAAAATTGCACAGAGAAGCACACACTCATGTATAATTGGTGAAATCTGAACAAGCTCTATGGTTTAGTTGTCTTCTTCTTTTTTTTCTTCTTCTTCTTCTTCTTCTTCTTCTTCTTCTTCTTCTTCTTCTTCTTCTTCTTCTTCTTCTCCTTCTCCTTCTCCTTCTCCTTCTCCTTCTCCTTCTCCTTCTCCTTCTCCTTCTCCTTCTCCTTCTCCTTCTCCTTCTCCTTCTCCTTCTCCTTCTCCTTCTCCTTCTCCTTCTCCTTCTCCTTCTCCTTCTCCTTCTCCTTCTCCTTCTCCTTCTCCTTCTTCTTCTTCTTTTCATTTTAGAGGAAAATCACTCTATTGTTTTTCCAGGGAAGTTATATTTTTGGAGAGAAGTAGGGAGATATATGAGAGAGATGGGAAGAAAGGAAGAGATAACAAAAGCTAAGATCCCTATTCTATCTTGTTGCTTTTTTCTTGCTTCTTTACTTTGATCCCTTCTTTTCTGATTGAGGAAGGGAGACTGAATTACTTGAGCTCTCAAAGAGCTATTTAACTGCATTAAGTATTCAAGGGGATATTTTATGGCACCATGACGATTTGGTTTACTACTAAGGAGCAGATGCCCACGGCACAAAACTCAGGCAATAACTGAGTTTGGAAGATAATTTTAAATAGACGTAGTATTTGGAAATGGTTAACCACTAGTGTGGAAATCGTTCATTATAAACATAGGCTGGGAAGTTAATTTTTTGTTTTCTTACTGTCTATTTAGATATCTTCCACTCCAGCAATTTACTTTTTAATTCTAGGACATTTAATTTAGAAATCTCAAACCTTACTAGATATCTGAACTTTTAGTTTCTGAAAACAGGGTAGGAGAAAATATTGTATGTTCACACCACATACATTCCACATGCAGCTGGACATCCATCTGCTTGGAGCAAAAGATTTGAAAGTAGAAGTTTGATCTCTTCAACCTTTTCATCCTGGCTTTAGGGAAACAGATTTGTTATTTATGATTAAGACACCAAAAAGTTATCTTGGAAAAAAATAATGGAATTCTGGAAAATAAAATGTTCCTTCGTGAGGAATGACAAGGAAAACTGTGGATATGCAGGGAATTTGAAAGACCAAAGGCACAGGTACAAGATTCTAAATGTGAGCTTGACCTGGAAGGTTATACACAGGCATGCTTGAGGGTCACAAATGGACCTCCTGGTGGAATAAGTACAAAGTATGGAATAATGAAGACTGAGAAATAGGGTCTAAACACTGAGGGGACTGGTAGGCTTTTTAGAACAGTTTTACTGAGATGAAATTCACATACCATACAGTTCACCCATTTATAGTGTACAATCCACTTTATAGCTAGAGTGATGCACCACTGTCACAGTTTTAGAACATTTTACCACCCAAAAAAGAAACTCCATGCCCTATTCCCATCTCCCTACCTCTGGGCAACCACAAATCAATTTTTTGTCCCTGTAGATTTGCCTATTCTGGACATTTCATACTGATGGAATCATACAATATCTGGTCTTTTGTCATTGCTTCTTTTATTCAGCATAATGTTTTCAAGGTTCATCTATCTTGTAGCATGTACTAGTACTTCATTCCCTTTTCTATTTAATTTAATATTTAATTTAATTTAATATTCCATTGTATGAATATACTATATAGTGTTTATTCAGTCATCAGTTAATGGACATTTGGGTTTGTTTCCACCTTTTGGCTATTTTGAATAATAGTGCTACAAACATTTGTGCAAACGTTTTTTGTGTAGACATATTTTTATTTATCTTGTGTAGATACCTAGAATTGGAATTCCTGGGTCACATGGCAACTATATGTTTAACCAACTGAGGAACTGACAGACTGTTTTAAAAAGTGCAACATTTTACTTTCCCTCCAGCAATATATGAGGGTTCTAAATTTTCCATGTCTTTGCCAATACTTGTTATTTTCCATGTTTTTTTTATCACCATCTTAGTAGGTGTGAAGTGGTATCTCATTGTAATGTTAATTTGCATTTTATTGATGATTAATCATGTTGACCATCTTTCATGTAATTATTGGCTATTTATATAGCTTCTTTGGTGAAATGTCTATTAAGACTCTTTTTTCATGGTGATTAGTTTTATTTTTTTTTTTTTTACAGTTGACATACAATGTTATATTATTTTCAGGTATACAACATAGTGATGAGACATTTATATAACTTACAAACTGATCACCCTGATAAATCTACATTTGACATCATACATAGTTATTACAATATTATTGACTGTGTTTCTTATACTATACTTTACATCCCCATGACTGTTTTGTAACTACCAATTTGTACTTCTTAATTCTTTCCCCCTTTTCACCCTCACTCCCTGAACTACTCTCTTATCTGGCAGCCATCAAAATGTTCTCTGCATCTATGAGTTTGTTTCTGTTTAATTTGTTTGTTTTGTTCTTTATATTCCACATATACGTGAAATTATATAACATTTGTCTTTCTCCATCTGACTTACTCCACCCAGCACAATACCCTCTAGGTCCATCCATGTTGTTGCAGATTGCAAGATTTCATTCCTTTTTATGGTTGAGTAATATTCTATTATAAATATGTACCAACTTTTCTTTATGCATTCACCCATTGATGGACACCCAGGTTGTCTCCACATGTTGGTCATTGTGAATAATGCTGCAATGAACATATGGATGCACATGTCTCTTTATAGTAGTGTTTTGGGTTTCTTCAGATAAATACCCAAAAGTGGGATCACTGGGTCCTTTTTTGTCTCTTCTTAAAGACTTTGTTTTAAAATCTGTTTTGTGTGGTATAAATATTTCAACCCCAGCCTTTTTTAAAATTTCCATTTTCATAAAATATCTTTTTCCATCCCTTGACTTTCAGCCTGTGTGTGTCTTTCAATCTGAAGTGAGTCTCTAACAAACAGTATATGTAAGGGTCTTGTTTTCTTATCCAATCATCTGTCCTATGTCTTTTGATTGGAGCATTTAAAAAAAATCCCTTTACATTAAAAGTAATTGTTGATAGATATGCAGTTATTGACATTTTACTATTCATATTTTTTATATCTCCTCCTCCTCCTCCTTCTTAAAGAAGTTCCTCTAACATTCCTTGTAATACTGGTTTGGTGATGATGAACTCCTTTAGCTTTTTCTTGTCTGGGAAGCTCTTTATCTCTCCTTCGATTCTAAATGATAGTAGCATAATCTTGATTGCAGGTCCTTGCTTTTCATGACTGTGAATATTTCGTGCCAATCCCTTTTGGCTGCAAAGTTTCTGTTGAGAAATCAGCTGACAGTCTTATGGGAGTTCCCTTGTAGGTAACTGCTTTTCTTTGCTGCTTTTGACATTATCTCTTTGTCTTTGAACTTTGCCATTTTAATTATGATGGGTCTTGGTGTGGACCTCTTTGGAATCATCTTGTTTGGGACTTTTGTGATTCCTAGGCTTGTATGTCTATATTTCTCATCAGGTTAGGGAAGTTTTCAGTCATTATTTTCAATCTCTTGTTCTCTTTCTTCTCCTTCTGCTACCCCTATGATGCAAATGTTGGTATGCTTGATATTGCTCCAGAGACCCTTTAAACTGTCCTGATTTTTTTTTATTCTTTTTTCTTTTTGCTGTCTTCTAAATCGCTGATTTGAACCTCTGCTTCATCTAATCTACTGTTGATTCCCTCTAATGCATTTTTAAATTTCAGTTATTGTATTCTTTATTTTTGATTGGTTCTTTTTCAAGTTTTCTATTTCTATTTTTAGGTTTTCTTTCTCCTTGTTAAAATTCTCCCTCAGATTACTGAGCATTCTTGTAACCAGTGTTTTGAATTTTATGTCTGGTAGATTATTTGTCTCCATTTTGTTTCATTCTTTTTCTGGAGTTTTTCCTGTTCTTTCATTTGGGACATGTTTCATTGTCTGTGCATTTTGTCTGACTCCCTATATTTGTTTCTGTGTATAAGTAGGGCTAGAGTTGCCTTATGTAATAGGTGTCCTGTAGGGTCCAGTGGCACAGTCTTCCTGGTCACCTGAGCTGGGTACTCCAGGTGTGTTCCTTGTGTAGGTTGTGTGTGCCCTGCTTTTGTAGTTGTACCTTGGTTGCTGTTTGCACATCAGTGAAAGGGATTGACCCTTGGGCTGATTGGTTGTGAGGACTGGCTGTGACTACAGTAGAGGAGCTGTTGTGAATGGGCTGACCCTACGGAGCAGGATTCACTTTAGCAAGGCTCTGGTGCCGGGCCAATCTTCCCTTTTGGTGTGTCATCCTCAGAGGCAGCTGAGTGGTCTTCCAGCTTGGTCTGAAGCTGGCCATCAGGTGTACAGTTGGCTGTGTGACTTGGGTTAGATAATAATGATAGTGACTCTATTAGTTCACTAGGGCTGCCATAACAAAATTTCACAGACATGATGGCTTAAACAATAGAAATTTGTTTCCAACATTTCTGGAAGCTGGAAGTCTAACAAGGTGCTTGCAGTGTTGGTTTCTCCTGACACCTCTCTCTTTGGCTTGCAGTTGGACAGTTTCTTGTTGTGTCCTCACATGGTCTTTTTTTCTGTGTGCATGCTCCTTGGTGTCTTTCCCTCTTCTTATAAGGATACTAGTCATATTGGATTAGGGTTCACCCATATAACTTCATTAACCTTTTAAAAAAAACATTGTGGTGTGAACAATGAACTGAGTGTACTATTTTTATTAAAGATTTTTCTAAATTAAAAAAAATCTACAAAAGCAGAGAAAGAATAGAAAAACCAACCCTATGTATTTTTTATCTTGCCTCAAAAAGTATCAGCTCATAAATAATGTGATTGAATTCTCATGGAATGAACCTGCAGTATATTCAGAGAGCACATCATTTTATCTGTAAGTACTTTTAAAAACAGTTTTTTTCTAGTTTTATTGAGATATTTTTGATATATAATAAGTTTATAGTGTGATGATCTGATATGTATATGAGGTGTGAAGAAAAAATATGGTAAATGTTCAAATAAAAAATTTATTACAGTAAAAGACACATTGCCATTAATCCCCCTCAAAATACCCCTGCTCCCCTTGAACACACTTATCCCATCATCCTTGCCACTTTCTGAAGCAGTTCTGGAAGTCCTCTTTCATGAATGTCTTTAGTTGTGCTCTCGTGGCTGTCTTGATGTCCTGAATCCATTCAAAAACGTTTACTTTTCACGGTCATTTTGATTTTGGGGAAGAGTCAGAAGTCACACAGTGCCAGATCCAGTGAATAAGGTGGTTGAGGACACCCTGTAGTGTTTTTATTTGACATAAATTGCTGTTCCAGAAGTGACGTGTGACATGGAGTGTTGTCATGATGGAGGATGAAACTCTTTGCCCATTTCACGTTAATGCATTGTTCGTGATCCATAATTTATGGCACACTTTAAAACACACCTCTCAACTGTAGCTCACACCACACTGACAGCACCGAACAAGTTGAAACTTGTCACACACTGTTACTACAGTTTGCCTTGCCACTTCCCATATTGAAGATCCCTGCCTTTCCATTGGACGGCACTCAGTAGTAGAATTCACCGTATATTTTGATCACACCTAGTATATATTATGAAACAATTGCCACAATAAGGTTTTCGTTAACATGTCCATGGATCTACTCTCTTAACTTCCAAGTATGTAATACAGTATTGTTAATTATAGTCACCATGCTGTGCATTAGACATCTAGAACTTATTTTATAGCTGGAAGTTTATATCCTTTTACCAACATCTCCCCATTTCCCCCACTCCTCAGCTCTTGGCAGCCACCATTCTACTCTGTATTTCTTTGAGTTTGGCTTATTTAGATTCCACGTGTGAGTGAGCAAACAACATATCTCTCTCTGTCTAACTTATTTCACTTAGTGCCCTTAGGTTTCATCTATGTTGCTACAAAACGCTTTTCTTTTTTATGGCTGAAAAATAGTCCATTGCATATAATACCACATTTTCTTTTATATCCATTTACCCACTGATGGACACTGGGGTTATTTCCATGTCTTGGCTACTGTGAATAATGCTGCAGTGAACATGGGGGTGCAGATATCTCTTCAAGGTAGTGATTTCATTTCCTTCAGATATATGCCCAAAAGAGGGAGTGCTGGATCATATAGTAGTTCTATTTTTAATTTTTGAGGAAACTTCGCATTGTTTTCCTCATTTAACTTTATTTCTTTAAGGGACCTATCTCCAAATACAGTCATATTGGTGGTTAGGGCTTCAACATGCAAATTTTGGGGGGATGCAGTTCAGTTTATAACAGTGATAATGATAATAACAATAATAATATAGAAAGCAATGTTTATTGAGTGGTTACATATGCCTGACACTATTATAATTGCTGTCTGTGGATTATCTCATTTAATTTTCACAACAACCTTATGAAACAGGTATTATTATTAGTATTATCTCTTTTTACAGAGGCAAAAAAAGCTGTCCAAAGAAACACACCTAGTGACTTACAGGCTTAGGATTTTGACTCTAGAGTCCCAGCTGTTATCTTTTTAATTAATTAATTAATTTTTAAAAATGAATGTTTATTGGGGTGACAATTGTTAGTACAGTTACATAGATTTCAGGTATACAGCTTTTGTGTTCTAAGCTATACTGTCTCCAAATATTTGGGGGACTTATGTTATCCATGCTAACAGTGGATTAGATATTGCTTGGGATCTCTTCCAGTCCTAACTTTTATTTGACTACACTTTATTATTTATTAAATAAACTGCTTCTAAGGAAGGCTCAGTTCTAGATGCTTTGGAAAATGATGAAATGAGACAGATTTTTGTCTAAACTTTCATCCCTAAGTCAGTCCTTGGCTTCTTATGTTGTTGCTTATGGCCAGATCCCTTGTTTGGGTCTGGTCTATTTTGGGTGCTTGTGGTATACTTCCTTGCCTGAGTTTTGTTTCGGTTCCTTATCTCATCACACAGAACAGTTCCTTAGGGATCTGAGTTCTCCCTTGCTTTCAGCAGGGTTTCTGGGAACAGGGGACCAGCCTTTGAACCCAAGTCCCTGCTGCCTGTACTTCTACCATTCACCGGCACAAGGGCCCAGATGTCCCCTTGCTTCTCAGATGGGGTGATCGTCGGTGGCCTCCGTTGCTCCAGGAAGCCTGTGCAGTGCTGGACCTCCAGTTCTCCCTGACTTAGCCCATCTTGGCAGCTGTATGGCATGCAAGAGATGAGGAAGGTAAACTTGACAAGATGGGGACCAAATAGTTGGTTTTTGTTCCCATAATACCCTGGTTATTCTAATGGAATAACGGCATTAGAGTTCTAACTTGCAGCATGTTGCAGGATTACATTTCAGGATGAGTCCCCGTTGCCTTGCCAGTTACCACTTTTAGTCCTGGGATTTCTAGCAGCCTTCCAATGTGTGCTGGCGTTTCAGATTCACTTGATGCAATTAAAGAAATTACATGACTGCTAGTTTTTTCTCCCTTTCCCCCTCTTAGATAAATTGTAGAATTCAACCTGATTAAAAGATTTATTAAGTGAGATTTAATAGATTCTGTAATGCTGAGTGTGTGTGTGTGCATGCACGCTTGTGTACATGCACGCGTGTGCATGTGTATGTGTGTGTGTGTGTTTGTGCGTGTGGGAACTCATTATCCATTTCTTGCATGTCTGCCAAGAATGGCCATGTGCATAGAGAATTGTTCATGGAACTCACTTTATTCTGCAATTTACCAGCAATGTCAAATTAGGGGGTTTAATGGATTCCTACACAGAAATTCCTAGTGTGGTTGTATTAGTAGCAAGTTTCATTAAAAAGGGCTATTTTTCTCTACTGGGATTTCAGTAAAGACACAATGTTTATTTTTTCAGTGGAAAATTGATTGTAACTAAGAGGATACTTGGCTTGAAAGTGGGGAATTATCATATCATATGATTAAATGAAAGCTTACCTTGTTATAAGGTAACTAGACATATCCCAGTAGAATTGAGACAATGTTTGATTAAGCCAGATTTTCCTACTTTATATTCAAGGAACAAATTAAAGAATAATTGAGATCCTTTTCAGATCTTTTATAAGCTGCATATATAAAGCTTCAGCTCCAGGTGGCAAAGCAATTAGCTGATGAATAAAATCAACCCCACTGTCATTCGTCAGATGTTTAAATTCTATAAACCAGATAAATTAATGTGTTCCTTAAGCCAAATAAACGGTCATGCTCTCCATGTTACCACTCAGTCCCCTGGGGGAAAGGTTGGAAGCATGTTCATAGAATGGCTAGGATCTACTTAATCAGAAAGGTTGAAATTAAGTTGCCCATTTGATTTTCTGAAATAAATACCCATCTGGCACAAAACCTATTTTCTAAGCAAAGTTGTTAGTGATGGTTTGGCTTGTTTAGTAAGCTCAGAATAGGGCTGGACTCAGCATTGCACTCTCCTGGATGAATGGTTAAAATATCTTTCCATTTCCCTGTACTTAGCATTGAAATTATTTACAAGCAACTGAAAGTGCTCTGGTTTCATTTATTCCTCGCTCCCAAGTATTAACGCAGAGAATTAGAACGTTTGCTGTCTTTGTGCTTCCCCATTTATTTCTCAGATGTATGTTTCCTGGATAAGTACAACCTAACTTTGAATGACGTCATGATGGGTTTTTCTGACATTGACATCTAGATAAGGTAGACTTGTGTCCCAGAGGACATTATTTTATTAGCTGGTAACTAACTTTTGTTGGCCAGTTCTCCTGCTCTGCCATTTTCATCGTAAGCATTGATTTCAGGGCCTGTTCACTGGTCTTTTTACTCTTTTCTACCTGGTTTGCTTTACATGATGTTGATACCTTGGTCACTGTGGATGCTACTGAAGGTGTGGTCCTGTAACCAGTAGCAGCTGAGTCACCTGGGAGGTTTTTGGAAATGCAGAACCTTAAGCCCCCCCCCCCCCCCAGACCTATTGAATCATAATTTGCATTTTGTCAGATCCATGGGACATAAAAATTTGAGAAGCACCATGTTAGAGGGCATCGCTTCTTCAAATATATTCAGGGCTGGACTTAAGAAGTGAAAGCATGTAGCCAATGGGAATATCTAGTTTGTCGATTTTCTAAACCTTAAAGCTTCTTTTCTTTTTCATATTTTATTCCCATTAGCTGCTAGCACTTAAAAAAGAGGTTAACAAAAAAGAAGAGCTAGAACTCATATATTATAATATTGATTATTGGAGTCCAGCATTCTTCAGGAACTGTAACAAAAATTGGCAATTATTTATAGAAATTGAATTTAGATCTTGCAGTCATTACCAAGAGGACTCTAGATGAATTTTCTTGTTGAACTGCCAGTTAGCTATCTATTAAGTGCAAAATATTGGTCCCAATATGGCATAGTAGTAGAGAGACAACTGGATTGGATGCTGAGGTACCAACTTATCATCTGATTATGGGCAAGCAGTTTCAGTATGAGATTGATTTCCTTGTCTGTAAAATGAAGGCTTTGGAAGCAGATGATTCTGGGGTCTCTTTAAGGTCTGAATGTTCATGATTTGATGTGACTTTGGAAGTCTGAGTCAGATGTTCCAAATATATTAACTTAGAATTATTCCAGTGGCTGAACACCAATCCCACACATACTCTATTTCCCCAAAAATAAGACTGGGTCTTATATTAATTTTTGCTCCAAAAGATGCACTAGGGTTTATGTTTAGGGGATGTCATCCTGAAAAACCATGCTAGGGCTTATTTTCCCATTAGGTCTTACTTTGGGGGAAACACGGTAGGTTCTCCTGATGCTGTTTTAGTAGCATCATCCCTAGCATTCGTTTTGCAGCTGTTCGGATATTATTTAATCACACGAGTTTCCAGGGATCAAGAGGCCAATCTTTGTGTGTGATGTGGGCATGTATGTGTGTACTTTTGCAGGCTATAGTGGCTATGTGAATATTCATGTTGCACAGGGACTGGAGGGAATGAAGCAGCAGCATAAATATGTTTTAATGTAAGAAAGAATATGAAACTCATGAATAGCAGAATAAAACAAAACTCAACACAATCTTTGCTGTAAAATGAAAATTTGATATTTTCCCAACCCCTGGTGTGTTGTATACTGTTATTGTTTTTTGTTGTTGTTGTTTTTTTTAACCACAATATGTCTTTTCTCTCTCATTCTTCCTCAATATGTTTTATTCTGGTGTTCATTTGGAGGCTTACTTTGGGTTATTTGTGTGTGCTGAATAAGTTGGGGGTAATTACCTTTTGCTGCAAAGAGTCATGGCTTCAAGATTTCAAGCATTGCTAAGAGAAGTTAGTTGGTTAAAGAAAAGCCTTCTGTGTTCTCTTATATTCAGAGAGCAGTCCTGTCTGATGGCTGCGTGGGAGAAGAGATGCTGTGTGAGGTTCCTTCTCATCAGGGAATTGATTTGCTCAGTGATTCCTTAGAAGTTTCCTTTCTTCTTTTCTTCTTTTTTAACACAAAACTGGATTAATTGCCTACTATGTGCTCGAAACTGAAGATACAGGGAAGAATTAGATGCCATCCCAGCCCTTAAGGGCTCATATCTAGCAGAGGAATGCATGGTCTGTAATTTCCATCTCCACTGATAGCTCTCACTCTGAATTTTATTGTAATGTGAGCATATAAGAAAAGCCATAATGGTTATTTGAGAGCAATTTCATTTTCTGGTTACATAGTGTTTACTCAAATTCGTGTAGGGAAGTGTGTGTGTGTGTGTGTGTGTGTGTGTGTGTGTGTGTGTTGAAGGCTTTGAGTAGCAAAGCCTTTACTTAAGCTAAGTGATATTAACAAAGCAGATTTCTGGTCTCCAGAGGAAGGCATATTCTCAGTGCAAAGTATGATGTATACGGGTAAGTGGGTTTATGTCTTAAATTGAATATGTTAAAATACATCCAGGGATCTTTAAGGGGGCTGCCTTACTGGGAATCTTCTGGCTCTTAAAATTAATCTTTGCAGGTTTTTGTGTTTTAGTTCTGGAGAAACAAATTTTCTTCAGGTTTATAGGCATGAGGCTGTGCATTGTGGGTGCAAAAGTGTGCCAATTCTAGGGGAATGGTTCTCAGGCTTCGATGGAAAACATCAGCGGGGGAGCTTGTGCACCATGCAGAGTCCCACCCTAACTCCCTCAAACCTTGAATACCAATAGGGAATACTAATAGGTAGGTATGAAAAGCGTTCTGTGTTCTCTTATATTCAGAGAGCAGTCCTGTCTGATGGCTGCGTCATTTATTCATCACAACATGTTTAAATGGGGCCCAGTACTCTGCATTTAAACAAGGTGATTCTAATTTAGGTGGTCTGAAGCCATGCTGGAGAACACTGGCATAGCATTCTTTCATTTGTGTTATATCTTGGATAAGCCTATATACTATATGCTCTAAAAGTGTTTTGAAATTTGTGATTGAAAGACTACTATGCAAAGTTATTACTTTTGTGATCTGAGAAACGAATAGAAGACTCATGAGGCTTTACTATATGATGCTCAAGAATTTAGTCTCTGAAGTCAGACTGCCTGGGTTTTAATTCCCATTCCTGTGGCTGCTGGCTGCAGGTCCTTGGGGGTCACTTGGGAGGCCTCAGTCTCTTCAACTTTAAAACAGGGATAATAATAATAGTAATAATAATATCAATATAATTAGGTTGTTGTGATGAATAAATGATGTTTATATAAAATGTTTAGCACAGAGCCTGGCGAGTAAGTATTCAATACATTTTGGCTGCCACTGATATTTGTAACAGCAAACAAAAATTGCAGTAAATATGATTGATTATTTTTTAGGATGCAATTTTCTTCTTACTGTGTTTGCCCGAAAATAAGACCTAGCTGGACGATCAGCTCTAATGTGTCTTTTGGAGCAAAAATTAATATAAGACCCGGTATTACATTACATTATATTATATTATATTATATTATAGACCCAGTCTTATATTATAATATAATAAGACTGGGTCTTATATTAATTTTTCCTCCAAAAGACGCATTAAAGCTGATTGTCTGGCTAGGTCTTATTTTTGGAGAAACACCGTGACTGTAAGCACTTTGTAAACAGTACCAAGTTAGTCAGCCTCGAGTCTGCAGGAAATGGTCAGGGATTCTTTTGTCTCTTTACATTGACCCTTTTGAACTGCTTATGTTATATTCGTGTTAAATCAGGTTGGCGGTGGCTTTGTCTCATTGATTGGGTGTCTAGGCCTCTTCCAATTCTGGCCAAGTAGACTAATTTCACTCAGAGATGAGAATAGGGTGTATTTTCTTTTTCCAGGGAGTGCACACGTTTTCTTTTGATGCAGTTGTCATTTACTTGATAAACTGGAACACATAATCTCTGTTGAACAGGATTAATGCAATTGACAGCCATGGATTGGAGGGAATCGCTGGTGTGGTCTCAGGTCAATAACTGTGGGTAACAGTGCGATGGATGGTGCACCTCCCATAGGAAAACTGGGATTTTCAACCTTGTTTAGGTTTCTCTACGCCCATGTGTTTCACCTGGAAGTGGGTGTAGGTCTCATTTAAAGCGAATACTTGAGATTGGCCTGATGTAAGATGGCCTGTAAGATTTGCAAAATGCCAGCATAGACTGAATTTTTGATTTTCTTGATAATTGAAATGAAGTGTTATCAGAATCATGAGAAATGATGAACAGACTTTGTGGGGCCAGAACCCCAAAAAGCAGTTTCCAGGCTCTCAGCCTCACATAGAAAGGTGCTGGCTCAGGTAGTAAATGGCCATCGACTGTGATCAAATGGCCATCAGCTGTGGCTAGTTGGCTGTCAGCTGTAACCATTGAGCCATTGGGCACTAATAAAACTGCCGTGGCTAGGCTAGCAGAAAAGAAATGGGGGCTAGCAGGATGGTGGCTGAGCCTGCAAGCGGCGCAGTGAGGGTTGAGAATTGTGTAGCTCCTGTTTCCTGTTTCTCCAACCCAGCCGCCAGCGAGAATATAGTGGTATGACTCCCCTACTTATGGCTCCGTGGGTGTTCCTTTTTGGCCTAGCCATATCCTGTGTTCTTGTGTAGGGAGCGGGACCAGAGACCCCACAGACCCCGCCTGATACCCTGCACGACAGACTTCTTGTTATTTCTGTCTAAAACTAAGCTCTCCTCCAGTGGCTCTCAATTCACTGCCCACTGGAATCCCAAACTCTGTTCAACCCCCAGAATTCTTATTTGACTGGTCAGTGTTTGAGACGGGGAATTTGGAAAACTCCTCGGGTAATTCTAATACTCAGCCAAGATGGAGATCTTCTTTTTACAGGATAATTCCACATATCCTCATCTTTGGCTTTTTATGTACACATTTTCCTGATATGTCAAATTCGTTTTTCCATGTACTTTGTGAATTTTGGAAAATAAAGAGACCTTCAAGATTACCCTAAACCAGTGGTTGATTTTGCCCCTCAGGGGACATTTGGCAATGACGGAAGAAACTTTTGATTGTCAGAACTAGGCCAGAGGGGAGTGTGTGCTACTGGTTTCCATTGGGTAGAGGCCAGGGATGCTGCTCAACATCCTGCCAAGCACAGGAAGCCTCCCAGAGCAGAGAAATATCCTGCCCAAGACGCCAAGTGCCAAGTTTGAGAAAGCCTACCTTAGACTTAATCCTCTCATTTACAAATGGGAACACACGGTCCAGACACGAAAGCTTGATCTGCCCAAGGATTCACGTACACTCATCGGCAGGGTGAAAATCCTAACAACTGTGGCATTATAATGGCACCCTGCCCTGATGCTCCCACCTCCCCTTTAACCTAATGCCCTAGGGAAATTTATCTTGTTTCCTTTTCTCTCTCAAATATCCCCAGGCTCTCAATGGTAGTGATTTGTTTCCTGTATTTTAGTATTTCAAATTTCTCAATTAAAAATACCCCACCAATCTCCCTAAGATAAATTGCTTAGTCTCAATAAGCATCCTTTTTTTTTTCTTTTTTTCCTCTAGGATGGCACTATAGCAACTTGGTGCTGGGCCTGTTTTGTAGCTCGGGAGTTACATAAATCTATGATAAATTTTTAAAATGACCACTTGAGGTAATTGTTACTTCATATATCTAGTTTGGTGAGCAAAATGTGTCAAATTCAGGTACCCACAAAATGAAATTATAAAACAACTTCTTGGTGATAAAACGGAGGGCAGGTTCCCCACGCCTCCCTTAGTGCAGGATGCTGGTACGCGTCCGTGCGTAAGTGCGTGCGTGTTTGCGTATATGCGTACATATACGCGTGCGTGCGTGCGTGCATATACCCTGGCTTGCTTGCTCCTGGGGCGCAGCCTCCATCTCAGCATCAGCCTCAGAACTGCTTGGAGAGAATTTGGGAAGGTGGTGGAGACTTTGAATTCAAGAGCGGTGAGTCCACCTTCCTTCATTTACATACTCTCTCCATAACCTTCATCTTCACCCCAGCTAAATAACTGTGGTTATTTCTGGAAGGTAGGATTTGGGATTATGTATGTGTGTACACACACACACACACACACACACACGTTATGTATATAATATATATTATATATATATAATATATATATAATTTCTTCTTTTTTTTCTTTCTGTTAATGTGTTTTTGTGATAAAATGAAACTATTTAATCAAATATAACTTTAGAATCACCTGGAAACTTAACAAAACACTCAGGCGCCATCTTCGGAGATTGCAATTCATTTGGTTTGGGGTGGGGTCCAGGAATGGCTATTGTTTAGAGTTTCCCCAGTTGGTTCTTGTGTGCAGTTAGAATTAAGAACCCTAGTCTACGTAGGAGAGCAGTTCTCAAATTTGTCTGCAGGTTGTAATCTCCTGCGGAACTTAAAAAAAAAAGGTCATGCCTGGGTCCACCTGCAGAGGTTCTGACTTAATTGGTGTGGAGTACCCACCTGGGCTTAGGGAGTGTTAAGAGTTGCCCAGGTGATTAAAGAATTGGAAGGGCTGGGTGGTATCTCTGAGGATTTTTTTTCTTTTTTTTTAGGTGGACTGGGGTCTTATATTTCACATTTTACCTAGCTTCTCCTGTCAATTGAGAGTTAAGGAGGTGATAATTGCTTTAAACTTTGAGCACAACTGATCATATTACTAGAAACAACCGTCCATCCCCTTTGGGGTGCAGTCAAAGTTACAAGAACACTAATTATAAAGATAGATTGTATTTTTAATTGTTGAGAAAAGGATGAGCTTGAAGGGGATTTTGCTTATTAAGACTGCTTTACCTTCATAAACTACTGTAAGTAGATTCATAAGGAATAAAAATGCTTCCTTTGGATTGCAAACAGCCCTGTGTGATAGGTACTAATAATTGTGGTTTTTTCCTCCAATTACTTTTGCCTTCTCTCTCCTTTGCCTTTTTTTTCTTTTTTTTTTTTTTGGTAGGCTAGGGAGGGCCTCCTTGCACTTCTATCTTAACAGACTCACTACGTTGATGCCCAGGTTGAATTCTTGACTTTCTTTTGTTAGACCAGCCCTGTAACTTTTTAGATGTATTAAAAATATGGAATGACTGTTCCCTTTGCCATTTTAAGGGCTTTCCGGGAGTCTTGAGCAGCTGGGCTCTCCAGTATCATGGGTGCTATGAAGGGTCCATAGCACCCATTAGCACTCCAGTATCATGGGTGATAGTTGGGTTTACAGAGACGGTGTTGTAGCAGGAAGGCAGGCCAGGGTAGGTGTGCATAGCATGCCAGTCACAGCCATTTCTGGCTTCCTGCTTCTCCACAAAAGCCACTTGGGAGCAGTGTGGCCTTGCCTATGAGGGAAGCTCAGGGAACCTTCCCGGAACTGACCAGCACAGCCAGGGAGCCTGGAGCCCCCCGGCTGATGACAAGTGAAATATTTCACAGAATATAAATCTTTCAACTTGCAAATGTTCCTTTGGTGAGAAATCAGACAGTGGGTAAGGAGTGGGCAGAGTCCTTGCCCCAGTGAATAAAAGTAAAGGATAGAGCCTTCTGCCTTTGTTCTGTGATTCGATAGTACTAAGTTTGTGGGAAAGAAGATTCCCTGCTCATGATGGGTCCATTGGCCACAATGGGCTCCTGAATGGGAGGCACTGGTATCTCTCTTTATATCACTGACAAAGGAAAAGAAACGACACACACATGCGCACACACAGAAAGAGAGAGAGAGAGAGAGAGAGAGAGAGAGAGAGAAGCTATCACTAACCTGATATAACATTCTATTGTGTGAGGGCTTCCAGCTCTTCCGACAGAAGTCAAACAGAGAAACATATGACTCAGGGCCTTTCAATCCTGCTTTCATAAGAAACACTATGGACTTAATAGTTTCTTCTGGGTCTTTGAATTAGATTCTTTACCATGGATGCATCTCACTTCCAAGGAGATCACATATAAAGTATTATTTTACAAAGTTATTATGAAGTATGTGAGTATGTGATTAGTATTGTATTTCCATTTTTTGGCTTTTCTATAATATCGTGCTTTCAGGATTTATGTCTTTATTTAGAGAGAGAAGGAAGGATATACAGGGAGCTGGGGGTGAAAGTCTAGGGAGCTTATGGGCGGAGGTGCAGGAAAGAGAAGTTGGATGTTTGGGAGATTCCCCTCCAAATTGCCAAGGTCACAGGGAAGCAGGAGTTGCAGTGTGAACCTCTTAACTTGATTTCTTGGCTGGCTATGACCGTCTCTCGGGTAATACCCTTTTCCAGGTACTGTGCGTTGTTCTACACCATTTTATATAGAGGACTTGAGCATCTGCAGATTTTGGTATCTGCAGGGGTCGTGGAACCAATCCCCCGCAGATACTGAGGGATGATGATTGTATTCCTCAATTACAGCATGTGCTCAATTCCATTGCAGTCATCAATTCCTTGCTGAGAATAAACCCAACTTTGGGAGGAGAGCAGAAGGAGGAGTTGTCAGAGGAAAAAACAAACAGATTCTGTTGTCAGCTGCAGCATATCCCTAAAGAGGTAAGAACCATCTAACTGCCAGCTCTACTGTTGTGTACCTGGGGTGGATTCCAGAGGTTGTGAGATGCACTCAGAAGAGAGAGCAGCCAGGCCCTGGAGATCTGGTACTCATAGCTGACCAGGACCAAGCACATGAGCCTGCCTGTCTCCCCTGCTGTTTCTCCCTCTGAAGGTCAAAACTAGCCAGTTTCAGCTGGGCTAAATGAGATGGCTTCTTCTTGGCAGTCTGGGGAGCTTCCTACACCCCAGGCTGGAAATGGCTCCCTTTCTGAGGGTGATCTGGTGTCTCTCTTGTTTCTGGAATTCTAAGGCAATCCTAGCTTCTGTGAGGCAAAATAGAGATGATCAGCCTCCAGCTGAATTTAGCCTAAAAGTCAGCAAGCCATCACAACACCTGTTTCTCTAACTGCATCCCTGGTGAAATATGAAGCAAAACAAACTTGGACTCCATGACTTTGACTAATAAAGGTCAATAGTCAACTAGACACCAGTCCTACAAGAAAGTGCTTCATCATAAGGGCAAGATTCAGGGCTTCCATGACAAAGTGTTAGGGGCTCTACAAAAACAAGAGCTGGTCCTGGGAACATACAGATAGCCTATTATATTATGACACAGGAAGTTCTTCAGGTAAACAGATGTAAACCATCAGGACTGACACAATTACTTCGTACATAGCTTGATATGGCGGCATTTATGGAGAGCCCCTGCTCAAACATAGGGGTCTTCATTCTTGCCTGGGTCTGATAATGGGTCCTATAATAAACAGGGCACAGTGCTAAATGCGTTAGATATATGTTCTCATTTAATCCTCAGAGCAGCCTCATGAGGTAAGTACTATTACCTCTCTATTGTGCAGATGGGAACGCTTTGCTCGCTGAGGGTAAGTTATGTGTGCAGGCTCACCTGGATGGCAGGTGGAGGAGCTTCTGTAGCTTGTGCTCTTATGGTCTTTGGGGGATACCCCAGGGTGTTGAGCCTCATGGATTTTCCTAATAGGGGTTAGTGGGTGTGAATAAAATCCTTTTTCATTTAGATTAATTGTGCCAACAAATAAATTGTGTGACCATAGGGCCAAAAGAGACGAGCTCCCCAACAAGGTGCCAAGTGAAATGAAAGTCTGCTTCTTGACTTCATTCTAATGGCTTTAAACAGCAATGTTGAATCTTCATGTGGCATTCCTAGTTGTGGGTTTGGACCAAATTCCTCTTGAGAGAAGGGAAGTTGAGAAATCTACAATTCCTAGGTAGGAGAACAAACAAAACATCCCCTTACCCTGACAAACAATGATTAAAAGAAAAAGAAACTGAAATTGTGTAGGGGGATGTTTGTTTTAAGGACTGTTTGTCTACAGGCATACCTCAAAGATATTGCAGGATGGCTTCCAGACCACTGCAAAATGAGTATCACAATAAAGTGAGTTGTTGTAATCTTTTTTGCTGGTGGAGGGTCTTGCCTTTGATTTGTAATAAATGCAACATCTGTGAAGCCCAATAAGGTGAAATGCTATATATGAGGTATGCCTTTATTTACTTTGCAAACTAAGAGCAGCTTCACCTGGTGCTTGGGTAAAAAGATATGTAGTGGTTCAGATCTCTGAGTGACCAGACTCAATGGCAGGGCAGCTTGGAGGCCAAGTATACGGAAAAGCTGATTGGACTAGAAGAGCTGGTTCTAGTTCTGATACCAATAAGTCCCACGACTTTAACCATCATCTTTCTTCAGTTTGCTAACTGGTTTGGGATGGCAGTAAGATTGCCTGCCCTGCTCACCTCAATGGTTATAGATGTTTTGGGGAATATGTCAAATAATGGAGGTCAACCTATTTTGTGTAGCTCATTTGTTCATTCTAAACACTTGGTTCACACTTCTTCTTTGCAAGGCACTGTGTTTTAATTCATTTAATTCTTACAGTAATCCCATGAGGGAGATACTATTCATACCCCAATTTTGCATGTGAGAAAACTGGAGCACACAGGAATTGATTTGCTCAGGGTCACTCACAAGTAGTATGTAGTAGAGTCAGACTTGAAGCCAGGTTGTCTGAACCTGGATAGTGTGTTTCTAAGAACTGTGTTCTTCTCCATTTGACTTCCTGCAAAGTATAATCAGTTTTGACCTATCTCTTTTTTGGGGGGTGGTTCTTGTCTTTCTGAAAAAAGAGGTGATATGTTTGTGCAGCCTAAGGGAAGATAGAACTAGACCTTAATTGTTACAAGACCCTGTGGCTTTTAGATTTCAGAATTTTGCCTTGTGTAAGATGAGAAGTTTGAGGATTTCTGATGTTTTCATTTTATTGTGTGTTCTGGATGCACTAATATTTTTCCCCTCTAAATAATATGCTATTAAATCCTAGTGTTGATTTCTGTTTTAGTAAAATTACTGTGTAGTAATATCACTCATTGATATCATCAGTAGTCTATATGTGACTTTCAGCTGAGTTTTCTCCTTGACAGCAGCAATTTTGGCATGCCTCTCAACGTCCAGCAGAATGTGGGAATGTAATAATCAGCACTAATCACAAACGTATTGATTTTATTTGTTATTATTTTTTATTACAACAACGTATTCAGTGAGGAACAAATAGATAATGCCAAAATGCTAAAAGAAGAAACATAAAATCATCCAAATTGTCCCACTCTGTGATAGCTATACCAAAGCAATATCTATAGAGTTTTGTTGATAAAAGGTTGTGATTCAAGAATTTTATACCCAGCCAAGTTATCTTTCATGTGTGAAAGCGACAAATATATTTCCTGATAGACAAAGTTTCAAAAAATTTCTGTAATTGGCAATTCTCCTGGGCAAGGTTTTACTTATTTGTCTCTCTTGAAAAAAGTGCTTGCAGATAAATTCCATGTGATCAAGAGGTGGTTGATGGTACAGTGAATGGTCAAAATAGGAAAGCCAGAGTATAAAAAAGGTAGAGGCAAACACTTAAACCAGTTAATATATATCTATTTATATACCTAGATAATATTAAATAATAAGGATTACATATAAAATTTATAATTGTATTTCAGTTTACAAACTGAAAGAAAATGTTAAAAATCATTCTCAGAAGATACATACTATAACAACAATTATGTGGTAATCTGTGTATATACCTCCAGATTGTATCATCAAAGTCTGAGGAGGAAGTTCTGAGAATGGGTGAGGAGAAGGAGTAGGAGGTTACAGGATGAGGAGAAATGGGAGTAATAAAGGCATTTGGCTTAGATAATGCCAGTTATTTGTACTTGCAATTTGTCTATACCCTGAAAAATGAAATGTTACATAAGTGTTTTGAAAAATATTTAAATTAATCAAGTGAGGATTATTATCATTTTAAGTAATACTAGTTCTTAAAAATTTCGCTAAGTAACTTCATGGCTTTTTAGGCAATTATACAATTTGTGCATTTTGTTTGCTTTTGAGCCCAGTTCTCTCTCAGCTTGTTCTGCTGCTAAACCCAGTGTCAAAATAACCTTGATGAAGAGAAGCATATTGTCCTGTCTACTTAGGTCTGGCATCTGACTGCCCAACTAGTGCTCGAGGTTAAAAGACAATTTTTTTCCCTTTATATTTTGTCTGAAAGTCATAGTCATCAAATTGAAGCTAGAATTATAGATTTGTGTACATCTTCCTTCAAGGAAACAACCTAAACAAATTGGAATTTACCAAAGGCACCATTCTCTAATTCTGATTGAATTTATACATAATGCTTCTTGAATATAGCTTTCTTATAACATGGGGGTATTGGCACTGGACACAGCTTCTTTTGAAAATGGTGGTGTTGGAATTTGCTGGAATTTGTTGGAATTTGTGTGTGTGTGTGTGTGTATGTGTGTGGTGGGTACAGGGAGGGTCAGGAGGATTCACAAAATGTTCAGACCAGGACTGTCTGATAAGAATCCCTCCACTATCAGGACCATTCACAGGAAGCCTAATCAACACTTCCATGAGGAGGTTAGCAGCCTTTCTCCTGGCCTGACTGCTGCTGCTCCTGGTGGTGGCAAGGTTGTCAAGCCTCATTACTGGAAAGTTCATCCTGTTAGATTTCCACTTAGAGCAGGAGGATGTGTAAAGAAATGCTCAGACTTTGTGTCCATTCTGACACCAAATTTAGACAATGACATTCCCAGTGATGGTCAAGGAGTTTTATTTATAGCGTCATTTAAAAATGTGAAAATAAGTAACCAACTTAAGAAGTCACCACATGTGCATACTATTGGGTTAGTGTAAGCAGATTGAATCTTTGCTGGATAATGAAGTGAGGTTGGCTTGATTTCCAGGGCTGAAACAGAAGTAGAAATAATACCAGCAACAGGCACAGGCTTGAAATATAATGTATTATATATATATTCTAGCTAGGTTATGCTGCATTTGTAAATAAACCCAGAAACCTTATTTCTTGCTTCCATAAAGTCTAATGGGGGAGGTGATTCTCTGGGCAGCAACTCCCTGTATTTTGTTAGGCTGCCATCTCAATAGGTGGCTTCCAGGATTGCCAAGGCAAAGGACTAGAGATCAATTCTTTATGCAGTGGCCAGTAGAAACATATCACTTCTGCACACATTTCTCTGGCTGTGACTCATCTCACAGTCCCACGTAACCATAAGGGAGCTAGGGAGTGTGTACTTCCTGTGTGTCCAGGAAGGAGAGAAAATGTGGGTGTGGGTGAGCACTGCACGCCTCTACTGCACATAGGAGGCTAGCGCATATGGTTGGAGTGGAATCCAGGCAATAGTCAGAGTGTGATATTATGGATATTCAGCATGGATGCAGAATTTCTAGGGAATCAGGTATGGGCTACCACTTTTTTTCTTTGGAAAAATGACAACCTGCACAGCCCTGGAAGATGGCACAGTCCCCTACCTCCCACTTCTGGCTGTGGGTCAGCTTCAACTTGGATTGATATGTGTTGAACTTAATAAGGCCTTAATAATTTTTTAATTTTTATTTTTAAGGAGGATATTGCTCATAGGGGCCCATGTGGGGATCGAACTTGGCAACCATGCTTTAACCAACTGAGCTAACCGGCCACCCCCAATACATTTTAATTAAATGAATCACCCTCGTCTGATACCTAGCTTGGCTGCTCGCCCTGCCTTAGAGGGACTGTCTACTATTCAGGTCTAGTTTCCTTACCACAGTCTGGCCTATCTTCCTAATGTCCTGTCATCCTCCCAGCCTTGCGATGGTAATCCTGGTTCTGGGCCCTCACTCCATTTCTGTGACCCAGAGCTACATGGCATAGGTGGTAGGGAGACCTTTTCAGCTCGTGTTTCTCCAGACCTTCAAATGCCCTGCGTCTGTAGAATGCAGAGAGGGTCTCTATCCTTCTTCCCTGGTGACCTCCTGCTGCTTCTCAGACAGTGTGGTCTTTGAGAGTCGTTTCGGGAGTTAGGCTGCCTGATCCCAATCTTGCCTGTATCCCTCACAAACATTGAGATCCTGAGCAAGTGACTTGACCTCTCTGTGCTTCAGTGTTCTCATCTGTGGGTGTAGTAATACTGGCAGAGTTGTGACGATTAAGTGAGTAAATACATGAAAAGCACTTAGAACAGTGCTGGGTGAGTGGAGTGTGATTAAAGAACATTAGTTACTGTCACCTTCCTTCAAGACTCAATTCAACTGCACCTGAAGTTTTCCTGAACTTCTTTTCTGAGTTCCTTCAGCACTCTGTAATGCCTCTCTTATAGCCTTTATTATACAGTAATTATTAATTTACCCATTCTTTCCTTCTGCCAGTCTGTGATTTGTTGAGTGTAATGTAGTCCTTTTTGCCCATTTGCCCTAGTCCTTGGAAAAGTATTTGATAAAGAGTATTTGACACACTCAATAGATGAACAAGTGTTTTCTGAATAGATGGGTAGAAATTGCTGAAATCTACCAGTATTGCATTCTCCTTCCTTAGTGCACAGCAAAGCTACATTTCCCAGCTGCGTGTGCGTCTAGATGAATCATGTAACAGTTCTGACCAGTAGAATGTGGGTAGAAAATGATGTATGCCATTTTCAGACTGGCCACAAACTTACTGAGCGATCTGCCATGAGCCTGGATCCTGTTGGCTGGAAGAAAGTAGAATCTTAGGGCAGAGCCGAGATCCCCGAGTCACCACTTGGAAAAAAGGGACCTGCCTTCTATAGTTGTGTCAGGCTTCTGAAATCTGAACCTGTTCATTATAACAGCTAGTATATTTACCTGGCTAATGAAACAAGGACCTGGGCACAACAGAAATTTTTTTGGTAGGCATCATGGCATGATATGATATGACTGAATCTGCTGGCAGAGCTGCTGAGTCCAGAACAGCACATTGGCCCAGCCTATATAAGAAGCAGAAATACACAGAAATGATTGAAACCCAAGGAAAGATGTGTGATACCTGGGGAGGGATGAAAGGGGAGGAGCAGCCAGCCCACCCACTCTTTCCTCAGTAGGGAGTCAACTTCCACTTAACAGCCTATTTTGGGGGTCAGGTGTGCATTTCCCTGAACTTCTGGTTCCTTCTCCTTCCTTTCTCCCCAATTGTGAGCAGCCATTGAGTAGGATTCTCCTCTACCTGGTAACTAACTAAGAGAAAAAGCTGACTTCCCTTTCACTATACAGAGCATCATCCTGAGAAACAATTACAGTTCTTTTTAGAGTTTTGGCTCCTTCATAGGTACCTATTGTCCTCATAAATGGAACTGTGTGGAACACAAAAGCGTTTATTTCCTCTTTTAGCTAATTTAACTTTTACAGCCCTGGTGAAAAAATATTTTATGTTTTACTCATCTAATGCGATTTTTAGATAGTTTATTCTTGGATTCAATTTTGTTTTCATTTTCTAGAAAATCAATTTAATTCACAGAAGGTTCATTCATTTAATGGCTTTCCTTGCACATGGTTAATGCTTAAGCATTTGATCAGATATTCCTGTTAGCAATATCTTCACAGGCTTAAATGGAGAAGGTGTTAGATGGGGAAATCCTCTACATTTGGCAAAGTCTCTTTCATCGGGACTGACATGGAAAATCAGTCTGAATTGGTGAATTGGAATTGCAGACTATTTTTTCAAAGAGATTCCTGTATAATTTCAAGTTGCTCAAACTAAATTTATGAAAGTGAAGGCTGACAAAGTTTTAGGTTATCTCCATCCAGCTTTCTACTACTTGGTACACATACCTTATGAAATTTTCTTGGGTTCTTGAAAACTCTTTGCCGTTAAGTCATTCTCCTTGCACCTTTGTTTATTGCATTATGAAGGACTATTAACAAAAATAAATGTCAGACTGGTCCCTGTCTGTATAATTAAAATTTCAGAAATAAAGGCTTTTATTTTTAAAGTTGGGTGGCAGTTCACCATTGGGAAGAAATTTTTTTATTTCCTAATTGGTCATGGTTTCAATGCTGTAACTAAGGGGTTTGGATTGGATTGTGGGTGTTTTTTGTTTGTTTCTTTTTGGAAAGGAAGACTGGCCCATCTAAAGATGTCTGTCCTTTTCCCGAAAATTAGAGATTCAGTGATGGCTAGAATATAAAACTTGTGCTTTTAAGCGTCAGACATTGATTGGTCCTTCGTGTTTAGGGCACTGCTTTGACACAAAACGGAGGAGGCATGTTCTAGAAGGCCATGGGTTCTCTGAAGTGAATTTTAAGATTTAAAGAATGCATCTAACTGCCTGCACAGTAAAGTAGATGGTGGTCAGGTAAAATGGAATATGCTACTCTTCCTCTTTTCTTCTTTATGTTACAATGTCTACCCTCAGATAGATTCTCAGTTGCCCACGGTGAAAAAGTAATCCTTGAGAAACTTGTTGGTGGGCTCACAGGCTATAAGATGGTTTATGAGTACAGTAACAACATATTTATTCTCAAAACTTGGACACTTTTGAGAGTGAAAAGGGGTATTATTAATAGTTACACCAAGGAAATAAGCAAAAATGGGACTTTTCCAGGCAAACTAGATCTTTTTCTCCTCCCTCCCTTAGCCTCCCCTCTAGACACACACACACGCGCGCGCGCGCGCGCACACACACACACACACACACACACACCCTCATACCTACCTGTGGGCTGAAAGCAGATGACCTTAAGACCCTAGAGGCGGGCAGAGCTATGAAATGGAATTATCCCAGGTCCCAAATGAGCCTGTGAAAGTCTGCCTGCTTGTCAGGAACATTCATGTTGGGGTATTCAGTGCTCACAAAATAAAATGATAACATATTAAGTTGCTGAAATTTTGGCATCTGTTACAGCAGCTAAGATCTCTGAACAATTTATTTCAATGCAAACAAGTACTGTTGAGAATCTACTATTTTTCCTTTGGCGATGGAAAGACATGTAAGATCTGGTCACTGTCCTTAAGGAACTTAGAGTCTGGGGGAAGTGCAGACATGTATATTTAATGGTAATTAAAATTTATGAATAAAGGGAGGTGAGTTTAATTTTGAACACGGTGCTTTGAAGGTGTCTGTAGAATTCACAGAACATTCATGTCAGAGAAACTGGTATAAAATATGAAGACTTCCCATTTAATAAGTACTCTTAATCACACCACCAGTCTTCCCTTTTATAATCAAAAGTGAATGAGGATAGAACAAGTCGTGCTAAAGTATTTTGTATGTAGATAGAGGGGACTAAAGCGAGGGAGAGAGATATGGTATCAAAGATAGATCGGCTGAATTCACAATTTGCACAGGGTCAGATCAACTCCTTAGAAACAATTTGAGAATTTTTTGGAAAGAGAACCTTCAACCACTTTTTAAAGATGATTTTCTTTTCTTTCTTTCTTTCTTTCTTTCTTTCTTTCTTTCTTTCTTTCTTTCTTTCTTTCTTTCTTTCTTTCTTTCTTTATTTAATTTTTTACATAATATATTTTTAATTAAATCTCTTTGAGTGAACAACAAACAAAGCCCATATAAGAAATGAAAGAAAAGGTTATATGTTGGGTGTGCTTGCGTATGTCATAGAGCTCTGGAAGAATCTGCAAGAAAGGTAAGAAGGGTCGCCTCTAGGAATGGGAGTGAGATCACGAGGGCGAAGATGGAGGAGACCTACATTTCAACATACTGTTTGCACCTTAAAGATGACTTTAGATGAAGCCACACTGGGCTCTCTCATCTCTTGGCTGTTGACTGAGAAAGCAAGGGAAGCAGGAGCTTCTTTATATCTCTAGATCTCTTCTGTAGTTGACCGGTTGCTTTCCCGTGCATTAACTACTTTGAGCTTCCTATCTTCCTATCGGCCCTGTCCGTTGGCAGAAAAGTTCCTATTCCCAGTGTGTGTCCCCAGGCTTTGCCCCCCAGTGAGGGGGAGGGAAATCTCATCAAGTGGAATGACCCAACTATGAAGGTGCTCAGCCCCTTCTTGGAGTAACTGGGGGATCTCCCAAGCTCTGTTAAGGATTCAAGCCTCTGTTGTGTCTGGGATCCGCCCCCCCCAGGGTGTTTCACTGGGGTTCAGGAGCCAAGCCTCACATATTCTGCCATTGGCACCTCATTGTGCTGGCAAATCACTCTCCACCGTCTCCAGGCCCACGGGCTGCTCCTCCCGGTGAGCCTGGAGGGACGATGTGGAAACATCACCTCCCCAGCCGCATTCCTTCTCTCTGACCGTTGTTCCTGAACTCCTTTCTAGCAAAGAAACACCTACCAATGCCTGCAAGTAGATAACTAGTGGGGTGGTGGTGTCACCCCCACACCAGATGTGTTCGGATCTCAGCTTTGAAGCTGCCAATTTACAGATACATGTACACACACAAGCAGACAAACGTACCTAATCTGGAACTCAGAAATGAACTGCCTGTCCTAGGCCATCCCATTTTTGATAAACCGGGATAGTAGAACCCAGTACTTTTGACTCCGAGTCGAATGTTCTTCCTTCTGCCGCATCCTGACTTAAAGAGAATTCTATTGAAAAGTTGGTCACCAATGCAGGACCATCTGCTCGAAGCTTGAACCAGTGCCACAGTGGAAATTGTGCTTTCTGCCTCATTCTTCAGGGCTTAGGGAGGCTGTGGAGCTCAGAACTGGGCTCTGTCAGGACAGTTGGGGGAATAACGGGGGCTTTGTCATAGGCTCTCCCTGAAGTCTCCCCGTGTGAGTGGTGTCAGTGTTGTTTCATTATTTTTGTCTGCGGTTTGTAACTTGTCATAAGAATTAGTTCCGGCTTAATTGAGGGCCTCATGTTGGGATAAGAGGAGGAAGTGTTGTGGCCTTCAAAATGCCTTTTATAAGATCCTGACACTCTAGGTCTTGGAAGATACAGCTGGAAACAGTAGCACATGGGAAGGGACAAATCCACCAAATGTTCCGAGTCCAGCTTCCTCTTGTCCTCTGACGTAGAGCTTGCTTACAAGTTGTTAAGGGAGTGGGAACAGTTTTTCCTTTTCTCTCTTTCTTTTAAAACTGTCTTTATTTTGGGATTGTACTACTTGAAACCAGAATGCCTTTGAGCAGAATGTGATGTTCTTCCCTACTTTCTTGGAAAAGGGCAGTTAGTCCTCACGTTAAGTCTCATCTCTGCACCTTTAAGAAGTTTCGTTTTTATCAAATCCAACCTCCACCCCTTTGTGTCCATTTTCTCTTTGTGCTAATTGGAGGCATGAATTCATACTCAGGTGTTAATAGTTAATGAGTTACAGGGTGACAAAGTTCCTTGAAAACATTCTCACAGATTGCTGGGGACTTTTCATTGTCTAAATGCAAAGCCTTTCCTGACCAAGTCCCAGAGTCCTCCCTTTCCTCTGGTTGCCTGGGCAGGTTTTCGAACTTGAGGGAGCATACCTACCTGGAGCTAGTAAATGTGCACATTCCTAGGCCTGCTGCCAGAGATTCGGGCCCACACATGGGTGAAGCAGTTGATGATGTCATGGTACCACATGAGAAGCGGTGAATGCCACACATCGTCCCCAGTACCCTCCCACCACGCCTGGAAGTTTCCCCTTTAATGTTTTCAACAAACATGCATTGAATACTTGCTCTTTGGAATGCCGGAGGCATGGAGCCAGAAGCCAGAGGCCTCCCCTGTACTTTAATGGAAGAATCAGGTCTCCCTCTCCCTCTCCCTGTCCCTGTCCCTGTCCCTCTCCCTGTCCCTGTCCCTGTCCCTCTCCCTCTCCCTCTCCCTCTCCCTCTCCCTCTCACACTTTAACAATTACCAGTAGAAGATAGCATAGATAGCATATGTGTTCTTCTACACATATGTGGAAGGGAAGTGGGTAATGACTGCTGGGGTCAAGGAAACCCCTAGGTCACTGATACTCAAATGTGGTTCTTAGACCAGCTGCCTCAGCATTCCCTGGAAACTAGTTAGAAATGCAAATTCTCAGGTCTCCAGAGCTATCTGCCATTGGGAGTCAGTTAACCTGTAAGAACCCTCTACCCTTCGCTTACACCTCAGGCTACACTCTTTCCGTCCTGGGCACTCATAGATCACAGCTTAGTGGCGGAGGTATAAAGAAGAGCTAGGAAATAAAATTTACCCACAATTTCACCATCCAGGGATAACCACCCTTCCTATTTGGTGTGTATCTATTCAGACTTAGGTTCATGCAATATAGACATATCTAATGAAATAATGTATAAACAAAAATCCATTAAACTGTAATAGTATCTTTTAAATTTCTTTTTCCCCACTTAATGATGAACTATCTTTTCAAGTAAGTAAAAATACTTTTACAACATTAATTTTAATAACAGTATAGCATTTCTGTGTATGGATATACTATGAATCATTTAACAATTTTGTGTGGTGCAAATCTTTCCAAATTTTTAGAATCACTAAACAACTTTGAGGATATCTTTGTACCTATGTTTTTGTGTATATCTGAAATAATTCAGTAAGTGTTTATTTTTGTTAATGTGTTCTTCAAATGTAATTCACGGAACATTCATGTCAGAGAAACTGGTATAAAAGATGAACTTCCCATTTAATAAGTACTCTTAATCACACCACCAGTCTTCCCTTTTATAATCAAAAGTGCATGAGGATAGAACAAGTTGTGCTGAAGTATTTTTATTTTTCATGATTAATGGACTTGAGACCATTGATAAAGGACCCTGTCAGTTATCATGGGACAAAAAATAGGCATTACAAGTGGTGAGATAAAATTCTAGCGTGTATTTCTCAGATTGTTGCTTGCTCAAACACATCTTGAATCTTTGGAAACTAAAATGAGTTTCTAAAATAAGTGGGAGATCAGCTTATCCAACTCTGATTTTAATATGAGTCTATCCACAGCATCAGATTAATTAAGAAGTCTGCTGGTGGTGGTTAAGAAGGCTGGCAGATTTTCAATTCAGATTGACACCATTCAAGACAGAGGCATAACTGATGTTTATTCAAGAATCCTAAGACATGTCACAGATTCTGTGGAGAACATCTGATATTTATAGAGAGCTTGAAATAAAGTCCTGGGAAAAATATGTTCCAGACGGTTGCAGATGTTCTCATATCAAATCATATTTCTATGAGAAGTTATGTAGCATGTTCGGCTAATGGCGCAGCCAATGTGAAGGGACAATTTAAAGTTTTCTTCCTGTTAAAAAAATGATTGATTCTACCAACTTGATGGATACTGTTAGTCGCATATTTTGAGTCTTACAGTGGTGGTTTTAGAAGGTGTCTGAATCTCCAGTTAATGCAGCAAAAAATTCAGTCACTTGAGTCCACTTTGAACAATTTGCATGCCGCAAACCATGTAGAAACTTCCAGAATATTAACTGATTGTTTTACCAAATTTAGTGCATTTTATAGGTCCTCAGGTATGACATCAGTGCATACGTGATCGTTTCAGATGTTGGCATTCAGATGTCTGTGGCATTAGGCATGGTAGAGGGCTAAAAGGAAGGCTCTAAGAAGTGTTGAAAGCATTTTCTCATTTCCTTGTGAGAACTAATGGAAATGCAGGGGAACATATTCCCACACTGAAGATTCTGTTGTAAACACCAGGCCAATGTCAAGGACACTCAGAGAATAGTCATGGAGGCTTGAATTTCTACATACAGCTCAGTTTTTTCCTGAACAGTTTAATTTGTGTGCATAAAAGTTTGACCTGGAAATACCACAGTTCAGAATATTGTTTCTGAAACCATCAAAATGAGACAGAAACAACATGGAAGAAGTTTAAACATTTTTTAAGTAAAAGGGGCTCTCAAAGGCAAATATGACATTTTGATATTATTCTAGGAGGTTCTTTACCTCAACTGTGTTTGTGAGTTGAGGGTGGATTGAGAAAATAGGTTGCCATTCAGTGACATATCCAGGGCATTGATGTCATTTCAGTGTATTTCCCACCTGTTTTATGTTTTGCTGAAGCATCTCAATTATCAAAA
Organism: Rhinolophus ferrumequinum; assembly: GCF_004115265.2. Classification (NCBI taxonomy): domain Eukaryota; kingdom Metazoa; phylum Chordata; class Mammalia; order Chiroptera; family Rhinolophidae; genus Rhinolophus; species Rhinolophus ferrumequinum. Next base: position 24,438,574 of record NC_046296.1, on the reverse strand, counting down.
GTATTTCTAATCTGCCAAAATAATTTCTGCTGAGAGCTAAAACACCCGCTCTGTGCAGCAAGGCTTAATTCAGCATTGAAAAGTTTAAAGAATTCTCAAAGTTTGGTGTGGCTTAGGCTGTGGTGTATTTATCATATGCCTGTGCTGGTGAATGAACAGTGGCTTAAGGAGTCAGGAAAAGGGGGACAATGAGACGGCCTTGGGGGCTGAAATTGGGCTTTGGGATCAGTGATCAACAGCCCAAGTTCGCCTGTGATCTAGGTGTTTCCTGGGGTGCTGAACTTTCAATGCTAAAACCAGGTCAGGCGGTCAGTAATCTCCCTGGATATAATCAAGACTGACCATGTGGGACAGGACCCCCCTCTCGGCTTCTCTTTTATAACTGGTTCCTCCTTCAAGTCTACCCCTGAGAACCATTTAAACAAGATTTTACCTGGACATCAGCATGGGGGACAGATACACACATGTGCCTGTGCACGACAATATGCCCATATTTCTTCCTTTCCTTTCCCCCAACACACATACACACACACACACAAATATGACTGTGTTTGTCTCAGGCTCTACCTTCAGCATCCATATTAGGAGCCACAGAGAAATAAATACACTCGAAAGAATCTTGCAAGAAGGACTTATTTTGTACAAAGCACTCTAATGGGTGCCGAGGGCACCTGGGATGATGTAATACAAAGATGAGCCTAGATCCTGCCCTCAAGGAATTTGTCCTATATTAAGAAAAATAAAATACAAGCAAACAGTTTCATCAGTACAAGAATGTGATAAATGTCTTAAGAAAGATCTCAACAAAATTCTCTCTGAGTTCAGAGGCATCGTATTTTTTGTTTTTTTTTTAGTTCACAGGCAGGTGGTATTTGCATTGAGACTTAAAGGAAGAGTAGGGTGGTGGTAGGCAGAGATGGAGAAGGCGGACTCATGGGCCTGCAAATCATCTCAGACAGGGTTGCTACCCTCAAGTCACGTAGGTTCTAAGAGGCAGACAGAAAAGTCATTGCTAGGGCCAAGGGCGTTCAGAGAAAGGGAAGATTTAGTTTGATCTGTGGCAGGGAGGGAGAGAAGGGGAAATGGAGGACCTGGAAGGAGGACTAGGCTCTTAATGAGCACAGGTGAGCAAGAGGACATCCAGGTGGTGGCGGGGGTTCTAAGCAGAAGGCCGGAGGCAGAAGTGAACGCTGCTGTGTTTTCTGACACTGCAAGACACCTGGGGCACGGAGTGCGTGTCTGGGAGTGTGGGGAAGAGTTGGGCTAAAAGAATGGCCCAGATGACTGGGCTCTAGAGGGCCAAGCTGCTGGGGTGGGAGTTTGGCTCCAAAAAATGAGGCCAGTGGGAAATGGTAGAGACTTCTTTGGGGTGCGTGGGGTGACATGTTAAAGGAACCAGTTTAGAAAGTTTCTCCTGTCAGTTGTGTACAAGATGCCTCAAATGGGGGAGAGAAAAGGGGACCCTCTGAGGGTTCTTTCAACAGTCCCAGCATGAATGAATGAGCATGGACTGGCCATGGGTCAGTGGGGATGGAGAGACCAGGAAATCTGGTAGATACTTTGAAGGAGGATATGACAAATGGATTTGTTGACAAATTGTTTAGAATGAATGAAAGAAGAATCAATTTACTTATCTTTAAAGTAAAGGTTTTTCATGATGATCTGTAACATTCCTGTCAGTTCTGGGAATGCATGACTTCCAGGTTTCTAGACTCAGCAGCTGGAAAATGCCAATACTTTCCTTCCTCCCTCCCTCTTTCTGTCATTCAAAACCTTTTATGCCGTAATGGATATTTTTAAAGAGTAAGGATATAGCTTCATGTCTGGAATAGTTTTTTTGTCTAATAGGAGAGATGGTCATTTAAGCAGCTAATTATAAGCTGATGTGACAGGTACTCTTTTGGAGGTGTGATCAAAGGACTATGTGAAAACCAAGGAAACATGACCAAGTCTTCCTGGAAAAGTGGAGACAAGTGGATATGTGAGCTGAGGCATGAAGGACGATCAGCAGTTTGTTAGGCCAGATAAGTGGGGTGGAAAGAAAACCACAGTGTAAGAAGCATAAGTAAGATCGATGCATAGGACACTACCAGGGACACGTATGACTTGAATAGGGTGGGTTGGAGGAGAGCGACGGAAGGAGAGAGAGGAGGCAAGTAGGAGACGTAGCAGCAAAGTTAGGTTGTGGCCAAATGAAGGCCCTTATTCCATGAAAGAAATTTGGACTTGGTTGCTAGAGTTACTAGAGGTCTTCAAGGAAGGTAGTGAGTGATCTGTGTTTTAGGAGATAACTCTGGTCACCTTGGAGGCAGTGGATTGCAATAGGGAGAGGCTGTAGGCAGGGAGGCCAACAGGAGGCCATTATAGTTCAGGCAAGAGATGATGCATAAACGGGTTACTTGTGAAGTACCGGGGGCAAGTGGAGTCTAACTTTGAAACTTAAGTTTTAGGAGGTGGTGGGGCATTCATTTATGGATTCAGTTTTCTTTTGTTTGCATTCAAATCCTTATTAAGTTTGCCAGGACTATACTGGGCACTGAAGATAAGGTAACTAGAACACTTCTGTGACCTCCTTCAGCTCATTTGCAATGGTTCTCACCTCTTTTTCAGTCCCAACACTCTTAAGGGATGTGACATATCCTTATGGGAGTGGGGGTGGCAGAGTATAAGAAAAGAGGGGGGGCCTGGAGGAGGGAATGTAACCTCATGGGAGAAATAGCAGAGTGTGGAGGGTTGAGGGGGCAGATGTGTAGTTATTCCTCCTCCCCTAGGTGATTCTGGTAGGCCTGTTTAGCTTAGGAAACTTTCAGGTTCAAATCACAGAATACCCTACTCAAAATAGCTGAAACAATAATGGTGCTTATTATGATGTATAACAGAAGTCTGGGACTGGCCAACTAAGTGGCTCAGTAATGTCCCCGAGAACTTAGAGTCCATACATCTCTCTACTCTGCCATCCTTGTCATGTTCCTCTCAGGCTAGTGCCTCTCACGATCACGAGCTGGCTGCTGCAGCTCATCACATGCAGCGGAGACTTTGTCTATAGAAGGAAAGGTACTCTCTTCCTTGTGCATCTTTTTCTAAAGGGCAAAGACTCCTAGAAACCCTCTGCAGACTTCTTCTGTCCTAGCAGCCAGAAATGAGTGAGGCCTGTCGATGAGCCAATCACTGGCAAGGGAAATGGCGAGGCAGGAAACATTGGAAACAAAATTGTCACTGTTAGCAGAAAAGAAAGTGAAAATGGCTTTTGATTAGGCAAACATCCCCTCTCCTTAAAATTGCTGGCTTTGGGAAAGAATCTTTTAGCTTTTGGAAATAGAAACTTGTGTTGAAGATACACATTTAGGACTGGAGATAAAGATTTGAAGAGCGATGATAGAGTTTTTTTTAATTAAGCTAATAAATGTTTTGTGCTTCATACATCTAATCACGGAATCCTCATCAGGATGCTAACAGACAGGCCATTTTGCTGAGGAACCTGAGGCTCAGACAGGTTGAAAACTCAGTGATGTCACACAGTAAGTGACAGGGCTGGCAGTGTTTATGCCTATTTTTATCTTTTCATGATGGAGAATTTTGAACCTAGACAAAAGGCGAATGGCGTAATGAATGACCCCTTTACATTCACAATGGCCTTTTGCTCATCTTCCACTAACCCCCATCTACTTTCTCCCTCCATTATTATTTTGAAGTGAATTCTCCACCAGTATATCGTTTCATCCGTGAATATTTCAATGTGAATCTCTACAAGGTCTGTTTTCTTAAAAAAATAATTACAATGCCATTATACCTAAAATATTTAACAGTTTTTTAAAAAAAATATTGAAGCATTTAGGTAATGTTTACTTTTCCAGTTGTGTCATACATATCATAATTTTTTGACAATTTATTTGAATTGAGATTAAACAAGGTCCACACACTGCAATTGGTTGATATTTTAAAATTCTTACTTAAATCTATAAGTTCTCCCTCCATCTCTTTTTTCCCCTCTTTACAGTTAATAATCTTTTGGAGAAATCAAATTATTTGACCTGTAGAGTTTCCCATAGTCTGGGTCTGGGTCTTGCTAGTTGCCTCCTGATGATAGAGTTTGATGTTTGACATGTTCCTCCGTATTTCCTTTAAATTAGAGTGGGAGTGATTCAGGCATATATGTGTATATACACGTGTGTGTGTGCATGTATGTATATACATATATATATATATATATATATATATATAAATATGGGTTTTTTTTGGCAAGAATAATTCATAAATGGTATTGTGTTCTTCCATTATGAGGTTCTCTTTCTCTTTGTGATGTAGCAGCCACTGATGCCCACTGCCTTCATACTTTAGTTCACTAGAGGTGACACAATAGTGATTTTATAGTTCCGTATGGACTAAATGTTATGGAACTGAAAGTTCATATGTTGAAATCCTAACCCCCCAATGTGTGATGGTATTAGGAGATGGGGCCTTTGGGAGGTGATTAGGTGGTGCCTTCATAAATGGGATTAGTGCCCTTATAAAAGACACCCCAGAGCACTGTTTCACCTTTATTTCTTCTGCCGTGTGAGGACACAGTGAGAAGACAGCCATCTCTGAACCAGGAAGTGGGTGCTCTCCAGGACTTGACCATGTGAACAATTTCATCTCTGAAGTCCAGCATCCGTTGCTGTGTAAAATAAATCTTTGTTGTTTATGAACCACCCAGTCTATGGCATTTTGTTACAGCAGCCCAAATGGACTCAAGTACAGTCGTTCCTTTTTCATGTCTTTGCAGGAAGAGCTGAGATTTAAAAGCCTGTCTGACTTGCGCAGGTGCCACCGTATATGAAGTGGCATGCCAGAGGAGGAGTGCAGAGGAAGAAGGGACAAATTCAAAGCCTTTGCGACAGGACAAAATCCATGAGGAGGAAGGTTGTCTGGATTGTTTATATCTACAAGTTAGCTAGTTGCAAATGTATGACCTGGTTAGAATTGTTGAGTATCTTGCATCAATCCCAGTGATCATAGCATGGTAGAACCCTGAAACATATGATGATTTTGGACATTTTCATGTGCTGTGCTTGAATAAAGTCTTTCCCTTTAAACCTACAAATCAGACTGAGGGACAGAAGGGGTACAAATGATAATATTTTAGTCTGCCTGGAGAATGATGAGATAATAGAAAGCATCCGTGCAAGGAACAGCAAAGTTTGGAGCCAGTGAGCGTTGCCATGTAATCAACACAAAAATGCAAAGCACTCGAGCAGACATTGTGAGCCTTTTGAAGGAAATAGGAAACTCACAAACCGAGGAGGAGATGGGGCCAATGAAATATATATGGAGACAAAAGTGGCAGAAACACAAATGGGTATAAACGAAATCCACTTCTGTTGTACATCATGACTGGGGGTGGGGGGTTCATAAGGGTAATAGTTAGGGATTGAAGACGGTTAGCAGGCTTCCTGTAGGAATAGAAGCAAGTGTGGAAAGCTCCCTGGAGAAGAGAACCTGGAGTTGTGAGAGGGGAGAGGCGGACACTTGGGGTAGAGTAGACAGTTGGGGTTTCCTGCAGCTAATGTCAGAGACTGAGGAAGCATTCACCCCATCAACAGATACCAGCAAGTTTCTGAATTGTATTTCTGAAAATATACTTGTGAGGAAGATGGTGGTTATTTCCCCCCCAGAATGCCTAATGTTGAACATTTTTTTGACTTCTCTGTTATATTTACAGTCCATTCTTGTTATTTGCGATTGCTGTTTTATAAGTCACTGTGAACATTAAACATTGAAATACTGAACCATTGTTTTAAGGAATATACAGGATTAAGTTCCCGTGATTAATACCTAACCTTATTTTCTGTGTGTTTCTGTTTAGAGACATCTTGTTTAATATACATCGTTGATTGATTAACATTGAACTTATGGCCAACGGTACCATGATTCACAACTGAACGGAGCGTATCTAACACATGTATTTTCTTTATAAGACCCGTCACAGCCTTTTTGTGTTCAGGATCACTAGACAGCACTTGAGCGCTATGCTTCGGGGCCCTTTTAAACAGCAACATTACCAACAAAAGCCATTCAAATGCAAAAAAGGTGGCACTTAAATAGACTACAAAAAAAAGACACCTGTTTACAGTATGAGAGCTGAAACCAGAAGGCAGGGTATGGCGTTGTTTAACCTCAGCTGGGAACGTGTAGTCAAACTTTTTGCTGTTCTGCACATGTTCACAAATGACTGTGGAGGTGTCTGTGAGGATTGATTTGAGGGTTATAAGTACATTTTACTGAGTAGGTGCGTTTACTGATGTGGAATCCGTTAATGAGGAACCAGTTAATTTGGAAACCAGTGCTGAAAGATAAACGTGGGGTGGGATGGAAATTGCAACAGGTTTTCTGGAGTTTTCCCTGCACGTTCAGGTTGTATCACTCAGCTCCATGTGCAAATCATATTGATAAAGGCCTTTCTGTTTGAGGGGGAAGAAGAAGAGGAAGAGAGGAAGTGTGGCCTCAGAGAAATAAGGGCAATATGCAGGCGTTTTGGATATCCTAAGAATCCCGGAAGTGGGGGCATGAGAGTAACGGGAGCATTTTCGGGAGTCAGGGTAACTGAGTATGAAGAGCTAGGGGAGGGGAAAAGGGACAGGAGGTGCATGCAGGACCACCCTGTGATTGGGGTCAGTGTCCTAAAAGCTCTGCCAGTTGGGCTGGTTCTTTGGCAAAGCGCTGCTGTGCTTCTCTCCTGTTTAGAGCTCTGGGACTGAAGTCCTCACTTTCCAGTCCATTGGGCTACCCCCCGTGGGCTGCTGGAGAGGACAGGACAGCGGCAGGTTCTTGGTCCACCCTTTCGGGCCCCATGACAGAGGTGTGGGGTAGAGGCCTCACGCCTCAGACTTCCTTGCAGATGACTTAAGGAAGGATGCAGGACTATTTTTCACTTGCAAAGAGAAAATTAAAGCTAGAGATTTGATCCTTTAAGAGGTCTTTGAACTTATAAACACAGACACATATGTGTCAAGAATGGAAACTGGCAAAGACTGTATTCCATAGTTTGAACTTAATTGCTTTTGGTATGTACTTGAAAAGATAAAATATCCAAGACGTTTAACTTTAGAAAGTCGTTCTGTTGTGCTGCACAGTAAGTAATTTTCACAAGGTTTTGGCTGAGATATTCAGTATCAATATGCAGGAATGGTTTCAATATGTGGTAGGCCAGTAAAAACAAAGTCACTGTGACCCATGCTTTGCAGATCTAAGAGGGACAGAGGAGCAAGTCGCGGTAATTAATTCCAGTTTGGGGGAAGTACTGTGACTGTGCAGCCATTCGTGTCTGTCCTGCACCCTCTCTCAGTGAGGGGGGGCACGATGCTACAATCAGTGGCCTCTGAGGGGGGCCCCGACATGATGTGGTCATATGTTGAGGCAATAGAGTGGGCCCCGTGGAAACTGGGAGTTCTGGCTTCATCTGAAATCATGGGACCCATAGAATTGGCCACTGGGCTTGGAAAACTCACATTAGCAGAAAACTCACTGAGAGGAAATAGGGCCCCCTCCTGTGGCTTTGCTGCTGGCTGTGCAGGCAGGAATGTTGCCCAGAGCCTTTGACCCACTTCCCTGCTTCCAGGACAGTCAGATCCAAGCACCAGGGTGAAGCAAGCTCTTCATCCTGCGGTAATTTATCAGTACTCCCTTTCTCTTCTCTGTCTCCTTTCTGGTGTTAAAGTGGATTGAAGCATGTGTGTGGGACAAGGGAAGGGGGAAGGGTAGGGCATCTGGAAACCTACCCACCATGCTCCAATAGTACTCAAGATAGGGAGGCAGTTTTTTACTTTTAATTTTCTGATTGAGCTATAATTGGCATATATATTAGCTTCAGGTGTACTGCAAAGATTCGATGTGTGTTTATATTGCAAAGTGATCACAATAAGTCTAGTTAACTCCATCATCATGGAGACAATTTTTTTTGTGATAGTACCTTGTTCTGGAGCCACGATTTATACAGAGTAACGCAGAAAACTTAAATTTGCCCAAAATTGGTTTCTTCTGGTCTGAAGCAATGTTTTGCAGGCCAACTCAGATTCGTTTTCTTTCAGGCTTTCTCCTCTCGGCCCCTCTTCTCTTTTTGCCCTGGGTGACATCTGGGCACAGTGAAGGCTTACGCAGTGCTGTCACGGTGGGGGCCCGATGTTTCCTACATGTGCTGTCCCCTCTGCCGGCTCTGTTGGCCTCTCTTCGAGGTGCATCTTATCTCCTGTTCGGGAGTTAGCTTCTGCTTAGTTAACCAGACTGTGCATAGTAGGTCTTTGCTTGGTGAGTCTTATGGTGGTCTACCTGGGTGCAAACAGTGCATGGCGATTCCCCTTGGTTTAGGACTCTCCATTTTGCCTCTCGCTTCTGTAGACCCTGTGACGCTTAACCAGGAATTCCCAGAACGTGGCTTTAGGTGGCCTACTTTTCAGCTTCTGCTACAGAATTCTCTTGCCACTTGCCAGGAAGTCCCTTAACAAACACTTTCTTAATACTCAGCAACCTTCTCCCATGTCCCCCACAGGGCTACTAGGGAACTTCTCGATGTCCCCATGTCAGGTGTAGCCTGTGGGGAAACCGGGAAATGTTAACTCTGGCCCATCTACCTAGACATCTTCCTTTGCCAGTAATGTGCTACTTCTTCTGAACTACATGGACCATGACCGTGTGTGTGTGTGTGTGTGTGTGTGTGTGTGTGTATTTAGGCTGGTGCTTTAATTTCTCCCTCCCTTCACTGCTCCCCCAACATATGCATACCCACACACACATCACATTTACTGCTTTATTATAAAGGATATAATAAAGGATAAGGATGAACAGTCAGATGGAAGAGGTGCACAGGGCAAGTTATGTGGGAAGGGGCGTCGAGCTTCCATGTCCTCTCCAGGTGCACTAGCCTCCCAGCCCCTCCATGTGCTCACCAGTCTGGAAACTCTCAGAACCCCCTAATTAGGATTTGTATGGAAGATTTATTACGTAGGTGTGATTGATTGAAACATTGGCCTAAATATCTTTGGATTCGCCCTCTACCTATTTGGGAATTTTGCCACCTCACTCTCTCCACTCTAACAGGGCCCAACCCCTGGTAGGTGAGGACCTGGATGGAAAGTGTACCTCCTTCTCTTTCTATGTGACAGCAACTGCGCTTACATCATACCCTTTGTCCTTTCTGCACTGTGGCTTATGCGAGAACTCTGAGCTTAGGCTCCGAGCTTTGTTCTTAATGTGTACAAAGATGATTTTGAATAGAAATATTTTTTTCTCTTTCAACAAAACTGACTTCTAAGACAATAGTTTCTCTCTGACTTGAGAAATCTAATATAAAACACAAGCAAAAAAAAAAAAGATTTCTTGGTTCAAGGTTGTGCCTCGTCTTTCCCTGAAACAACAAAGGCCATTGATTCAGTGGATGGAGAGCTGCAGGGCAACATGATTTATGGGTAATGAAAAATACATTAGTGTAATATTTTTAAAAATATGGTAGAAAGGGTTGAGGACTTCTGGATTAGAAGAAACGGATCAAATGAGACTGCTTACATGCTGGGGCGGCTGACTCAAAGGAAAATGTAGCTGGATTGCCACAGCTGGATTTCCTTGGGTTATGTGGTTGCCTTTCTCAGCCTCACTGAACAGGGTCGGGTCAGCAGACATGAGTCACAAAACCAACTGCAGGAGGAAAGACAAACATGGCCCCTCATGTCGTAGTTGCAAGGGGTGGGGGTTGAGGGGAAATGGAGGCTCTTGTGAGCTTGTAAACTCTTTTCACTCAGTGTTCCTTTTTCTCCTGTTTACGTGGGGTAGCCAGCCAATCTGCAAGGGTCAGCAAACTTTTAGAGTAAAGAGCCATATAATAAATAGCTTCTGCTCTTTGGGTTCTTACAGTGTCTGTCTCAACTACTCAGCTCTGCCATTGTGGTGGGAAAGCAGCCATAGGCAATACAAAAATGAATGAATGGGCCCATGTTCCAATAAAACTTTATTTACAAAATCAGGCAGTGGTTAGATTTGACCTGTAGGTGATGGTTTGCTGATCTCTGATGTAGAATGAAGTGCCAGAATCAAGTGTAGTGAAAGAACTGGCTGAACTGATCTCTCTATCCTGTGTCTGCCCACCTCCCCCCACCCCCGCCGCCTCCACACACAGAGCATACACAGACCACACCATGTTTTTAGCGTTATTGTGACCCAGACTTTGGTTTTGCCCATAAAGTCTCCAAAATGTAGGGAGAGAAATCCTGAATTGATATTTTTTTCTTTCACCTTTTGAAATGCTTGTCACGCTCAGTGTTACTTACAGAGGTAGTTTTTTAATTTTTAATTCTATTGTTACTGTTTTTTTTTGTCCTGGGAAATCTCCAGATTGGCTCATGTTTTGATTTCCAGGCCTTCTGGGCAGGAATGGGTGTGCAGGGGGCCAATATGCTTATTAGTGGAAAAGATGAGCAGACGCTCCTAACTGACCACAGGATAAGTAAACCGTTCTGTGTACTCGACAGCATGTACTAATTTCCTATGATGGCTGCTCTTATTACCACTTTGGCGGCTTACAACAACACAAATTTATTATATTTCAGGGATGTAAGTTGCAAATCTGACATAGGTCTCACTGGCCTAAATTATAGTGTTGGCAAGGTTCTTTCTGGAGGCTCGAGGAAGAACCTGTTTCCTTGCTTTCTCCAACTTCTAGAGGCTGTCCACGTTTCTTCACTCATGACTCCCTTCCTTTATCTTCAAATCCAGCAATGTTGCATCTTTCTGACCGTTCTTTAATAGTCATAGCTCCCTCTGACTACAGTTGGGAAAATTTCTTTGTTTTAAAGGATTCACATGATTAGACTGGGCCCACTTGTATAATCCAGGGTAATCTCCCTATGTCAAGGTCTTTAATCTTTTTTGTTATCTTTTTAACTCTTCTTTTTTTTTAAAATTAAAGTTTATTGGGGTGACAATTGTTAGTAAAGTTACGTAGATTTCAGGTGTATAATTCTGTAATACATCATCTATATGTCACATTGTATGTTCACCACTCAAGAGTCAGTACTCTTTCCATCACCATATATTTGAACCCCTTTACCCTCATCTACCACCCCCAAGGTCTTTAATCCTAATGATATCTGGAAAATCTCTTTTGTCACCTAATGTAACCTATTCACAAGTTCCAGGGACTAGGTGTAGGAGATCTTTGTGGGGGTCATTATTCTGCCTACTGCAGAGCAGAATCCTGCTTTGTGCTTTTCTCATAGAAACTTTCTGGGCACAAAAAAATGCTGAATGAATCATTTGAATTTATTGGGACCTAAGTCATTTATCTGTGGGGATCTGTTGAGTGGAAGCCAGTCTGCTGTGTTAGTGGGGGGTGGCCTTCCTTGGGAGGAGACAAGCACTGAGCTCACAGTCTGAGGACTTTGGTTCTGGGCCCAACTCTGCTGCACATCTCACTTGCCATTTCTGGTCCTTCGTTTTATCTTTTATAACATTGTAAAGGTGGATCAGACAGCTGTTTCCCAATCTGCTCAAGCAGTGGAGACTTTTCTTCAAGTCAAGCCCTATAGAACTCCAGGTAAGAGAGGAGCTGCTTTGTTTTAAGCAGGGGTGAGGAGCCTAGACTCCCTCCAGACCTTTCACCAGAGCTCCCTGGCAGCTCCATAGGTACAGCTTCTTTCTAGGGTTCCGTGGAACACTATTTGGAGATCACTGGACTAGATCAGAGGTCAGCTAATTGCAGCCCGTAGGCTAAATTAGGTCTGAGGTCTGTTTCTGTTTGGTCTCTGAATTAAGAATTTTACACACACACACACACACGCACACACACGTAACATAGTATTTCTTGCCCATTTTTACGTGTATAGTTCAGTGGTAACTGCATCCACATTGTTGTACCACCATCACCACCATCTATCTCCAGAACTCTTTTCACTGAAACTCTGTACTCATTAAATAACTTCCCACTTCCCTTTCCCCAGCCCTTGGCAATCCTCATTGAATTTCTTTTTGTGACTGGCTTACTTCACTTAGCATAATGTCTTCAAACTTCATTCATGTTACAACATGTCAGAATTTTCTTTTTTTTTAAGGCTGAAAATATTCCATGTGTATATTTGCTGTATTTTGTTTATCCATTTATCTGTTGACTGACACTTGGGTTCCTTTCTACTATAGTTAATAATACTGCTATGAACATGGGTGTATAAATATATTTTTGAAAACTTGCTTTTTAAAATTTTTTTCAAACTTTATTGAGGTATAATTGACGTAATACTGTGAATTTGTAAGTTTAAGGTGTACAACATGCTGATTTGATATAGTTACCAATAGGTAACTATTGGTAACTTGATTTACCACTAACAGCATTATATAACACCTCCATCATATTACATAATTATCATTTTTTTTTTTGGTGAGAATATTTCAGATCTCTCTCAGCACTTTCAAGTGTATAATACAGTATAAGTAACTGCAATCATGATATTGCACATTAGATCAGCATAACTTTTTCGTCTTTTACCTGAAGTTTGTACCCTTTGACCAACATTTCCCCCCACATCCAGTCCCTGATAACTGCCATTCTAGTCTGTTTTTGTGAATTGGCTTTTTTTAGATTCCACATTTAAGTGATATCATACAGTATTTGTCTTTCTCTGTCTGACTTATTTAGCTGAGCATAAATCCCTGAAGTTTCATCCATGTCACAAATGGCAGGGTTTCCTTTTTTGTCATGGTTGAATATTCCATTTTGTGTGTGTGTGTGTGTGTGTAACACATTTTCTTCATTCATTAGTCCATTGGCAAACACTTAGGTTGTTTCCATGTCTTGGCTGTTGAGAATAATGCTGCAATATGACCATAGGAGTGCACATAGCTCTTCGAGATCCTATTTTCATCCTATTTTCATCTCCTTTGGATAACTTCCCAGAACTGGGATTGCTGAGTCATATGATAGTCTTATTCTTAATTTTTTGAGGACCCTCCATACTGTTTTCCATAGTGGCTGCACCAGTTTACATTCCCACCAGCAGTGCACAAGGGTTCCCTTTTCTCCACAGCCTCACCGACACTTATTATTTCTTGTTTTTTTTGATGATAGCCACTCTAACAGGTATGAGGTGATATATCACTATGGTTTTCTTTCCTTAGAGTGTCCTTATCTGGCTTTGGTATCAGGGGTAATGCTGGCCTCATAAAATGAGTTCCAAAGTGTTCCCTCCCCTTCAGTTTTTTGGAAGAATTGGAGAAGGACTGACATTAATTCTTCTTTAAATGTTTGGTAGAATTCGCCAGTGAAAACATTTGGTCCTGGGATTTTCTGTGTTGGGAACTTTTTGATTACTAATTAAAATCCTTACCCATTGGTCTGTTCGGATTTTCTTTTTCTTGTATGTGTCTAGGAATTTATCCATTTCTTCTAGGTTATCTAATTTGTGGCGTATAACTGTTCATAGTGTCGTCTTATGATCCTTTGTATTTCTGTAGCATCAGCTGTGATGTCTCTGCTTTCATTTCTGATTATATTCATTCATTTGCCTTTCCTCTTTTTTTTTCTTAGTCTAGCTAAAATATATTCAAGTTATTTGCCCAGTTTTTTTTATAGGGTTTTTGTTGTTGTTGAGTTGTAGTTTTTTTTTTCTGTAAAGTCTGAATATGATCCTTTATCAACTATATGATTCACGAATACCTTCTCCCATTCCATGGGTTGCTTTTTTCACTCTTTTGATTGTGCTCTTTGATGCACACAAGTTTTTAATTTGGATATAGCCCAGTTTACTTATTTTTTTTCTCTTGTTGCTTGTGCTTCTGGTATCATATCCAAGAAATCATTGTCAAATTCAGTGTCATTAAACTTTTCTCCTGTGTTTTCTTCTAGGAATTTTATAGTTTTAGCTGTATGTTTTGGACTTTGACCCATTTTGAGTTAATTTTTTTTTATGTGGCATAAGATAAGGGTCCAACTTCATGTTTTGCATGTGGATATTCAGTTTTTCCAGTATCATTTGTTGAAAAGACTGCCGTTTCCTCACTGAAGTGTCTTAGCATGCCTGTCCACAATCATTTGACCATATAGAGGAGGGTTTTATTTCTGGGGTCTCTATTCTGTTCCATTGGTTTGATCTATATGTCTGTCTTTATGCTAGTACCAAACTGTTTTCATTACTGTAGCTCTGTAATAAGTTTTGAAATTAGGAAGTGTAAGACCTCCAGTCATTTTTATATTTTTAAAGAATTGTTAAAAAAAAAAAAAGAATATGCCATAGGGAGTGTTTGTAACCCACAAAGTCTAAAATATTTAGTATGTGGCCTTTTACCGAAAAAGCTTGCTGACCCCTGGACTATATGATCTCTAAAGTTCCTCTAATGTACAATATAAAAGTCAGGCCACACAATGTGCAGCAAAGATTTACTTAATTTGTATGTCTATCAAGACCAAACTCTTACAATGGAAATAACTCTTCTATATTTAGTAAATGCGCTGATAAATGCACCAAGAGAAAATATGCTTTGATTAACCACGTTGCTAGTAGGTTAAATTCTCACATTTGTTCTTTCTCATCAGTCATACAAAAAAATCAGAATATTAGGAAGTGAGAGTTTGGGTCTTATTAAAGTGGACTGCCTCTCTCTGAGGCCTTCATGTTGTTCTGTTAGGGCACACATAGTCTGTGTATCATCTTGGTCATTACTGTTTCAGTCAGGCTTCTAAGTTGCAAGCAGCAAAGATGGACTCGTGCAAGGAGGAATTCATTGGAAGGATATTTGTAGCTGACAGTTGCCATGAGGCTCAGGAAATGAGCAGGAGAGCAGGGAGGTTTTTTGTGAGTAATTCTACAGAATCGTCTGTCCAGAGCACCACTAGCACCACTGCTGGCTGCCACCAAGAATTCTGTGCTGGCAATAGGTGTGAATCCAGGCAGGTGCATCTTCCTGTCCATGCCGAGGTGCTGCCACACATCTGCTGTTTGGATAGCTGGCTGAGTGAGGGTCTGGAGACGTAAAATGAGGGATTCATGAGGCATAGGAAAGGGGTTAAGATGCTGTACAGGCAAGAAAATGACAAATGTCCCCATAAAGTTTGTGTGTACAGGCTCATCTTAAGTTTCTTAAGGACAAAGCCACAAAACAGTCATACGATCGAAATGCCATTTGCACTCCATGGAAGGGAACTCAAGAAATGTTAAGAGATCAGAATAGGGGTGGTATGAGTTTGCTGAGATTATATTAAAAAAACACAAATATTTTAGAGATGTATACCTAAGAAAGATCTGTTTCAAGAACCAGAAGTACTTGGAAAATAGGGCTCATGCTCCATTTTGTAGGTAACTAGAGAAAAAGTTAAGGATCTGCCTCTGACTGGCACAGAGTTTGCTGCATGCTACCCAACAATCCATCTTGGCCTCAGTGGCTCTTGAAGAACCAGAAACTGCAGAGCTCGGAGCTCCTATCTGGTGTATTAAATCGCAACCATCAGAATATGTCCTAAGGAAATAGTGGAGGCTGTGCACAATAGTGAAAGCATTGCTCATGACAGATAAAAATGGGAATCGATTAAAAGTCCAGCAAAAGGGGATTAGCTGAATCAATTATGGTGTGTCCATAAAATGGAATATTACAAGGCTGTTAAAAATGTATTGTAAATAAATACTTATTGGCATCCGAAGATGGTCATGATTTATTAACGAAGAAAAATACATTATGAAGCAGCATTTTTAATAATAAAAACCCAGTACATATACATCTATGTATGTATATGCACACACATATGTGTACACACACACACACGCACATACATATATATACTTTTTGTTATACTAAAATAAATATTTTATTAATTATATATACTAAAATAAATGTTATTTAAAATAAATAATAAAGACACACACACAAATGTTAACAGATCGACTCTGGGTAATGTGATCATGGTCAATTTTTATTTTTGCTTTGCACACTGAGTTCTTTTCTTTTTCATGCAGCACTTGGGCCTTTCCTTTGAGTATGGTTCTGAGTTATCTTTCTTGTGTAAATAAAACCTGCAAAGCATCTTTTCCATTTGCCTTGTCTGGGTCCTTTAAAGCACGTGACTACTCTTTTCTAGATTTTTACAATATTCTCAATCCTTAATAACAGTTGTTAAGTGTACCTCTAATTTCATAGCAACTGTTGTTTTTTTAACAACTCATTATATCCTCTCAGTGCAATTTAGTTTTCATGGAGACGACCCTGTTTTAGTTTTCCCTTTTCATTGTTTTTATACATTTAAACATATTGCATACTTATAATAGTAGGTATAGTTTGGGCTTCTTGTTAGCATAACTGGTAGACATGGAGGTGCCTACAAATGTTGGTGAATAGCCTATTGGCCTTCCATAAATCCTGATAGAATATGGTACATCTGGGGTATTTCCAGAGTGACCTGCAGTTCCACTGATGGATTGTAAAGCAGGATCACTGTCTAAATGTTTTATTTCATTGTTACGGCATTGTTTCTTTCATTAATTCAGACTCCTTTATTTCTTTCTGCCAGGTGGGTTGCTGACCTCTTCAAAAATAGCATTATGCTTACAATTTGTGGACCAGTTTATTAGCCAGTGGGCAGCTGATCAGTACTGGTTTTTCACTGCCAAGACTCACACTTTTTCTTTGTTATCATCTGAATATCCTATTGAATTGGATTACATGGTGCCTCGTAAACAGATCATACTAGGAATTCTGGGAGTAGCTCTTGCATGAGAGAAAATATCTTGCATTTGGTGAGTGGAAATCATGACAGAAGTTCCCAAAATGCCGTCACCTGTATAAGGTTTAGAGATTGAATTATGAAAGGCCATCTCCCATTGGAATGCAGGAAATAAACCAAATACTTCAGAGTTGCCCATTATTTAGGGTTGTGTCATTCATACCTACATCTTCCCAGAACTGCTTATTATTTCTTTTTCAAATTTTTGAGTTGAGTAAATATTTTCTTCCATATAGAAAAATAAACATCTCAAGAGCAAGTTACCACATCTTAACGTTTCTTTTTTTCTTTTCTTTAACCACAAATTCTGATTTACTGATATTAGCATAAAACGTGCAGAAGTTTGACCACATGAATTAAGGATTTATGCCAATGATTCCCAAATGTTCACCAGCTGATCAGGGCCTGGCCTACTGCTGCTTCAGAGTCAGGAGAATTTGTGTTAAAAAATACATATTACCAGATATAACCCCAAGAGATCCTAATTTGTATCATCCAGGATGTGACATAAGAGGTTTTATTTTGAAGATGCTCTTCATGTGATTCTGATGTGTGTTAAGTGGGAACATCCAGCACTTCCAGACGGGTTCTTCTTTATTTTATAATATCTTATAATGCAGACCCTAGGTCAGTAGTTTACAGGCTTTAATGCACAGTGGGAATCACTCAGGGAGCTTGTTCAATATGAAAATTTGCAGATCTCATCTCCAAAGGATCTGATTCACTAGGAATATTGTAGGGCCTGACAAGCTGCACTTTAAAGAAGCAGCCCAGTGACCCTGATACAGGTGATTTGCAGACCATAGTTTGGGAACACATTGGTGGTAGAAGATGATAAAACAGGATCCAGGTTTGTGTTCTCTCGGGAGACAGAGACACGTGGATGTTAAAGTTTTACTTAGGGTAATTCAATTAAGATTAAACTCGGAATGATAATAATGGGACTTACATCAAAAGATTTTTAGTCTTCCAGTCAAGATAGTGTAATAGGTAAATGCTGTGCTTGCCTCCTCCCATGAACACATCAGAATTACAACTAAAATACAGAACAACGTTTCTTGAGAACCACCTGAAGATTAGCTCAACAGAACTTTTTTATAACTAAACATTTAAAGAAGAAGCCACGTTAAGACTGTAAGAGGAGTGGAGACATGAAACAGGCTGATCCCACACCCATGTGTGGTGGTTAAGAATCAGGAAGGATATCTTGGCTGTGGATGTCCCCCCTGAGGAGCGAGGGGCCCCAGCCCCACACCTGGCTCGCCAGTTTGGAGCACCAGTGCTGGGAAGAGAAGTCTCCACAACAGTTGAAAATCAGCTGTGAAAATTAGCAGGGACTCAGTGAGACGGAGGGCTGCTGTAGACCCCGTGGTCCTCTTAAAGGTTCTGAGCACAGACTCACAACACTTGCCCTAAGCTCCAGAGAAGGGATAGCAGCTTGAAAAACGCCAGGGACATGTGGAGGGGAACTGAATTGTCTGGCTGCAGGGTGAGGGCTGGAGAGGCAGTGACTAAAGTGCCAGCAGGTGCCATTGTTTCTTTGTTGAGTCCTTCCCCCTCACAGCCTACAGGCACAGGCGGGCACTAAATCTGAGCTCTCCGTTATCCTCGCTAACTGCTCTTGCCCCACTCTGGTGATTCTCTGAGACCTCACCCCACCTAATTCCTGTGCCCAGCCTTAACCTCTTTCAGAGACTAATCCACATAAGCGGCTGGCCTGGGCCTGTGCTGTGGACTTTCCTAAAACCTCTCAAAGGTCTGCATAACCCAAACAAGCAGTGGGTGGCTTCAGCATGCCCTGTACCTCTTGCTAAGCAGACCCAAGCCTGGTACTAGTGGCAGCTAGCCTTCACAGCATAATCACTCCCAGGTGCCTCCAAGCCCAAAACAGGCAACTTCCAACCACAGATCACTTTGTAGCTCCTACCACATGGCGCCAGGTGGGACACAGGCAGCAGTTGACCTTTGCCTGCACCAGAGCCTGCCAAGTGGTCTGAGAACCAACACACCTAGTGGTCAGCTTCAGACCACACCAGAGTACTACCCAATTAGTGCCACAAATGACACACCCAAAGGGTGGACTTAGTAGGCACCAGAGCTCTGCAAAAGTGAATCCCACTCTGTGGGGTCAGCCCCAGTACAACAGCTTGTCTGCTGATGGCCATTCCTGACAGCCAGTCAGCCTGCAGATCAATTCCACACTGGCATGCCACCAACACTCAAGTTTTAACTAAAATAGGAGAGCACAAACAAGGGACACCCCTGGACCCCTTGACTCAGATGAATGGGGAGCCTGGGCCACTGGGCCCCACAGGACACCTACTACGTAACGCCACCCTTCCAAGCCTAGGGGATGTAGCAGATCTACCCAATACACAGAAACAAATACAGGGAGGCAGTCAAAATGAGACAAACATGTCCCAAACAGAGAGAACAGGACAAAACTCCAGAAAAATAACTAAATAAAATGGAGGCAAGCAATCTACCAGATGCAGAGTTCAAAACACTGGTTATAAGGACAGCTCACTGAACTTAAGGAAAGAATAGATGATCTCAGTGAGAACTTCAACAAAAACAAAGGAACATAAAAAGGACATAGAAGACATAAAAAAGAACCGGTCAGAAATAAAGATTACAAGTGAAATGAAGAATACACTAGAAAGAATCAACAGCAGATTAGATGAAGCATAGGATAGAATCAGCAATTTGGAAGACAAGGTAGTAGAAAACACGCAATCTGAACAGCAAAAAGAAAAATAAAAAAAAATGAGGCCAGTTTAAGGGGCCTCTGGGACAACATCAGGGGCAACAACATTTGCATCATAGGGGTACCAGAAGGAGAAGGAATGAATTGAGAACCTATTTAAAGAAATGACTGAAATCTTCCCTAACCTGGTGAAGGAAATAGACATTACAAGTCCAGGAAGTGCAGAGAGTCCCAAACAAGATAAACCCAAAGAGGCCCACACCAAGACATATCATATTTAAAATGCTACAGGTTAAAGACTAAGAGAATCTTAAAAGCAGGAAGAGAAAAGAAGTTAGTTACCTATAAGGGAACTCCGTAAGACTATTAGCTAATGTCTCAACAGAAACTTTGCAGGCAGAAGGGATTGGCATGAAATATTTTAAGTGATGTGAAGCAAGGACATACAACCAAGATTACTCTATGCAATAAGGCTATCATTTACAATTGCAGGAGAGAAAAAAGAACTTCCCAGACAAGAAAAAGTTAAAGGAGTTCATCACCACCAAACCAATATTATAGGAAATGTCAAAGGGATTTCTTGAAGGAGAAGGAGAGGAGGAGGAGGAGGAAAAGGAAAATAAAAAATATGAATAAGAAAATTTCATGAAGGAAAAAAATTCGCACAAAGGTAAACACATAATAAAAGCAGTAGATCAACCAACAGTAAAGGTAGTACAGAGGTTAAAAGGCAAAGTAGGAAGATCATGCATAATTTTAACAGTAAATGAAGGGATACACAAAAGTAAAAAACAATAAACAAACAAACAAACATGGAGGATGTGAGTAAAAATGATAGTGATTTTAAAAAGTGTTTGAACTTAAGCAGTCATCAACTTAGACTGTTTGATAAATGTTAAATGCATTGTAACCACAAACCAAAAATCTATAAGGGATACAAGAAACAAAGAGAAAGGAATCCAAATATAACACTACAGAAAGCCATCAACATAGAGAAGAAAGCAAGGGAATAAGAAAGGAACAAAGAAGAACTACAAAAACAATCAGAAAACACTAAAATGGCAATAACTGTACCTGTCAATAATTACTTTTTATGTAAATGGATTTAATGCTCCAATCCAAAGACGAATGTATAAAGAAGTGGTACATGTATTCAATGGAATATTACTTGGCCATAAAAAGAATGAAATCTTGCCATTTGCCACAACATGGATGGACCTAGGGGTATTATGCTAAGTGAAATAACTGAGACAGAGAAAGACAAATACTGTGTTTCCCAAAAATAAGCCCCAGTTAAGATCGTCAGCCAGACGGATGCATTTAGTACGTTACAACGATGTTCCAGAAGAAGATGACATGACTGTATTTGAGTAAATGAAGATTGTTGTACATGAAAAAACAAGACATCCCCTGAAAATGCACCCTAATGTGTCTTTTGGATCAACAATTAATATAAGATTCGGTCTTATTTTCAGGGAAATAAGGTATCATATGATTTCACTTACATGTGAAATCTAAAAAACAAAATAAATGAACCAACAAAACCGAAATAAACTCATAGATACAGAGAACAAACTGATGGTTGCCAGATGGGAAGGGTATTTGGGGGCTGGGTGAAAAAGGTGAAGGGATTAAGAAGTACAAATTGGCAGTTACAAAATAGTCATGGGGATGTAAAGTACAGCTTAGAGAATGTAGTCAATAATGTTGTAATAACTGTATATAGTATCAGGTGGGTGCAGGACTTATTGGGGATCACTTCGTAAGTTATCTAAATGTCTAACCACTATGTTGGACACCTGAAACTAATATAATATTGAATGTCAACTATAATTGAAAAATTAAAGAAGGTTTTTATAGAAGATTAAGTGAAGGAGTACACAGTGCCTGGCAAACAGTAAGTGTTCTGTAACATAACTCTGACTCATTACTGAACTTAATACTTTGCTTATTAGTGTTCTTAGTTTACTTGCTTGTTTTTGGTGAAAATTACTCATTTAATAATAATTTTTTACTTTTAATTGTCAACAGTGTCCTTGATTCCTTTTTGAGATCATTTTTCACTATACACAAATTTGTTGTTTAAAATTATAATTAAAACTTCAGTTGAAAACTACAAAATCTCTACATAAATTGAAATGGGGGTGGGAGGGCATCAGCTAGGTTTCCTCATCAGCTGAATAGTTTCACCCACTGTTTTAGTGCTCACGTTTCGAAGAATTACCACATAAATTGATAGGGAATAGTTGAAATTAAAGCTGTTAAATCCACAAATGGTATCGATTTGTATTATTAGTTAGTTACATACACTGCTAGTTTTTTTTTTTTAAGAATCTATTGTGTTACATAGAGATGATAATATACTTGCAGAACAGAACAAGCAAAGGAGAGTAATGTTAGGTACTAAATTAAGCCAAGAACTTCTTGAGGCGTTGCTTGATTCCAAAGCTATAAATGATATGCTGGTGAGAAAATTGGAGAAATGGCAGTACAGGATTGTTCATTTAGATGTGTAGGGGGTGGAGGAACTGGAAAGATGGATGGCTAATGGATCAATGCAATGTGTGAAGGCTCTAGAGCAGGGGTGTCAAAAGTTTTTTCAACGTTTTTCACCAAGGGCCATATGCGGTAAAATACACAAACAGCCGGGCCACTCACTCGAGGTGAAGTACGTATTGCCTCACCTGGTTTATTTAAGTAAACTAAATATATTTTTGGAATTTGCTGCGGGCCAATTAACAATGGACCACAGTTGGCCCACGGGCCGCAGTTTTGACACCCCTGCTCTAGAGGCATCCTGTAGAAATCCACCTTATATCCATCCTGCCCAAGCTTTTCTTAATATATATGGTATATCATCACCATATTTGAGTATGACATAAAACTCGGAGGATTAGTAAATATGTAAGATGATGGGCTCTAAAACATCAATGATGTTGGAAGGCTAGATCCAGAGTTGAATGTTAAAAAAAGAAAATCACACCTTATAGCAGTAAAAGAAAAGTCCTGCATTTAGATGACTAAAATCAACCATCCAACCAACCACTCAACCAACCGACAAATGTTATAAGTATGGAGTGTGGACGGGTGGCTTAACAGAAGTTCTTGACTCAGAGGTTCAGTTCGCTCATTCATTCAGCCAGTACTTATTGACCACTTTCTGTGTGCTCCTTTCCTAGAAGTGTGCTCTCCATTAAGAAAGCCACAAGCCACATGTGGCTGTTGAGCATTTGAAATGTGGCGAGTGGGAATTGAGATGTGCTGTAAATATAAAGTACATGCTTCACGTCAAAGATTTGATATAAAGAAAAGAATGTAAGCTGTCATTAATTTTTGATATTAATCACATGTTGAAATGTTAATATTTTGAGTATATATAGTTGATAAAATAATTATTTAAATCAATTTAACTGATTTCTCTTTACCTTTTTAATGTGGCTACTCAGAAATTTAAAATTGTATATGTGGCTCACATGATGTTTCTGTTGTGCAGGACTGCATCAGACACTGGGCAGACGTCATTGAATGAAACAGACAAGGTTTCTGCCCACTTTTTCAACCTGTAATTATTGAGCACCTTTTATGTACCAGGCACCATTCTTTTAGCGCTTACATATCAACAGAAGGAAGACAAATCATAAAAACTAACCAAATAAACAAGATATTTTTACGTAGCATGAAGGGCTGTGATGAAAATATGAGAGTGATGTAGTAAAGGTTGGGGGGAAGGGCAGTAACGTATATGGTGAGGTTGGGGAAGGTCTCACTGGGGAGGTGTCATTTTAGCTGAGACCTGACTTACCAGGAGGAGCTATACATAGGACAATGGTGAGAGCCTGAGAGTCACAGGAAGCACCAAGTACAAAGGCTCCAAGGAGGGGAAAAGTTGGGCATATTTGAGAAGCAGCAATAAGGCCAGTGTGGTAGGGGCTGAGTTGGTGAGGTGAGGCAAGACCCAAATAATGTGGGGACCTCGGCTGTGGTGAGGAGTTGGCTTTTTGTTTTAAGCGCAAGGTGAAGTCATTGGATGGTATAAAGCAGGTGAGTGTCATGATTGAATGTAAGTTTCTATAGGATTATTCTGTTCAGAAGGAGAGTAAGAATGGGTGCAGTGATGCTAGTATTTTGGGCAAGAGGTGATGATGCCCTGCTCAGGATGACAGCAGTGAAGTTGGAAAGAACCCTCTGAGTTGGGAGCTCTTTGGGAGGTAGGACTGCTGAGCCGTATTGATAGGTTGATGTGGGGTATGAGGAATTAAGGAATCAAGTGCACAGGTAGCCCTCATCGGCGTATGGTGTCACTACCAGAAACAAAGAAACCCACCCAACCCTGAGGGTCAGTGTGATGTGAGGCTAGTCTGGTAGAATTTGGCATTCGCAGCGAAGCATGAATGCTCCATGTCATTCAGTGAGTGCTAGCCTGAGCTGTGTTGTGCTCACGAAGGTGGCATGCTGACAGGTGGGAGAACACGTGAGAGTGACCTCAATGGCGGGGGCTTTGTATTGTGCATCTGAGCCATAGCTAAAGACATATTCATTGAGGGAGCACATACTGATGGACCTCAGTGTGATTCTGCATCTCATCTATGGTGAGGACAGAAGGAGAAGGAATGGGAAGGCAGATTTGGTCTTTTTCACTGTTACTCAAAAATGAATGAGCTGACTGCTGAAGATGCGATCTCCCAATCACAGGAGGTATGTAAGCAAGAGCCAGATTAGAGGCCACAAACTGGAGGTCTGGGAGCTCACCGATTAGCTCAGGTATTTTCTTTGGCATTCCCATTTTTATTCCTCCTTAAATATTGAACCAATTACCAGCATTACAAAAATTAGCTTAAGAATTTTAGGATTTTTGTTTCTCTCGAGAAAGAGCCAGTGTCTGACAGCCTTGGGTCCACATTCTTGCACAGCACAAATTGACTAGGTGTGAGAAGGATCTGTACTTTGCCAGAAGAGAAAAGCCTCCTCTGGTGTTTCGCCAGCCACCTGGGCCCATTCAGTCATTTAATTCCTGTAGCCTTAATTCCTGTGTTTATGACCCCGAGACTCCTTAGGAGTGTTCCAAATGATATTCCAATATTCTGTGGGGACTGGGCAACAAGGTCTCTCAGGTTGCTCATGGACAACATCAAGATTCTTGGCTTCCTTGATGAATACTTCCAGGGCTTAAGTTCTCATTTGTTCTAAGATCTTTTTTCTACCAGCCTTTTCTGGGTTATTACGTGTTGTGGTATGTATGGTGGTTAGGAGTGCAGGCTCCAAAATTAGGTCCATCTCAGGACTAATCTCATCGCCAGTCACAGTTACTCTGTACCTCTCTGGGCCTTGTTGTCTTCATCTGGAAAATTGCCCTAAACATTTTAGTGCCTACCTCAGGGAGCTACTATGACTGTTAAATGACACATGCATTTAAAAGACTGAGCCCAGTCATCTACCAATGGGCATTTTGGTTGTTTCCATGTCTTAGCTATTGTCTATAGTGCTGCAATTTGGTGGTTACCAGAGGGTAAGGGGGTTGGAGGGTGGGGGATGAGGGTGAGGGGGATGAAATGTATGGTGATGGAAGGGGAGCTGACTCTGGGTGGTGAACACACAGTGTGATTTATGGATGATGTGATACAGAATTGCACACCTGAAATCTATGTAATTTTACTAACAATTGTCATCCCAATAAATTAAAAAATAAAATTAAAAAAATAAATAAATAAATAAAAGACTGAGCCCAAAGCCTGGAACACAATAAGCACCCAGTAAAGGCTATCATTCAGTATTTATTGAGCATCTGCTATGCTTCAGGCTTTGTGCAAACTCCTTAGTGTTGTCAACTGTAAGTGACCATTATGATTCTAGTGTAACCCTCTCATTTTACAGCTGAGGAGCCTGAGACCCCAAATGGTGATCTGATTGACCTAGACCTACCTGGATTTAGGGCTCCTTTGTGCTGAAGACACTTGGATTCAGTCTCTTTTTTGCCCATTCATGTCTTGGCCAACCTCTCTTCCAATCTCTTCTCTTCTTCCCGTTCAGTTCACTAAGCATGTATTGAACACCTATTATGTTCTTGGAACCAGTTATATGTAGATCAGTGGTGCTCAACGGAAGGGGGGTTCCCCTGCCGCCCCACGGACATTTGGCAATGCCTGGTGACATTTTTGGTGATTACAACTTGGTGTCACAACTGGCATCTCGTGGATAGAGGCCAAGATACTGCTAAATATCGTATAATACACAGGACAGCCCCTCCTAACAAAGAATTATTTGGCCCCAAAAGTCAGTTGCACTGAGCTTGAGAAACTCAGAGGTAGAGGATATAGAGACAAATGAAGCATATATATTTTTTTGCCTCCAAGGGATTCCTGCTCCAAGGTGAGGGTGAGGCGGTAGAGATTAATTACTCTGATACACCGTGAGAAGTCTCTTCAGAACAGTAGTGCCCACCACGAGCTCTTTCTGAATTTTCGGGCCTGAACTACTTTCCGTCAGACAACACTTACAGAGGATCCACACAGGCAGAGTTAAATGGGGGGAGCACAGAGCCGAATGAAGCCATGTTACAATACACATGGCTTCCCTGAGGGCGCAAACTGGGAAGAAACTTCTGGCTGCTCAGAGCCCCTCAGCAAAGAAACTTCTGGCCCCTCAGAGCCCAATGGAAAGGAGCCTCTTTCCATTTCAGGCAGTGCCCCAGGTGAGAAAAACCAAATTAAACAGGGACAGTTGACAATACTGGCAATATATACATTTATTCTTTTTAACAGCAAACTCTTCACCCATTATTACTATAATAATTAATGCTTATTATAGGAAATTACTCATCAACATTTTGCTTTTTTTCCCTTCTGGCTTTTCATCTCCCCTATGCGTGGCTATTGACACGGTGCTGATCTTAGTTAATGAATAAACTCGTAGACTGCTTTCAAGTTGGCGTTCTTTCATTATATACACGTTACCGCTATGGACCACTATCTTTGTGGGAAAAACTCTTCCTATATTAAGTTTTTTTTTTTGATAAATTCTCAGAAGTGAAATTATTAATTTAAAAGTATAAACAATTTTAAGGATCTTGAATATATCTAAAATTGCTTTCCAAAGAGATTATTCCAATTACATTCTCACTGACAGTGTGTGGAGTTGCCTTCAAAAATTAATCTTAAAAATCATGAGCTTGGGTAATGTGATTCTAAGCTAGCCAATGGCAGGGATCACACTATATACGTATTTCTTGAACTATATTGGATACACACACACACACACACACACACACACACACAGACACAGAGAATATAGTAAGCGCTTAATACATGTTCATTTAACATTCAATTTTGGGCAGTATTGAATTCAGTGTTCACAGTTCACATTTGTTAGAGAAGATTAAAATATCTCAGCTTTATAATACTGAAAATGTACTCTTGCATTCATAATATGAAATTCTTACTATATTTTGAGCTATTTCCGTGACTGTAGCATTTCATAAATATACACATAGTGATATCAATGTTTGATATCACTATGGTTTTGTATGACTCTCTTACTCTGGTCTGCAGAAATGTGGATGAGAGTTGTTTTTCTCTATGTCTTTTCCTTTCCTTTCTTTCTTTTTTAAAATTAAAAACTGCCATGCAAACAACCATCCCTCAAGGAGTGGAATACAGAATTTGCCTTTCCTTGCTACAAGTTGAAACACACAAATGTTACGGCAAAGAAAAAGTATGGTTTCAGTTTCAATTTTATGGTAGAATCTGTCTGCAGCATCAGAGAAGGCCCTTCCTTGAAGGCAGTGTAGGAATATGTTCTCACAACTTAGCAATAAACTGAATTTCTTTAAAGGAGCTTTTATTTTTCCCTACTACTTCAATTATAAAATTGGAGATAGAGCCTCATAAAAAGGGGGAAAAATCAATGACAGACTGAGTTGAAGCATTTGACAAGGGAGTAATTTAAGACTGGTCCAACAGAGGCCATAGACCATTTACTGGAGAAGAAATGTAAATGACTGATAACATGAAAAGTTCAACTTCACTAATAAAGAAATGAAAATTGAAATGAAATACTATTTCTGCTTATCAAATTGGCAAAAATAGATATTTTTCAATGTTGATAAGGATACAGTGAAATACATTTGCAGACATCGCTATTTGGAATGTAAATTGGCATAAGCATTCTAGAAATCAATTTAGCAATATGTACTAAAAACTTAAAAGGAGTTTACATCCTTTTGTGACTCAGTAATTTCCCTTTTATAAATCTATTAAAAAATAAATTATTCATAAATTTGTACTAATATGTATGTCCAAAGATGTTTGTTGCATTTTTATGTACAATAGTAAAATAATAAAAAAGCAATTAAATATCCAGCAATAGGAAATTGGTTAAGTAATTATGGTGTATATACCTTACTACTCAAAGTGTGGCTCAAAGACCAACAGCATTGCCCTACTCCGTACGTAATGAATAAGAATCATCTGGGTGATGATTCAAAAAGCCCCAACACTAGACATTTTAGGTGAAGGTGAATCAGCAATAGTTTTAGAAAGTTCATAGATGAATCTAATTTATAACCAAATTTGAGAACAATAGATATATAATGTGACGCTACTAGTAAAACTGCCAACTTCTCCGCTGTCTTCTACAGCACAAGTTAATTTCCTAAATTACCTGTTGCCTTACATTGAACAGTTGTATAACGCCCCCTCTCCCCCTGCATCGCATTTGCAATAGGGAAGCCACTGAGGACACTTTCTAGAATTATCCGTAAGAGCGAGGATATCATTATTTCCTCTGAGAACCGTGCCTGGCACATGAAGCTCCATGGATATTGTTGAAGGAGTGGAACCATAGGCAGTGGTTCCTGTGGTGTGCATGTTTGCAGTCTAACGTTCTGTTTTTAAACTATTGTTAGAAAAGAAATATTTTTCTTAGGTTCCCCAAATCTACGTTTTATTGGGTTAGTCCTTTGTTTTTAGGTATGATTTTGACTATGGCAGGCAGGATTCTTGCAAGAAATAAATGGCACACTCAAACTAGGAATTTGCAAGTGAATTGCAAAGGTGTAAGCAGAGTTAAAGGAAACCAACAGAGGCAGGGCAGTACTCTGGGGAAGCATCAGTGAGGAGTGGTCACCCCCTGGAGGTCTAAGAGGCGAGAGAAGAGCCGGATGGAAGGACAGGATGGCAGCTGCATGGAGAGGGCTGCCTGGTGGGAGCCAAAGCCTAGTACAGGAACACAGCCCACCCAGGGTCACCTGCAGGAAAAGTGGTGGAAATGAACACTTCGCTTTCACTCTCTGCCTCCTCCCAGTGTCCTCATGGGCCAAAACCAGCTGAAAGCCAGTGGTCCAGGGAGGCCCTGGTGTACCCTGTGTATCTACCGTGTTTCCCCGAAAATAAGACCTAGCTGGACAGTCAGCTCTTATGCATCTTTTGGAGCAAAAATTAATATAAGACTTGGTCTTATTTTATTATAAGACCGGGTCTTATATAATATAATATGATATGATATGATATATATAATATAATACCCGATCTTATATTAATTTTTGCTCCAAAAGACGCATTAGAGCTGATGGTCCGGCTAGGTCTTATTTTTGGGGAAACAGGGTATAACCTACTTTTCCTGCAGGTGACCCTGAGTTGGCTGTGTTCTTCTTCTAGGCTTCTATCAGGCAGCCCTCTCCATGCAGCTGCCATCCTGTCCTTCCATCCGGCTCTTCTCTCGCCTCTTAGACTCCAGGTGGTGACCACTCCCCACTGATGCTTCCCCAGAGTACTGCCCTGCCTCTGTTGGTTTCCTTTAACTCTGCTTACACCTTTGTCATTCACTTGGCAAATTTCTAGTTTGAGTGTGCCATTTACTTCTCGCAAGAATCTATATATGTCATGTGTTAGTCACTTGGGGCACAGAGGTGAGTGGGGAGGTGTGGAAAGGGCATCTGGAATCACAGGGGAAGACACCCAGCACAGTGATGAATTTATGACCGCAAGAATAACATGTAAGCATGTTACCCTCAACCTCACTGGCTAAGTGGATGAATCAGGTTTCTGGCAGCTTCTTTGTCTTAGTCTTAGAATCACAACACAGACCAACGAGAAGAGAGCAAGCAGTAGTTTTCTTCCCCATGACTTCTCAAAGCATTAAGGTTTCAGGTGGATAATATTTATTAAAGATAGGAGTTACAAACCCTCTTGTGCAGGGAAAACCACATAGAGCTTTCCCTTGCCGATGGATGTTTTTTGCTGAAAGCTCCAATTGGATGTGGTTGTCTTTTTTTGGCCTTTTATACCCAGAGACGCGTCCTCTGGGCACATGTCACATAAAAGACAGGCACTAAGAATGTGGAACACTACTGTCCCCTCCCTGGGCCCACTGCTTTTGGAAATAGAGTACACAGATCCTAGAACTTCTATTTCATGCTCTTTGGACATAGCCCTCATGTGTTTTTTTGGTGGATAGGTATATTCATGCCCAGAGACTGCCTCCTTCTATTTTCAGCAATATTAGATGTTTTAAGTGGGAGAAAAACCAAGAGAAAACCAGGAGGGTCTGTAACTACACAACATGAATAAAGAAACTGAAACGGAATAATCATTTCATGAAGGGACTCGATTCACCCAGGGCATCAGGAACTACGTGGGGATATGGAGGGTCCTTTAAGGATCACAGGGTAATGAGGTAAGTCTTGCAAGCAAGTGGGGGCCATCATCACGGCTAATGCTAGTCTGGGATCCTGACCCATCCTCTTGTGTCTCAGGTGACCAGTTTAATTCCTGGGTTGTATATAGTAGCTTGGAATGTGGATGTAAAATCTACAAGAAGATTGTAATGGAATGGTATTTGAACTCTGCCTTACAGGCATGTGGGGAGTAGTCCGTTGGCATGGAGGCAAGAGTGTCGAAATAAATAGCAGAACAGAGGCCATTTTTATGTATTTTATTTCAAGCGCATCTTACGCTGTAGATGACTAATGCCCTCTGTGAACTTCTGCAACTGGAACCAAAACTGTTTAATGAATAAGTGACTTTTAGTGCTTTATTTTCATCTAGAGCTTCATTTGAAACAGATCATCATTAGCTTTATGGTTTTAATTGTATTGAAATTCCTTATTGTAACCTATTGCTTTATTGCATTAGTCCATTAACCTGGGTGCCACAGAGCATAGTTTTAGAGCCTGTATTTATATCTGGACTAATTGCATGGATGCTTTCAGTATAGAATGAGGTATTTTTCAGATCACCACAGGAAAAATAATCTGAATCCCTTTCCAAACTTCAGGGTTTGAGATAATGAGAACCAACACGCAGCACAACAAAACAAAAAGACCCTGAACATTATTCTGAATTTTTCTTGCTTTGAAATACCTACTACTCTATCAACAAGGAATTGCAAAATAGTAATTCTCACAGTACGTGTTGCTTCCACGTGGTTCTCATTTGGAAGTGTTGTGAGACGCGTTGGTCTGTGGGCTCTCCAATCAAAACCAGGTGGTTAATGATTACAAAATGGGGGACCATGAGGAGATTCGTGCCTTGATCGTTAGGACAGATGGAGATGGAGCATCCAGGCCACTGGCTGCGGGCTTAGGCTCTCAGACAAACCAAGAATGACAAAGGCCCAGCTTCCTGTGGAGACCTTTGTTAATAACCGGGAAGGTGGCACAGCTGTTAACGCCTAGTTGACCTGAAACATTTCTTCCTGAAATGGGTAAGTGACTGGTGGAGACTCAGTTTCGATCACATAAGAGTATTTTTCACTTCCACTGAAGGAAGGAACACTGAAGTTGGAATTGGGCTCTTTGTTACCTCCCAGATGCTCAGTAGCAGGGGTGTTTATAATGCCCATCAACCAGGCTTTCCGTTGCACCTGTTGGGGGACCAGCTGCAGAAAGCAGGTGTATCTGGGGACAGAGGACGGGTGACTGTGGAGAATGCTGAGGGCTTCCAGATGTATTCCACATAAACACCGGGCCAACAGCTGGGGGGACAGGAAAGATGTGGATTGAATTAAAAATGATGTGCAGATTTGATTATTAATTTCAACCCACTGTGTGATTGTAATACACACACATACATAATATGTGTTTCAGAACAACTCAGTGGAATGTATTGCAAGCATGAGATTCACTTTTCACCAATTCCATGCACATTATGTTTTGTTTGTTACATTTTCATGTACATTTAAAGAAATATTCCCAGGCAGAAAGCTAAAATGCCAGCTTAATTGTGAATGCCTCGCAGTCCTAAGAACACATGGTTGTCAGTTTAAAACAGAGAAACTGAATCAGGCAGTCTCTGACGTCTGAATTTATATCTGGCTTAATTATATGGCTCATACAGTGTAGGATGGGCAAGTTTTGTTTGTGTTGTGGATGGGTCGACTCTCACGAGATTGGAGAGTCCTTAGTTTCTCATGTCATAGTTTCTCATGGCTGCCTACACCAGAGTTGAGAGACAGCGATGCTTCATGAGAGGGGCAGCGATCGGAGGGATTGATGCCCTGGGAGCCATAGACTGCCCATCAAATGTGTAGGAAGCCTGAGGAGTTTCCTGTGGCCAGCTTTCGGACGCTAAGTGTGCTGTGGGTCTTCTCACTTAGCCATCGGAGTCACAGGGCATCGCCCGTCAGTCAAAAGAGCTGGAGCTGAGCATAGTCTCTATCGTAAGAACAACATCCTTTTGGGGCAGTTTCGAGCAGCACTTGAAATGGGCACTGGCCAAAGAAGATAGTCACAAAATTTTGTCATCAGAGCTGAGGGTAAAAT